>NW_027518692.1:55475000-56075000 GCF_043159265.1 Tasmannia lanceolata
AGGCTGTGGCCCTCGAGAAGGTGAAAGCCAAGGCTGAGCGCAATGAAAACACGGGAGAGGCAGACTACATTGATCATATGATTGCACTTGTCATGCATATGCATGACTCCCTCATGAAAGAAAAACAATCTCAGAGTATTAATGGGGTCCCTATTCCTCCCGATTTTTGCTGTCCTCTGTCCCTCGAACTCATGTCCGATCCAGTGATTTTGGCATCTGGTCAGACCTATGAGCGAGCATTCATTAAGAAATGGCTTGATCAGGGTTTGACAGTTTGCCCTAAGACACGTCAGACTCTCTCACGTACCAATTTAGTTCCGAATTATACTGTCAAGGCTCTTATTGCAAACTGGTGTGAGACAAACAACATTAAGCTTCCCGATCCCATAAAGTCCGTGAGCTTAAACCAGCCCTCGAGTGTTCTTGCTCATGCAGACTGTAATGATGGAGATTCTCATATTCTTCCTCATAATGGCCATGCTTCGAGGGCCAGCTATCCCAGATCACCTGAATCAATCAGGACCGTCAGTTTAAATAAGAGCTTTTCGTCCAATGGAACTCTTCCAAATGACAGACCAGTTTCTCCTTCACATCACAATTCATCCATGGAGAGTCCTAGTGGGTTGACTTCGGGGTCACATTTAGATGTTGGAAATGGGTTTGGGGCAGATATTTCTAGGGCATCAGTACTAAGTTCTGATGATGGCGAAGCAAACACAGAACAACAAAATGTGAGGTCTGGTAGCCAAACTTTGAATCCATTGAGAAGGGATCTTTCTGAAGGCGGCAGCACGATTGATGAACAGTTTCAACGCCAATGCCATATCCGAAGTGCCTCCATCTCTAGCACTATTTCCGGTACTGAGTATCTCTACTAGATTATTCTGCGAAGCGTTTTTAAATAGAAATATCTCGATTTCAAAAAATCTACCTTTTGATTCAACAAATATTTCAATGATTTGATTCCCATGTTCGCATTTTTAAACTCAAAACGAATTCACACGATAGGAAATTTTTTCCAACCTAATTATTCCTAAATATTCTATTTGAACAGGAGATGCCAATGAGGCCTCAAGGGTGTCTGGTGATCTCACACATTACTGCAGTGATGCCTCTGGTGAACTGGCATCGGAGGCTCAAGCCTCTTCTACTTCACATAGAGAGACTGAATTTTCGCCCAGGGTAGCCGAGACACGGCCGAGAAGCCAAACCTTGTGGCGGCGACAGCCTGATAGGATTGTTCCAAGGATTGTTTCTTCTTCGGCATTGGATATGAGACTCGACCTCTCTGGTGTCGAAACCCAAGTTAGGAAACTGATTGAAGATTTGCAGAGTACATCCGAGGACGTGCAAAGAGCGGCCACTGCGGAGCTGCGCCTTCTTGCCAAGCACAGTATGGACAACCGGATCGTGATTGCCAACTGTGGTGCCATTACCAATTTGGTCAGTCTACTATACTCACCAGACTTGAGGACCCAAGAGAATGCCGTTACCGCACTCCTCAACTTATCAATAAATGATAACAACAAGGCAGCTATTGCGAATGCCGATGCCATCGATCCTCTCATTCATGTGCTCAAGACAGGGAGCCCGGAGGCTAAAGAGAACTCTGCCGCAACTCTCTTTAGCCTCTCGGTCATCGAGGAAAACAAGGTTAAGATTGGACGCTCCAATGCTATAGGGCCTCTTGTGGACTTATTGGGCAATGGGACTCCTCGAGGAAAGAAAGATGCCGCGACTGCTTTGTTCAATTTATCAATATTTCATGATAACAAAGCTCGAATTGTGGAAGCTGGGGCTGTGAAGTACCTTGTTGAGCTCATGGATCCAGCGGCTGGTATGGTTGACAAAGCAGTGGCTGTTTTGGCTAACCTTTCGACCATACCGGAGGGGCGGACTAAGATTGGCCAGGAAGGAGGCATCCCTGTTCTTGTGGAGGTTGTTGAATTGGGGTCTTCAAGAGGGAAGGAAAATGCTGCGGCTGCTTTGCTACAACTTTGCAGAAATAGCACAAGATTCTGTAGTATGGTTCTCCAAGAAGGTGCTGTGCCGCCATTGGTGGCACTCTCACAGTCCGGTACACCACGAGCTAAAGAAAAGGTACGGTTACAAGGAATATATATATATATATATATATATATATATATATATATATATAGAGAGAGAGAGAGAGAGAGAGAGAGAGAGAGAGAGAGAGAGAGAGAGGAAAATGATTGTGCGCTCGAGCGCATATAGCTTATATGCGCTCGAGGGCCCAAAACACATGTGGGCCCACATTGTTAGGATGATCCAAAGCATTCATTTGAAAGGCCCTTGCATAGACAGGGTGTGTACAAAAAATTAGCTCCATAGGATCATCCTAACCCATCCAAAAGTGGAGGGCAAAATGGCCTATCGATGTAAGGGCCTTGCAAATGAATGGTTTGGATCACCACAAAAAAAGTGAGACCGTGTGTTTGGGCCCTCGAGCGTATATAAGCTTATATGCGCTCCAACGCACAATCATTTTCCTCATATATATATATATATATATATATATATATATATATATATATATATAGAGAGAGAGAGAGAGAGAGAGAGAGAGAGAGAGAGAGAGAGAGAGAGAGCATTTCCTACACACTTGTGTAGGTAAGTTACCTACACACTACCTTAAAATACAGTGGGGGCCCACATTGTTTGGGTGATCCAAACCATTCATTTGAATGGTCCTCACATAGATAGGGTGTCCACAAAAAATCAGATCCATAGGATCATCCTAACCATTCAAACTATGGAGGCAAAAAATGGACTAATTTGTGAAGGTTTATACACGTCCATTTTACCTCCACAAATCGTAGGGTTGGGATGATCCTATGGATCTGATTTTTTGTGGACACCCTATCTATGTGAGGACCATTCAAATGAATTGTTTGGATCACCCAAACAATGTGGGCCCCCACTGTATTTTAAGGTAGTGTGTAGGTAACTTACCTACACAAGTGTGTAGGAAATGTTCTCTCACACACATATATATATATATATATATATATATATATATATATATATATATATATATATATATATATATATATATATATATATAGAGAGAGAGAGAGAGAGAGAGAGAGAGAGAGAGAGAGATGTGTGTGTACTTTTTATGTAGTTTGGACTGTTTTGCCACTTTGCCCTTGGACAGATGCTCACCTATAATCTTTTGGCTAAGGAATATCTGAGTTTTGCAAAAAAGGACAACATTGTTCATGGGTGAACTCGTGTTTAAGAAAACACAGGTATCCCATCTTTTGCATGCCAAGCAGGCCTGCGGGCTAGTTGACATTATGCCCAAAATGATACCCATGAGTTCGATTGGCATTCAGGAATGCCCATATGTGTCACTCATTCCTTTCGTAGTAGTGGGTGGGAATATTTGCTGAGGAAACCGGCATTCACCCACTTGATGAAAAACCTTCTTTCCCTCTATGCTGTAGAAGTTCTCTACTTCCCTGATGGCCATGAGCTATGTTTTTTCTCTGCGGTGAGGAGTGATAAGTTCCTCACTGTTACAAATTGTCTTTCTTGTAATCTATTCACCATATAAGTTCCTCACTGTTACGCGTTGTCTTTGTTTTCTGTAATCATTTGAATCGCGCTGCGCTCCTAAGCTATTTCATGATAATTTCCAGGCACAAGCGCTCCTAAGCTATTTCAGAACCCAGCGACATGGCAATGCTGGAAGGGGTTAATCTTGGCATACAATCTCACGTCTCAGTAGCTTCCCCTATGCGTCGAAGCTGGAGTTTCTTTATCAATGATCCTTTGGAGGGGATGTACAACCTGTGTGGTAAGTTAAAAGAGTTTTGTGTATTCTGCTGTTGCAATAATGGCATCAAATGCTTTGCAGTGTGTTGCTTGTAAAAACGATTTGTAGAGCACCAATTGAAGTCTACTGCTGATCCTTTCTTCAGCGCAGTTTCCTGTATATGCTATGAAAATTATAATTATCCGTGAGTCGTTTGAAGCTTATTTAGTAGGCATTGGAAGGTGATGGTATTCTTTTTTATGTAATTACGTGCTTGACAAGCAGACTTTGTTCTCCATGTTTGCCCAAATGTTCAGTGATTTCTGATTGTTTAACCATTCTAATGTTGTTGTCAGTACTTAAAATAGTTACTTATTTGGTTGCCCCATCTCTCATACCTTGTTGAATGCTAACCTCATTTTGTTTTCTTAGTTTTGGCTCTGTTTATTTTGGATTTTGAGAATTGATATTGGGTCCAAAACTGATTCTTGGTAAATTTGGGTGTTTGGTTAGCAGCTATTGAATCAATTTTGGGTGTCAAATTGATTCTACTTCCCAACAAAAATACACATTACTGGGATGTAGAATCAATTTGAGTCCGAAATCGATTCTACAAGTAAACCAAATGCCTCGTTTTTACTAAGAATCAGTTTTGGACTCAAAATTCGATTCTCAAAATCCAAAACAAAGCCTTTTGCTTTTTTTTTTCTTTTTTTGGTTTTTTATATCTACATATTTTGTAGATTTTGGTTAGTTGGGAGTGATACCATGAGAGGGCACCTTGAGATTGGGCCTACAAAAAGAACTTCTGCTTGGAATATCTAGTCGATCTTGCCGGGTGAGCTGTCTAGATCATATTGATTTCCTTTGGTATTTATTTTGCTATTTTCAAGGGCCTGATTATATGTACCACAAAATTCATTTTATTATGATACAGTGTTCTCATATTTCTACACCCCCTCCTAGCCCTTCCACCATCTTTCACTTTTCTTTTTGTCAATTTTAAATGTGGCTTTTGAAGATACTAGAATAACTCTTGAGGTAACAAAATTGCTCTTTTTTGTTTGAGAGAAGGTGGGAGAACATGAAAGCGGAGAAGAAAAAGAAGAAACCTCCATACAATGGGCTACAGACCATATCTGACAGACTACGGGAAATTTATCCATAGATTTGATTAGCATTAAAATCATTAAAAAATTCAGGGTCCCACTCAGTTTACTAAGTTGCAAAACAAAACAGAACCAAGAGAAAGGAAATGGAGAAAAACCCACAAACAAATACTCCTCAGGAAAAATCTCCATACATTTGGTCAGCATTAAAAAGGAAAGGACGACACCCAGTTAATGAAAGTTGCAAACAAAACAGAACCAAGGGAAGAGAAATGTTAAAAAAAACCCACCTTCAATTCATTCTCTAGAAACCTCCTCCTTATCATCAATACACATGGCAACTACGTTATCCCTCCTCTCAAATTCGGCCTCACCACTAACTACCTTTCTCTACCTTTGTTTGCACTGAGACTAAGACGAGGTGTAGTTTAGGGGGGCCCGTTTGGACACATGAATTTTATAATCCAGGATTTTAAGCTAAGAGCTGGATTTATAAGCTAAAATCCATGAGATATTATTATTCCATGAGATACTCCTAACACTTTCTATATGGAGATGATTTTTGGCGCGTGGCCTATCTTCGAGGCCCAATAAATAAATGGTTTGGATCATCAAACGTATGGGTCCCATTGTATGTTTTATTAAAAAATGGGAATTGATATATTCACCCTTTTTTCTTACTTGGGTCACCCGTTGGTAGCGTAAAAGGGTAGTCATAAATACACTAGAGGGGGCTGGCCCTGGGGAGAAAAGGGGGCGAATATATATATCGCTTCCCTAAAAAATATGTCCACCTACCTGAACTGGAATAAGAATAATCCTAGAACCAAAAGTGAATTAGAATAGAATTGATTTCAGAAGAGAATCAATTCTACAATCACAACAGAATCAGATTTGTTGAATTTTAGAGACAGTCAAAAGCATTAGACTTGAAATTTTGAACTAAATATTATTAGAATTGAATAAAAAAATCATTTATTTGGTTAGAAATTTGTGGTATTTTGAAAAATATTGCATGGTTGTGAAGTGCACACTGCACGACACATACACACTTCACTAAAATATAAATATTTATTATTTGGCTCAGATCCTCTTGCACACATGGTTAGCGACTTGGTTTTCTCTCACTTAACAAAGATTGGGCACTTAAATAGCGTAAATTATAAACTACACTCTCATTCACGAGGGCATGGTTGATGTGACAAAGGGTGCAATGTCTTAGTTTCGGAAAAAGAAAGGAATACGTCAAATGAATTGAGACTAATGGGATTGCTACAAGTCTTCTCCTTATACGCATGGATGATGATCTCATCAATGGAGACTGCTGTGCACATGTCTTGTATTCTTGCATTATATAGGACCCTAGACCGAAATAGTGAAAATGTTCACCCAGTGGTGGACGTAGGCAGTGCCGACTTGAACCACATAAAATCTTGTGTTTCTTATGTTCTTTGTATCGTTTCTTGACGTTTTTTTGTTGCACATCGTGTTCGATCCGTGTTGAGAAGAGAAGATATTTCTACAGAGATAATGTTTTTTGTTCTACATAGATAATGTTAAAAAGCCATCAAAAGTATGACACTACATCATAAATGAATACCCAACTACTCCTTCAAAGTTAAAACAACTATGTAATGAGGGAGCGAGTAAACTTGATTGATCCCGCTAATAAGATGATGGTAGTACTTAAGGACATAGTTTTTTTTTAAAAAAGTGAGAGGATACAAGTTGCAACTATTTAAATAGTCTGACTGCTTCATAAAATAGGGTTAGTGTCGCACTTTAGATGTAGTGCAGCTAGTATTGATATGAAGGAGTTGTCACTAAGACTTGCGTTCTAACAAGAAGAACAAAAGCCATGTTCTACTTATTGTCTCAAAGTGGGCTGAGAATCAAAGTGGATCAAGCAAGAAGAAAATCTAAGAAAAAGAACATTCAGAATTTAAAGAAGAACGAGTATGGAACACCTAATAATTATGTTAGTATCATAATCCTCTAAGTTGATTATGATGGTATTGATGAGGATCACCCTACACTGAATTTTGGTGTATAAATTAATGCACCTGATGGCCAAAAAAACTTTACAAGGATTTTGCAACTGGGGTGGCAAAATTGGCCGAACCGAACCGAAACCGAGCCGAAAATTCGGTTTCGGTTTGGTTAAACCAAACCGATTCAAATTTCGGTTTGGTTCGGTTTGGGGATCAAACCGAACCGAAACCGAATATTTGCAATTATTATGAGTAAGGGGTGGCAAAATTGGTGGAACCGAACCGAAACCGAACCGAAAATTCAGTTTTGGTTCGGTTTTGGTTTGGTAAAACTAAACCGATTCAAATTTCGGTTCGGTTCGGTTTGGGGGTCAAACTGAACCAAAACCGAACCATTGCCACCCCAGTTTGCAAGAGTTGAAAATTGGGGACGCCACCTTTGGAGAGCCAATGAGAAGATGCCACATGTCCTAAACACGTGGCCTCTACTCATTGGTCGGTTTTGGGAGGGCGTCGGCTCGTGCATCCCCTTACTATTTCCCTTTTTGGAAATGATATTGGCACGCTCTTTTTTTAAATAATGGCACTCTTTAGTTTATGCCTTTTAATTATGTTAAAGGAAGGTGAGTAAGCCTCCACAAATTCTAATGGTCTGTTCCCTAACAGAAATCCTATCCTTGGATAAGTTATTCTTGTGATTGGCTATCTTGCTTGGATAATAAGTTTATCATAAAATTACCATGTTCATTGTTCACTGTTACAAAGGTTGACATAGATAGAGATTAACAAGTCTATCCAAGGATAAGATAAACCCTAGTCATGCTATTCTCACAGTGGTTGATAGACCCCTTAGGCCCTGTTTGGATTGCAGGAAAACATTTCTTTCGAATTTTTTTTGGCTCTGTTCACTTCTTTTCCCTGGTGCTGTTGCTTTTTTCCCTGAAAAACAGCCTTTTTTTCCCTGACAAGAGAAAATTTCTGTGTTCACTTCTTTTCCGGGAAAAACTATTATCAGATGTGGAATTTCTTATTTAAAAGCTAAAAATGACGTGGAAATTAACTTTTTCCTTGTTACTTGAGATTTGCTTTCCAATTAAATATATCGGAAAGAGGCTTTCCAGGGAAAACGAAGCCTTTTCCTTCTGCCATGTCACCTGGAAAGGAAAGGAAAACCCTTTCCGGGGAAAAGAAGTGAACAGAGCCTTTAGGAAATCTACGATTCAGAGGAAAATGATAGTGTCACGCTCATTTAGAGGAATTTCGTTATAAATTTAAGGTCCCCTATGTATAAAATTTGAACTGCTGTGTTCAAATTACTTTCAAATTACATTTTGAAAAAGTTTTTCTTTTCAAAAAAAAAAAAATCTTGCAATCCAAACCTAGGCTTAGTAAAAATGTTAGAAAAATCTTAACAGAAAATGAACTTTACAAATCTGCACTCCTTTGTTTCAACAATGACATAATCCATTTCCTTGTTTAATGTTTATTAGTCATGATTTAGTGTTCTGTGATAGCGAGAAATTATATCGTGGTGAAGGGCGGAGAGAGAAAATATCTACCACCTCGATTTTTTACCAAGGTAAAAGTAAAAAAAGGGGGCCTTATGATGGATCAAAAATTAAGGGGGAGAGTTTTTCTCTCTCTGCCCTTGTTGGTGGACGGTTAGCCACCATATAAAAACTCTGTGATAGCATAGCACTACTAAACATTCAAAGTCATCTTTGTTTTTACAATCTTATCATCAGTTGTAAAAGGATATTATAATTTTGAAAAAAAACCAACAATACAAAATAGTGTTTTAATATAGTGGGTGCCAATATCATTTACCTGAGTGGATAAATGGCGAGTAATTGAAAAGATTGGGCGAGGAGAGGAGCGATTTTAGACAAGATGAATGACAAGAGAGGGAGGGAGCAGGTGAAATCTTGAAATGACGTTTTTGTAAGTGAGAGTCAGATAGCCATCACTTCCATGAGGTGGATGTCTACATGTGGGCCACCCTTTGTCTCTTACCATTCTATTCTCTTCCTTCTCCCTCAGTTTTTATATATTCTCACCCCTTTTTACTCTTTCTTCATTATCTTCTTCCTCACAATCCACACTTTTCTTTCACTTTTTCTATCTCTCAGTCACAGTAACTCTTTCTTCTTCTCCCAGTTTGTTCTTCTTTCAGTTTTAATACCCTCTCTTTCTCTACTTATCTATTTTCAGTTTCAAGACATGGATTTCAGTTATTGTACAAGTCCCCCAAAAGCCCATGTTTCTGTTTTGGGCGAAAGATAAGACACCCTTACAAAAAAAATCCATGTTATTTTTGGAGAAGCAAAGTGGTTATTTATAAGGAAAGAAACCCAGTTTGAGTTAGGAAGTGGGTGGTAGGTTTTGCCTAGAAAATCCTGTTGTTTTGCTTAAAGAGTAGTAGTAGTACACAAAGCAAGTGAGCCAAGACATTGATTCATTAGCCAGAAAAAAATATAGAAAGTTCCTGTTTGCAAGCCAAAAAAGTCCCACTTCACCCTCTCCACATATAGCAAAAACTTCATCCCACCTGACCCAACTCCAAATTCACACATCCAAACCAAAAACCCAACACAAATTTTCAAAACCCACATCAGATTCATCCATCAAAACCAAACCTAAAACCCCAAAATTCACTTCCTCTAGTAGCAGCATCAGAATTCAACCAATCCCAACTTCCAAAACCCTGATCAAATTCACCCATCTAAACCAAAACCCATCTCAAAATTTCAAAACCCAAATCAGTTTCATCCATCAAAACCAAACCCAAAACCCCAAAATTCACTTCCTTTAGTAGCAGCATCAGAATTCATCCATTCCCAACTTCCAAAACCCTGATCAAATTCACCCATCAAAACCAAAACCCAACTCAAAATTTCAAAAACCCACATCAAATTCATCCATCATAACCTAACCCAAAACCCTAAAATTCAGTTCCTCTACCATATTCATCAGAATTCATTCAAATAGAGAGAAAAAAAAAGTGCACCATCAGTTCTGGACCTCAAAGAGTCACCCCTACCATGTCAGCCGCAGTTGCCGCTGCGGCCGCAGCCGCATGTAACAGTTCACAAAATTCAACCATTGATAATACCACCACCACCACGACCAACAACCGCCGAGCCCCACCGAGTCACCAGCCGAGTCTTCCACCGAGTCGGTACGAGTCACAAAAACGCCGAGACTGGAACACATTCGGCCAATACTTAAAGAACCATCGTCCACCATTAGCCTTATCTCGGTGCAGTGGAGCTCATGTGTTAGAATTCCTCCGATACTTAGACCAATTCGGAAAAACAAAGGTTCACGCCGCAGGTTGCCCGTTTTTCGGCCACCCGCACCCTCCGGCGCCATGTCCTTGCCCTCTCAGGCAAGCTTGGGGAAGCCTAGATGCATTGATCGGACGGCTGAGAGCGGCTTTTGAAGAGAACGGAGGGCAACCGGAGGCGAACCCGTTTGGGGCACGGGCGGTGAGGCTTTATCTTAGGGAGGTGAGGGATATGCAGGCGAAAGCTAGGGGGATTTTGTATGAGAAGAAGAAGAGGAAGAAGCCTCAACAAGTGGTAGGTTCTGATCTGAATTTGGTGAATGTTGGGGGCCCACATGTTACTGGCGGTGGGTCGGCGGAGGCGATTTCATCGGAAGAGGAGGGTGTTATGGTGGTGGTTTCAGGCAATCGTGGGTGTTTCAATGATGCTACTTTTACTACTTAAGTAGTTGGGAGTTTGTGGATCAAGTGAGATTAGGGCTTTTAGTACAGGTGTTTTCTATATATTGATCCTGTCAAGTTTTTTTAAAAACTCATGGCATTAATCTCTCTCTCTCTCTGATCCCACTTTCAGTTCAAGTGATAATCTTCTTTAGTCTCTTCAGTAGTTCTGAGTTGGTGCATCAAACTGATATTATTAGTCTTTGCAATATGGGTGTCTTCTATTCATCCTGTCAAGGGGTTTAAAAACTCATGGCATTACTCTCTCTCTCTCTCTCTCTCTCTCTCTCTCTCTCTCAATGATCCTACTTTCAGTTCTTGACTGATATTCTTCTTTAGTCTCTTCAGTAGTTCTGAGTTGGTGCATCAAGTGATATTAGTCTTTGCAATATGAGTGCCTTGCATTCATCTTGTCAAGCTTCTTAAAAACTCATTTCATTACTCCCTGTCCTCTCTCTCTCTCTCTCTCTCTCGTCGAATTATCTTCTTGTTAAGCTTTTTAAATACCCATGGCATTAGTAGTTCTAATCATCTTCTCGTTAAGCTTTATGGCATTACTTTGTCTCCCCCCGCCCCACACATCATCTTCTTATTTAGCTTTTTAAATACCTGTTATTGCTACGTCTCTCTCTCCCTCTCTCTACAGTCATCTTCATGTCAAGCTTTTCACAGACCCATGTCATCTCTCTCTCTCTCTCTCATCATCTCTTGTCAAGCTTTGTGAATATCTACGGCATTGCTACCTCTCTCATCATCTTCTTGTCAAACTTTTAAAATACCTATGGCATTACTGCCGCTCTTTCTCGTTCTCTTTCTTGCAGTGTCTTTATTTACCAATCATTGTGCACGCTTCTGTGTATCTTCTATCTGTTTCTTCTAGGAGGAGTAGGTTTCTATAGCTTTCTCTTTCGAAGAAAAAGACTATCCAGTGAAAATTTTAGCAATTTATGTTTTGTATGATTACATGATACCATTGTAATGGTGGATTCCTTACTTTTCTAATTTCTACCATAAATATCTCTCTTGCTTTTTTCTTTATTACCTTTGATATGCTTATCATTGTGATTCAACAGGTCATTAACTTAATAGTGATGGACGAATACCTTATTGTGATTTTAAGTTTTTGTTAACTGTGGCTAATCAGGCTAATCATAGCTTTCACTTGGTTGGAGTTTTAGTGCGCTTGTGTGTTAGTTTCATTTATAAATTAAGAGAAATTTAAAAAAGAAGCATATCTCAACCACTTGCTCATCCTTCTTCTCTTCATTTATTTCCTTGTGTCCCCCCTGCATGCAGTCAGAACATGTTTGTGGTCTTTAGGTCACAGACTTTTCTAGCTCCTTTGTTCATCTATTTTTATCTTTTTTAAGTCTTTGGTTAATGTATTTTTTATGTATCAACTAATACAATAAGCAATGATTTAATTAGGTTTGTTTAGATTGTATGCTGTAATCTTGATAAGAAGTAATCATGGTCTAAACCCTTTTTTATTGCATTGTTTAATGGGTCATATTTGCAATTCGTGGCTCATATATTATTTATTTCCTAACAGGGTACCATGTCCCAATTTTGGTGGTTAATCCATTTTCCTATATCAATTGAAAGTATGCATGGTTTCTAAGTTGCTTGATATTTTGGTTTAATTATATGGTGTAATGGGGATATATATGGTACATATTAAGACTTTTTTCCTTTGCTTCCCTTTTAGGGTACATATTAGACCTAATTATCCTTTTCTTTGAGTGGTGTGATTAATGCATTTTGCCTATGTTAACTTTAGAAAGAAAAAAATGATTGATTTTATCTAGATATTATAGTGTAATCTGATTATAAATTACTCATAGTTTACAGGAGATGATCTCTTTCTCGATGGCATGATTGAATTATTTGGTGTAATGTTGACACTGCAAGTTATGTATTAGAACTTCTTTCTTTTCCTTAAATTCATTGGTTATGCATATAATGGCACTCTCTTTGTTTTACAAAATTTTAATCATTTTTTATAGGTATCCCAAAATGATATTCAACAGCTAACAAAAAAAGAGGTTAATGCATTGAGGAGTGCCATTATCATGAAATTGGAGTGCAAATATCAATGTGTAATGAACTACAGAGAAAGAGATCATGTGTCTAGACCTTGATTTCTAAACATCAATATTGCACATGATGCAATACATACATACTGAATCTTCTTTTGCTTTGTAAAGGTAAAAATACATTGTTCATAAGGATTTTTTTGGCACTATTGATATATGGGAGAATTGAATGTGGAGAAAAGAATAAGGGCAACAAAGGAGAAAGGTACAAATCATGGGTTGTACATATCAACACCATGCTATGTAATCCAAACACAGTACTCATGGTTCCTACTTTTGCTAGTAGCCCTGGTTGTTCTTATGAGGACATATGTGGCAATTTATATGTATATATTTTAGCGTTTGAAGAAGCGTATGAGGGCATATTATGCGATCAGGTGTGATTGTAATTAAAAAGTTGTGGTTGTAAGATGTTTTTAACCGCACATCCATGAACACTAGTCAATATCATCAACTTTGAGAATTATTACATGCATCAAAGACAAGGGAAATGATATATCCGCTCATTTTGATCACCAGGAACACCCCTGTCGGTGTATCAATGACTAAAGAGGAGCTGTTGTACTTATGTCAGAAGAATTCAATGCCCCCTGATTGCTACAAAACACTGACAATCAGGGGTGTTCCTGGTGATCAAAAGGGGTGGATATATCACTTTCCACAAACAATTAATATTTATGATATTCCATGTGTTTACTTCATAAATGGTACAATAGAACTGGCCTATTAGTCTACATGGTCAAGGCACATCCCCCTGCTAAACCCGTGAAAAGCCAAGTCCCCACTAAAAAAATGTGGGAGACCCTATCCCCACTAACCCGCGGGAGGTCATGTCCTCACTAAATCTATGAGTGACCAAATCCTCACTAACTTGTGAGAGATCTCATCCTCGCTAAACCTGCCGATGATTACATCCTCCCGCGAGAGATCTCGTCCTCGCTAAACCATCGGAGACAAAGTAACTGAACTGTGGCTCGTGCCTTACACTGTAGAATAAGGCATATCCCATGCACACTGTGACAATCCAACCAGATCCAATATTATCCCATAGCGATCTTAACTGTTGTATAAGAAAATTGAATGTCCCCATGTCCCTTGTATAATCCTGAATATCCCAAGTCAACACTAGCATAACCATGCCTGTTTTGTAGTTTCACAATTCAGGACCTACTAAGAAGTAACTCAAAGTAAACCTGTATCAGTGTGGCTGTTTTGCTTAAAGTCATGGGTTTCTCTCTATTGACACGAGTTCAAATCCCCCAGGGCTTACCCGATCCATGTGCGTGGTTTATGGGTGATTGTGCACATCCATACATCCATAGCGAATTGTCCTGCCCTAAAAATTGGGCTGGGGATACCCTATGTGAAAGATCCCACATCGGAAAGGGAGGAAAAGTTACCGGGCTATATATGTGGATTTCTCCTCTCCCTATGTAGACGCGTTTTTAGCATCTCCAAGGGGTAGGCCCTGCGGAGTGGGTCGGGCACGGTTAGTGCTGCTGGAAAACAAAACCGAGGGGGGTTGCGACCTAGAACCGGACAATATCTACACAGTGGGGTAGGGGCGTGGCATAATGGTATCAGAGCGGGACTTCCCATCCAGTACGGTGTGCCAGCGAGGACGCTGGGCCCTAAGGGGTGGATTGAAAGATCCCACATTGGAAAGGGAGGGAAGTTACTGGGCCATATATGTGGATTTATCCTCTCCCTATGTAGACGCGTTTTCAGCATCTCTAAGGGGGAGGCTTCTCGGAGTGGGTCGGGCACGGTTAGTGCTGCTGGAAAACAAAACCGAGGGGGGTTGCGACCTAGAACCGGACAATATCTACACAGTGGGGCAGGGGCGTGACATAATGGTATCAGAGCGGGACTTCCCATCTGGTACGGTGTGCCAGCGAGGACGTTGGGCTCTAAGGGGGGTGGATTGAAAGATCCCACATCGGAAAGGGAGGGAAAGTTACTGGGCCATATATGTGGATTTCTCCTCTCCCTATGTAGACGCGTTTTCAACATATAGGTAGACGCGTTTTCAGCATCTCCAAGGGGCAGGCTTCTCGGAGTGGGTCAGGCACGGTTAGTGCTGCTGGAAAACAAAACCGAGGGGGGTTGCGACCTAGAACCGGACAATATCTACACAGTGGGGCAAGGGCGTGACATAATGGTATCAGAGCGGGACTTCCCATCCAGTACGGTGTGCCAGCGAGGACGCTGGGCCCTAAGGGGGGTGGATTGAAAGATCCCACATCGGAAAGGGAGGGAAAGTTACTGGGCCATATATGTGGATTTCTCCTCTCCCTATGTAGACGCGTTTTCAACATCTCCAAGAGGCAGGCTTCTCGGAGTGGGTCGGGCACGGTTAGTGCTGCTGCAAAACAAAACCGAGGGGGGTTGCGACCTAGAACCGGACAATATCTACACAGTGGGGCAGGGGCGTGACATAATGGTATCAGAGCGGGACTTCCCATCCAGTACGGTGTGCCAGCGAGGACGTTGGGCCCTAAGGGGGGTGGATTGAAAGATCCCACATCGGAAAGGGAGGGAAAGTTACTGGGCCATATATGTGGATTTCTCCTCTCCCTATGTAAATGCGTTTTCAGCATCTCCAAGGGGCAGGCTTCTTGGAGTGGGTCGGGCACGGTTAGTGCTGCTGGAAAACAAAACCGAGGAGGGTTGCGACCTAGAACCGGACAATATCTACACAGCGGAGCAGGGGCGTGACACTATGTCATAAAAAAAAGTAAACTACGTGTCATGAATAACTGTCTAATTATATCGTAAGCCCTTGTGTAGTCAAACACACGACTGTTCATTCAAATATGATCTTACTACATGCATAACTTTGCACAAAAATCATCTACCAGATGAAAATAGCTGATATAAGGGACGGGTATACTTAGAAACTATTGATCAAGGTTCCCTTTGCGAACAAATCCTTCAACTCACTGTGTAGTAACTTCTTGCTCCATCGGGTTTGGTTGACCGAATCGACCTTTTGTCAACTGAATGCGTGATTTTCAGTTTTTTCCCAGATCGTGGGTTCCTCCCTTTCGTATGATTTTTACCCAAAAATTTCTCTTTTTCCTCTATGAAAATCGCCCTGAACTCTTGTCTTTGATCCTCTTTGAATCCTTGCTTCGATTGGGTTTTCCAACACGAAGATTGTTGGGATCACACGAATTCCCTTTTATATTTTCAGCTTGAAGGCTTTCGGTCAATCGCTCCACCTTCGGTCGATCCACAATAACTTTTGGTTTTCTTCTTTAAATGCTTCTCTACGGCTTATGTATTTTATTCCGCTTAATTTTCCTTGATACTTTTATATAGGGTGTTTTTAACCCCTCTTTGATGCCTCTTGTGAAATCCTTGATGAGGATTAGATTTTACACTCTATTTGAAAAGACTTGGTTTCTTGATCTTCGACTTGAACTTTTACTTCAAGCCTTAATCTTTTCCTATTGGATCTTCTCCACTCTTTGGCTTCTTTGAATCTTCAAGCTTGCTCCATTGTCTTGATCCAAGCTTCGTTGACTTTGAACCTAGATGAATCTTCAACTTAAATCACAAACCCAAATAGTATCATTAAATCGCTTGTGTTTGGAATCATCAAAACAAGATAAACGATTGCCAAGGGTTGAACCATTGGACTTACAGTTGATAGATCACCTTTTGCAATCCAAAGTTTCCTCTAATAGAGTATTTTTTGGGCAAACAGACTCCGATATGCATTCCTTGCATCCAGATGTCAGAGTTCGTGAGCCATTATTTTAAAATTTTGCCCTGAATTAAGTCTATTTTTCCAGCATCTCTCTACCTGATCATATCATTTTAGAGTAGAAAAGGGTAAATATACATGTTAAACCATAGTTACCACTTACCAGGGTGGGAAACAAATTCGGGAAACGAAACGGGAAACGGAAACAGGAAACGCATGAAAAAAAATATTATGGAAACGAGAAACGTGAAAACAATAGAAAATCGTATGATAAATGTCTTAGGAAATGCATTAGAAGCGTTTCAGAAGCGATAAAAAAAACACATGAAATCAAGGAAAACACGAAATATGTGGTTTTGTAGATTTAAACACGAAAAACATTTCTCTAATTTAGTAATTTTTTTTATCATATTTTGGAAACGTTTCAAAAACGCGTTTCTCGATTTTTATGGGAAACGAGTTTCCCACACGCAAGAGACACGTTTTAGGGGAAACGGGTTTCCCACCTGCCCAAACAACACTTTAAAACCACCTTATATACTGAAATAAGGGTACCTTCTTGATCTTATTTAAAGAATGGGCAAAATACCAAGTATTTACAAAATGAGTCTGAATTTATTGATGGTTGGTAGTTTCAACTCTATTGACAGGAGTTTTGTCGTATGATCCAAAAAACCAGTTTGCCTCTTTGTTTCCTTCTCAAATTTTTTTTCTTCTATCTTTTCATCTCCACCACCAACTATTGATTCAACCCATAATATTGATTCAACCCATAAGAAGAAGAAGAAATAGGGGAAGGGGAAGAGGAAGCAGAAGAAGTATAAGAAGATAAACAGAAGATGGAGAAGAAGAGAAGAGGAAGAAAGGAATAAAAAATGTATTGGCAAAAAATTGGCCTAAATAAAAAAATAGAAAATATCAAGTTAAATCGAAAAAAATCGAGTTGAATTTTCAAAAATTGGGACGAATTGACAAAAATCAGGTTAAATCGAAAAAATGGGTTGAATGAGCAAAAAATCAGCTTAAATAAAAAAGTCAGGTTGAATGACTAAAAATTAGTAAAAATCATTTTTTTACAGTTTGACTTGTTTCTATAACGATTCAACCCATTTTTTCCCTATTCAACCAGATTTTTTTACTAATTCAACTCAATTTTTTACCGATTCAACCCAATTTGACCATAAATTTATCCAGTTTAGATACTTGTTAAGGTTCATCAATAACCAATGTTTGCCCAATTGGGAGAAAGTAAGACCTTATATGGGCAATCATTAATCTGAGATCAAAGGGTTATATTGATGAAATAAACTAAGTGTGAAATTATTGGACTATTATTGACCCAACTAAGGGGTAAAAGGGTAATCAATGCGTCTTATCTTATATATTAAGACATGGAACAGTAGTACTAAGTTAAACTCCAAAAAGATTAGCAATTAATTAAATTGTTAGAATTCTTTTATTCGTGGAACGGTAGCTAATATGTGTGTGTATTAGGGATTACTCTCTTTTGTCATCTCTCTAATCATTGAGAGATCTTCCCCATCACAAATCAGGCCATCTAGAGAGGGGCACGGCACGACTCAAGTGGGTGCGAGCCGTGAGCCGTGCCGTGCCTAACCCAGCCTATTCGTGCTGTGCCATGCCTGGCCCGCGGGCCGATATTTTTTGACTCAACCCTAAGTTTCTCATCTTCTTTTGTATTCTTAGTTTATTTGCATGGTTAGATTAACATAAGTCACAGTAGATGTAGATTTACGGGGTGCAATCCAAGTTTATTTTCAGGAATTGAATTTTGGTTGAGCTTTTACCATAAAAAATCAGTTGGGTTTCTCATTGATTCCGATTTATTTTTACCCTCCCGGAAAGATGGGTGAAAATACAGGAAAAGGGCGGGTGGGAATATCATCTCCCATCATTTTCTCACGGTAATTGATGCCGATTTTTTCACGAATAAAATTGCCGAGGAAAACTAAACATGTGAATAATGAGAAATTA
This sequence comes from Tasmannia lanceolata, assembly GCF_043159265.1. NCBI lineage: Eukaryota > Viridiplantae > Streptophyta > Magnoliopsida > Canellales > Winteraceae > Tasmannia > Tasmannia lanceolata. The sequence goes on from NW_027518692.1 coordinate 55,493,412, forward strand.
ATTTATTATCCTTTTTATAGTAATTGCTGACTATTCCTTAAAAAGCTAAAAATGAAAATAAAATGAATATTCACTCGATCCAAAGTTGAACATCTTTATTAAAAAATAAACGAAAAATGACTATTTTAATACTATCCCAAAGACTTTTTATAATGGCCGTTGATTTGACGTTGATGTGACGTGTCAAGGCCCCGCTTCATCGTGCGCACCCACGTGTTAGTCGGACACCACTGTCTCCTCTCTCTCGGACAAAGGTTCAGTCGATTACAGACGTCAAGACCTCCTCCCTCTTTAAAGGACCCCTTTTTATCTTTATTTTACAATTTTGCCCTCTTTTTTTGGGGTAATGATATTGGCACTACCTTGCTTTGATAATTGCATTAATTCAGCTTGTCTTTTCGTTTTTTTTTTTTACTTGGATTCTAACAGCTCTTTGGCGCTCTGTTCACTTGCGTTCCCGGGAAAACAAATCCCTGGAAAACAACCTATTTTTTCCTTGGCAAGACCTTGACAAGACAGAATTCTGGTGTTCGCTTGCTTTCCTGAGAAAATAACAAGCCTAGGTGGAAAATTAAAAATAGGACATGGAAATTGTCAAAAATGATGTGGAAATGTCTATTTTCTCACAAGTGTGGGAAACCAAATCCCACTATTTTGGTCGGATTTGCTTTCCCGGAAAAACTAGTGAAAAAGGTGGACAAGCAATTTCTCGGGAAACCTTTTCCTGCATAGTTCCTGTGCACGATAACACCAATAAGATATGAGTGTTATCGGGTCTCATAATATTTTTAGTAGTTTTTTAGATTATTTGTATTTTTATAGATTTTTAACTGGGTCACATAGTAGCTTTCGCCTTGGATAATTACATTTCACCGTGGATGATTAAAAAACTAGAAAAAAAAAAAAAAACAATGAATAAAAATTCCTATAGATGTGAAATTCAATAAATACCATGAATTGATTGAAAATACCCTACTAAGATGTGAAATTCAATCGAGTGAGGGTATCTTTTGTCATTTACAAATAAACAATGGTGGTATTTTAGTAGAAAGATATTAAGATAGGGCAATTTTAAATTTTTTTGAATATTTTTAATTGAGTCACATAATAACTCACTGTAGATAATTAAAAACCTTAAGATAGTACAAAAACTCAAAAAATAGGAAAATTCTCAAGTCACAGTGAATGATTGAAGTGCTTGAAACAATTGGAAAAAAAAAGAGAGGCAAAAATAATGAAAATTTTCCTTTTTTATGGTAGTTCTACTCTATTGGCAATTTTGGCTATTTTCCAGTTCTAAAAATAGCCAAAATAGCAAATAGAGTAGAACTACCATTAAAAAGAAAATTTTAAAAAAGGGTAATGATATTTTCACCCCCTGCAGTGTGCATTCGCCCCCCTTATAAATAAAGAAAGGTATTTTTGGAAAAATCACAAGAAAAGGTAGTAGAGCAAAGGGAGTTGAGAGAGAAGTGTGAGATACCGAGAAAAGAGAAAGACGGCAAAAAGAGAAAAAAAAGACATTGGAAAATGGAGAGAGAGAGAGAGAGATATGAGAGCCATGTTTTCGATTTTGAGAACTGAATATCCAAAAGGGATCGGTTCTCAAAATCCAAAATGAAATTAGACGTAATTTTGAGTCCAATAATCAGTTATGGACTAACAATCAGTTCTCAAAATCCAAAAGAGCAGGGCTTAACTGATAAAATAATAGAGAAGATGGGATACAATCCCCCCTTTAACGTTATTCGTTAAGTTTTAAACGCAAAGAGCGGGTGAATTTATCCTCAAGAAGTGAACCATTCTCACAGAAACCATTGAGGGAGGGAGGGGGGAGATATCATTTCCCTAAAAATAAGGCTACTGATAATAGCACTACCATTTTCTAATAATTACACAAACTCAGCTTGTCTTTTCTTTTTTAATTTGCTTTTGAGAGCTTTTTGGGAATTGTACCTTGGACACCTAATTAAGTAACAAAAGGCAAAATGACTCTGTGCAATTATCAAATCATGGTAGCTTCATTATAAGTAGCCTAAAATAAAAGTAACTTCACAGAGAAATTATTAAGATTTTTTTCAATGCATTTTTCTCGAATCATATCCATGGTTTAAAATTTCGGTTTCGATACCGGTTTCGGACCCACCGGAAATCGACCGACATATCGACCGAAATCCGGCGAAACAAATAAAACAATATTTTATTTGATATAAAATTTCGGCTGAAGTCGAAATTTCGATAAAATATTAAAATAATTAAAAAAAAGGTAAAAATTCCGAAATTTCTGCTGAAATAAAATATCGTTTCGGTTAAGTATGATTTCGGTTGAAATTTAAAACCATGATCAAAATTATATGCCTCCAATAGTTTGATTTCAAAATTATAAGTTATGAGGGGAAGAGTGGGTTATTTTAATACCAAAAAATAATTTTTATGTGGGACTGAAAAAAACAAGAGATGCAGTGAAAATTGAAGAGATGTGGTGTGGTGTGTTGTCACTACTGATGACGTTAAATGATACGCAACAAAGAGCTATCAAACGTCACGTCAGGGCAGTTCTGTCATTTTCATCATTCTCCAGATTCTATCGCTTGGATCTTTCTGGACCGCCCGTCGGCATACGGACATTTAAATTTCCACCAATGTCCTCACCTTTTCTCAAATTACCGAAACTACCCTTCTATTTCCTAAATCTTCTTTTTAGAAAACTGTGGGCACAACTCATCCACAGTTTTCTTATCTTTTAATCTTTAAAAAGGATTAGTGATATTCCCACCCCTTTCTCTTTGTCTTTTCCTAATAATGACTTCATTTTCAGGAAAAGACAAACAAGAAGGGCGGATCTAAAATCTCCTATTTAGTTTTTATTTTGGTGTAAGACGGTGTAGTCCGATAATTTTCGAAAAGTACTGTACGGCACACAACACACCATATGATGGGCCCATACCTATGATGATCCGAACCGTCCATTTGATGGGCCACAATGTAGATAGGTTGTGCCCAAAAAATCATCTTCATAGGATGATAAATAGGGGGAGATGATATTTTCACCCCCTGCAGTACGCATTCGCCCCCTTTTAACGTGATTTGAAGTTAAAAAGCCTTAAAGTTGCCCACTGTTCGCGTTGTAAGAGGCGAATGCGTACTCTAGAGGGGTGAAAATATCAACTCCCTAAATAGGTTGTGCCCGAAAAATCATTTCCATAGGATGATACTAGGCTTCTATCTATGGAGGTTACCATAATAATAAGCATTTCCCTATAGATCGGAGAGCTAGTATCATCCAATGGAAATAAATTTTGGGCACAACCTATCTACGTTCTGGCCCATTAAATGGACCGTTTGGATCATCATATTGTTCGGCCGTACAGTACTTTTTGAAAAATAATGGACTTTGCAGGCTGACACCATCTAAAATCTCCAATTTTAGAAGGCTTGTTACACTCAAGGTTTTAAATTTCGGTCTCGGGGGTAATTTCGGTCCTCACCAAAACCAAAATTTTAGCTGAAATCATGAAATTTCGGATGAAATTTTGTAAAGGAGTAAAAAATTAATATTTTATCAAGAATCTCGACCAAAATTTGGTAAATTTCGGTTTCCAAACGTTTCGGTTTCGGTCCTTGGCCGAAATGTAAAACCTTGGTTACACTTCTTCCTAAAAGATACATATTGGGCCCCACTTGTGACTCGTGTTAGTGATTAGATCTGTTGATCCAGACGGCAATGTGAGTTCGTCCAATTGCCATCATGATCCAATCGGACAATACCATCATGATCAATCCTAATGATCGAATTTTGGGTCCCACATGAGAACATGTATAAGTAATCAAAACCGTTGATTTTGTAGACATCACGAGAAGGCCTACATGATCCAATTCCCATGCCGAAGGGACACCCCTAGCCTTTCTTTTTTTAAAGACACCTAAAACAAGGCTTTTGGCTTTGATCAAGGTAGGGTCAATGACTAACAGTCCGGACTTGTGTTCGTCAGTCAGATCAGCGGAAAAGATGACGTCCACATGACACTTGCGGGCCCAGAAAGTGCCTGTTAGGAAAGTCTAGCAGCCATCAATTTTTTAGGCAACACTTGAGTTCTTGAGGTAGAGGGAAGAGTCTCCTCCACACTTTCCCTTTCTAGTTGATTAGCCAATGAAAAGATTAGAGAGTTGAACTTCTTCTGATCTTAATTTAAAAAATGAAGATCAAATTGAACTAAATAACTTTTAAGACGAGCATCATTTTCTCTAAGGCTATGTTTGTTTTGGATTTTGGGAACTGATTTTGTGTCCAAAACTCAAAACCAATTTGAAACAGAGCAAAGATAGGACCCTGGGACTGGCAAAGGAGCGGATGGATGTCGATGGAGCCAGCAAGAAGAAAGACGGAGAGTAATATGGAAGAGTCTAAATGAATGTGGCATCGCAAGAGACGAAGGATCTCCGACCAACGGGATCATAACCACGATATCCTTTTTTTTTATGAAAAAGACATCATAAAGATGTCAATAGGTCCGATGCCGAAGGCGGCATTGGACCTAGACCCATAAGGTCGCCTTCGGCATCGGACCTAGACCCATAAGGTCGCCCTATGATGGCCCACTAGATTAACAATCCTGACCACCAAGAATTTATGTCATGATCATTTACATTCACATATGCCAAAATCACCACCGTTCTTCACTACAAAACAATACATCCCAATCATGGCGCGCGCGCACACACACACACAAAAATACAATAGTGGAGAATGCTAGAAACGTATTTTTCCTTTAGAATTTATATTTTTAACGAGGGATTTAACTAGGAACCTTGGATGATAACTCAAATTTTATTGATATAAGAAAAAAGTAGAAGAGGGAACATTCCACCTTAAAAAAGGGTTCTCCACTTACTTGTATCGAATAATTTAGTTGTACGTACCTCTTGGTCCATTAGGAAAATCTCTCCAAAATCCTTCAGGTTTTACTTATTCTTTCATTTTCTTACTGGGTTTGGATTTTCCATGGGTATCTCTCCTATTTTTCTAAAATGTGGTTCTTCATATGACTACCCTTTACGGAATTCTACATGCTTTGCCAAAGCAAAATGCATGGTATTACACTGCTTTCTTTCTTCCCCATGTAAAGTAGTGGTGGAGAAACATTAATGCTTTATTTGGGACCCCATTTTCCTCAACAAATCTGTAACATCATTACTGATGGTGATATTTTTAACCACTTTATGTGATCACTTTATTTGCCCTAATCTTTCCATCCTCTTTGTTTTTTCAATGGTAATCTTTCCATCCCTCTTGTTTCAGTGCTTTAATGGGTCTCCTTAGATCATGCTCCACATACATACCACATCCATCCATCTATTTGTCCATGTATTTTCATGCACATATCTTTCCATTCATTTACATATCTTTCTATACAGATGCATGCATTGTTTGTGATGAAAATAGATGGACACATATAGAGACACTTCAGCAGACCATGGAGAAGAAACAGAAGAAATGGCCTGCATTTTCATAATGGGGCTATTCGCCACTAGGATAACAATCCGAGGTTTATCTTAGGGAAATGATATCTACACTCCAATGTTTTGATATCACGCTCTACTAGCTTGTCTTTTAGTATTTAAAAGGCTGTCAACAGGTTATTACACTATCCAAAAAGCTCTCACAAGCCCATTAAATACTAAAAGACAAGCAAGGAGAGGGTGGATATCAAAACATTGAAGTGCTGATATCATTTCCCCTATATTATCCTTGGATAGACTTGTTATCCTCAATTCATATCGACCTCTGTTCATGCATAACATAATACCAAAACAAAATTAGTGAACAGAGGACAAGATAATTTCTATATAAACTTATACAAGCAGGATAGTTAAACCCAAGAGCAGATTCAAGGATTTCTATCCCAGTGGTGAACAGCCTCAATAGGATGAAACTTAAGCACCCGTAACACAACGTGGATTGATAAAGCAATTCCACAAATTACAAGTATAAGCTTAAGGTCTGAAGTGATTATCTTCATTAATTATTCCATATGATTCATGATCTGCATCTGTGATCTTATATCCTTAGTTGTCTATAGATCAATCCATGCATATGCAACTACCTATACATATTTTCAAAAGACTTGAAAATGTCTCGATTTATAATAAGCATGAACCATAAGTATATCTTAACTTACTGCACCGACACATAAGACAACATGGGATGGTAAAATGGGGAACGAAATCCAATTCGGTTATCTCTAATCAATAAAATTCTGGATGATTGTAATCTACATTCAAACATAACATAACATTGGACGGTGGAATAATCCAATTCAGTTATATTCAATCAATAAAAGTCTCGATCATTGATAATCTGCATTTCTGATAGTCAGTTACTTGACCCACTAGTAAATTAATTTTTAATTTTGATAAGGACCCAATAGTATTTAATACAAACTTCAAAGGACTAATACATAAAATACATATATGTAGAGGTGCACATGTATATTCTTTGAATATGTACAGAGTAGTTCCATGAGGAAAGCCTGACCAATAAGATGCCAGAGCTGAGTATCTTGTCTGTGTTGGATTGTAATGTCTGACATTAAAAGTAATGTCTGACATTAAAAGAATTTGTATGATATGATGCTTCTTTACATAATTCCTAACATCTAGTACATAATTAATGGATTGGTTTGTTTAGAGGGCATGTTCACACTCGATGTCAATATATCAGCTAAGTTGAATTGGGGTACATGATAAGATTCACCACCCAACATATGCCTACTTCAAATCCTCTTGGAAAGGAAAAGAAACATGGATTTCAATCCCCTTGCAAATATATGATGTGTGGTTGATATAACTTGACAGATAGGGAAGTTATAGACTTGACCCTAAGAGCGTAGGCTGTGTAGATTTCTCTCAATCAGGTCAACATGATTGCCCATTGTCATTATTTTTATAGGCCCATTGTCATTATAAAAACTAACAATTGGAGACCCACTTAAAGAACATGCTGAGTAAAATATCTGAAGATATGCCCATTAGAACGAGTAGGCAAATCAAAAGGCTATAGCTGTCCCACCAGCAAAAGGGTTTTGCTTTTGATGACTATATGAGGCATATGTGAATTGTCATTATGCTTTTATCCACTCTACACCTCTGGTCATTGTCAAGAGAAATAAGCATATATGAATACAACCATGGGACTTCGATAGCACATGGCTAATCTAGATTCTATAATTGTTTACTTAATTATGTGGTGTCGTGGAAAGGGCCCAGTTATTCTGAGCTAAGCACCCAAATCAGCCAAGTATTTTACTAGTGCATTTAAATATTCCTTAGAAGTTTGTTGTCAATAGAAGGGGACAATCATATCCAGTTCCTAGATCATGGAAGCTTAGGAAGATGAGAGACACAGGGCACTAACTTCACAGAAACTGGTAGATTTTAACGCTAAGCCTAAAAGTATTCATAGTTGGTGTCATTTTAAAAAAAAAGTATTAATAGCTGGCTCGCTCAAAAGATGCTTAAGATACTGATTACAGCTAATCATAATCACATGAAAGCATTCTGTAAATCATTATGCAAAGAAAAACTGCAAAATAGTAAAGTTGCTCACTTTCAAGCAAAAGATTCTGCCATAAAGCTTGTGCATGAGTGGGGTCATTGGTATAGAGAGAGGCAAACCAAAGCAAGTTGTAATGTGGCCTACAGTCAAATGTTTCAAATCCAAGACCATGCTCGTAAAAAAATTGCTCTTGCCATTTTACCTAAGGGTGGATTAGGCAATTTATATTTTTAGCAACCTTACTGGATTAGTTATTAGTAATTCCGTCGACGGCTTATCCTCTAAAGCTTATACCAATGGCCATTTTCACAAAATAGTATTTGCTTTCCATAATTAATTCATATATCGGGAACTTCGGTATTTATCATATATGCCAACTAAAGTTCCTTTAGATTAATTCTGAAACATGAATTTATTTAATTCATATATCGGGAACTTCGGTATTTATCATATATGCCAACTAATGTTCCTTTAGATTAATTTTGAAACATGAATTTATTTCTAGCAAATAGATATAATAATAATAATTGTTGGGAAAGTTGCCTTATTTCCCACCCATGGTGGTTGCTTGGGTGGGAAGGCAAAGGCAAAAATAGAGATTTCTATTTTTAGCTTTTGGGGAAAACTAAACTATAAAAAGAGAAGTGTTGTTCTCTTGGGTTGCAGCGAAGCAAAGACGTCTTTGGTGTGTCGGCTACGGAGAGAGAAGAAAAAGAGAGAGAAAGGGAGAAGAGGTTTTTCATCTCGGGGTTTTCTCTTGGGTTCTTTTTCGGGTTTATCTCTCGCGTTATCTCTTGTGTACGGTCTTGGGTTTGAGAAGCAAGGAAAGGGTTGCGGGTTTGTGGGTTTGCGATTAATCCATTGTAATCCTTGTATATTGTTTTTCTCATAGTGGAAGATCGTGTTTCTCGCCCGTGGAGTAGGCTTAGCCGAACCACGTAAAATATCGGTGTTCATCTTGTGGCTTGCTTGCTATTATTTATCAGTTTAATCTGTGCACGATCGGATCGGATTGCCCGGCGAATTTTCACAACAAGTGGTATCAGAGCTCAGGTGGAGCGATCGTCAAGGCTGGGTGGAGTGATCGTGGGTATTGTGGTTAGATCGCGGTTAGAGCGATTTTTGGGGTAGAAAGATTGTCCAACAAAGATTCTTGTTCGAGGTGGAGCGCTACACCGAGAAGTGCAAAGTAATCTGAGATGGGGGTAAAATCAAGTTCTACTCAGTTCAACATCGATAGATTTGACGGAAATGACAGTTTCACCCTATGGCAGATGAGGGTGAAGGACATCCTACTTCAACAGGGCTTGGCTAAGGCGTTGAAGGGAAAGGATGGCAAGCGTGAGAGGATGACGGTACCTGCGTTGAGGAGGATGGATCGAGATCCCTCTCCAAGGTTGACTAGGTGAGTCAAAAGTTTGGCAGCTACACATGTGTATTGGCCGTGTTGATCGAATCGGGAGGAGTCAGAACCAAGGTGATTCGAGGGTGTTTAGCTGGTACTTCAAAAGGCCAATGGTGGTTTACAGCGATACCGGACCGGTGGCAACATCAACGGAAAATCTTCAGGTGGCTGAGAAATAAGCCAAGGTGGAGATTGTTGGGAAAGTTGCCTTATTTCCCACCCATGGTGGTTGCTTGGGTGGGAAGGCAAAGGCAAAAATAGAGATATCTACTTTCAGCTTTTGGGGAAAACTAAACTATAAAAAGAGAAGTATTGTTCTCTTGGGTTGCGGCGAAGCAAGACGTCTTTGGTGTGTCGGCTACGGAGAGAGAAGAAAAAGAGAGAGAAAGGGAGAAGAGGTTTTTCATCTCGGGGTTTTCTCTTGGGTTCTTTTTCGGGTTTATCTCTCGCGCTATCTCTTGTGTATGGTCTTGGGTTTGAGAAGCAAGGAAAGGATTGCGGGTTTGCAATTAATCCATTGCAATCCTTGTATATTGTTTTTCTCATAGTGGAAGATCGTGTTTCTCGCCTGTGGAGTAGGCTTGGCCGAATCACGTAAAATATCGGTGTTCATCTTGTGGCTTGCTTGCTACTGTTTATCCGTTTAATCTGTGCACGATCGGATCGGATTGCCCGGTGGATTTTCTCAACAATAATAATAATAATAATAAGTGTTCCTAAGCTATAGCTTATCTAAGCTTTATGTAAGCTATAGCTCAAAAACACACGTGGCCCCACATTTTTTTGGGGGATCCAAAGCATTCATTTGGAAGGCCCTTCCATGGATAGGGTGTGTACCAAAAATCAGCCCTATAGGATCATCCTAACCCAATCAAAGGTGGAGTGGAAAATGGACAAACAATGTGTGTCCATGTTTCTGCCCATTTTTTCCCTTAACAGATGTCAGGGTTAGAATGATCCTATAGGGCTGATTTTTGGTACACACCCTATCCATGGAAGGGCCTTCCGAATGAATGCTTTGGATCCCCCAAAATATGTGGGGCCACATGTGTTTTTGAGCTATAGCTTAGGAACACTTTCCTCTAATAATAATAATATTATTATTATTATTATTATTATTTTTTAGTCAAACTGGGTACTTGATTAATGTATGCATTATTATGTTTAAAATTCATGCCATCAAATCAATTGCTCAAAGTTTAATTAAATAGATTATCCCGGCACATTACATTTAGTCAAATTGGATACTTGATTAATATGTAATCAAATTGGGTACTTGATTAATATTTAGTCTAATTGGATACTTAATTAATATATTCATTGCAATTGGCTTTGACAATGCACATTAAACCCCAATATCATTAAATAACCAAACAGGAAGAATGCCTTGGGGATTCCTGCACTTTAGCTAATACCAATTCGGAGACCAAACATAGTCCTCATCACTGTCAAACTTCCCTGCTTCTACTCATACTTGATTCTTGTTTCTACACCAAAGAGTTAACCCTTTTTGCATCCATATTATACACTAAATATTGAATGCACATAAAGTTTAGTGAATAATTTTGGAAAGAAACGCCTATGATAGATGTGCTAGATTCTTATGTGCCAAGTAGGAATATGTGAGACACTCATAAAAGTAGATTCCACATGTTTTCCTCTCAGCCATGTAAGGTCGATGGCCTTCCGAAGTTGATCCCATCAAGCATCACATGAAAATTTCAAATTTGCATCATGGCATTTAATTCCATCAGCCAATCTCATAAAATCCTCAATTGTTTCACATGTTCAAATAGGGTTCTAGGTTATGGACTAAACATCAAATTTACACATGAATTGGTGTTCAATTCCAGAAATATGATTTGGCAATGTCAGCGATAGCATCTTCCACTAACCACAAGGTCTCGTGCACATGTACATGAGTCACATTCAATTAAGAATACCAAAAGTGGGAGATAAACAAACATGTAAAATCCACAAGTTACCACAATCACATGAGGTGGGTGCCCTTTTAGAGCTGATCCCATAGATATTCCCTAGTGATGGTCATTAATAAAAAGGTTTCAGTCTACCTTACTTATTGTTTCATAAAAGGTTTTCTATTCTTACATTTTAGACTACACATGTGGTCATGCGCACATATTCATACACACTAATGGTATTGCAAGGGAAATAAGAAATATGATATTCAAGAGTTGGAGACTATAATTAATTACTCAAAGCAGTCATTTCTTCACCTATAAGGCACAACTAAACCAATCAATCAATCTTGCAATTACAAAAGGTTTGAATTCAAACCTACATAGAGTGGGACGTTAAAGGAGGCATTAATAAGGAAAAATAGACAAAATTTGATATGAAAATGAAAGGATGCAAACAAAAACATTAAGGGAGGGCTTGGATGCGTTGATTGTTGTTTTCATTGAAAGTGTCAAATTCATTGAAAGCCTAAAACAGTACAAAGATCTGCCTTAAACAGGTTTGACATTGTTTAGGTGATATTTTTAAGGATGCAGTTTTACTTTGTTTGGATGACGTCTTGTATTTTTCTAGAAATTTTACTTGTGTTGTTTGGCTAAGAAACATAATTTGCTTGACAATTAAGAGACAATGAAGAGATGAAAGGAGAGTGGAGAAGGAGAGCCGTCATTGCTTGAGCCAGATGTAGAGGTAAAAACAAAACAAAATGGAGTGGAATGTCTAATGTAAGTGGTGGAAATATCATGTCCCCTTAGAAGTGTAAATAAAGAGAGGAGCGCCTTTCTTATGTTTTTTTCATTTTAAATTTTGTGCGTATCTATCTCAACTCAACTCAACAAAGCCTTTGTCCCAAACTAGTTGAGGCCGGCTAGATGGATCCTTTAGAAAAATTTCATGAAGGTGAAAGGAATCTACCCGGCTCAAATTTACTAAGTCTGATCCTGGCCCTAGTTGGGTTTGTCTACGTGGATCATTTTCTTCCATTCTCTCCTATCCAAGGCCATGTTCTCTGTTATGTTCCTAGCCATCAAGTCTTTCCTCACTGTTTCTACCCAAGTCGTTTTCGGTCTGCCCCGACCTCTTTTTATTCTATCAACTTGGCACGAGTCACTTCTTCTCACTAGAGCATCCAAAGGCCTACGTTGGATATGTCCAAACCATGTTAACTGGTGCTCTCTCATCTTCTCCTCAAGTGGTGCCACTCCCACCTTTTTACGAAAGTCTTCATTTTTAATTCTATCTAACCTTGTGTGGCCGCCGAAGCATTCGCATTTCCGCTACACTCATCTTATGCACATGCTGCTTCTTGGTGGCCCAACAGTCTGAGCCGTACAGCATGGCTGGCCTCACAGTTGTCTTATAAAACTTTCCCTTCAGCTTGGTAGGGATTTTACGGTCGCACAGAACTCCTGAGACAAGCTTCCACTTCAACCAACGTGCTCGCTAAAGATATCCCTCTTAGGTACCTCCTGTCCAGTCATATTTACTACATCCTCGCTCAGCCTCCTTTCATTACTAAAGTTGCACTCCATATACTCTGTCTTAGACCTACTTAGTCTAAAACCTTTGGGTTCCAGGGTACTTCTCCAAAACTCTAACTTAGCATTAACTCCTGCTTTGGTCTCGTCGATTAATACCATATCATCATCATCTGCAAATAACATGCACCACAGCACCTCATCCTGAATGCCCTCCGTAAGCTCATCCATAACTAGCATAAAAAGATAAGGGCTTAGAGCTGATCCTTGGTGCAATCCTATTGTAATTGGGAATTCAGTTGGGAATTTGTTCGTATTTATATATTTTATTATTTATTTATTTTTAATTTGTATGCATTTTATTTTTTTAACGTTTTATTTGTATCTATTTAATTTTCTTTTTCTTTTCTCTCGGCCCAAGAGTGGGGAGGGAGAGATGGTGCAAGTGGATAGAGAGAGAAGTGTGAGGGAGGAGGGCTTTTCAGTCAAGGGAGAGAATATCCCGATTGTGATTTCCTTTTACTACACGTGAAAACATTAGAAACATTTGAGAGTGGGTGACATTTTATAGAATTTCATGTCAAATTCAGCACCCTTAAATATGAATTCCACAAAAAATGTGCCACCCAAGACGTATAAAATAAGAATTTCGTGGAATACTCTTTCACCCAAAGAAAAAAATATTGTATCCAAACCAGTGTCAAAACGCGGCCGAAGAAAATCCTAGTCGACTGGGCACGACACAGTCGAGTGCTCGGATGATGCAGTTGAGTACTCCGTTGACGTCGTCATAACTCGGGAGAGTCAAAGGAGTTTTTATTGACTTGGTAGGACAAAACGCAGAACGTGGCAAAGGTAAAAGGGAGTCGACTCAGGGGAGTCCACGAGGACGCGGAGGAGTTTTGAAACTATGATCTGAACATCCCCCAGGGAAAAGCCAAACATACAAGATTTTCAAGAATTTTGAGAAAGAAATCTTCAATTGGTGTAACTTGACAGTATCAGCAGACAAACTATGTTGCATTAACTAAAAATGATGATTCTCCCCGAACACATACTGACATAAGACTACCTAGAAAATAAGAAAGTTACACGTATGCCCTTGTGGGAAAAAAACTAGACGTGTATGTTGTAACATCCCTTTGTGTTAAAAAATGGTGTTACAGGTATGCCCTTGTGGAAAAAAAAAAACTAGTCATGTATTATGTAATTGTAAAATCAACTAAATAACCATATCAAGAAGTGAATGAGAGAAAGAGAGGAGAGAGAACTAAATGTGAGAGAGAAAGTAATTAATTAAATTTTGAAAATGAGGTTGCAATAGATTATGTACTTGTGTATCAAACGATTAAAATACCCATGTGTGGTATTTTCTAACATTCTCCCTCAAGATGAAAAGTTCCTTAGAACATTCTCAGCTGCCTACTCAGTTTATGATGTTGATCTATGTTGAGCCAACTGGTTAATATATAAACAAGCTGATCTTGATTGAACATGTAAAGAAAGTAAGTCACCATTCTCTACTTTCTATCCAACGAAGTGGCAGTCAATCTCGGTGTGTTTGGTTCTAGTATGGAAGACAAAATTCTGAGACATTTTCTGTCACACACCGAAACCGGCAGTTCGAGCCGGTGACGTGGGAGCGACCACACTCCTATAGGCTCAGTCCCATAAGCATGCAAGGTCTCATATCAGACAAATCTAGATAAAACCAATGAAAATCTCATAAACTTCATTCTTATAAACAAGGTCAGAGTTCACAACAGATCCATAATTATCAAACCACTTCTCAATTTGTCCCAAGAGACACTCCTAGCATATCTAATTTACAATCGTCCCATTTAGCTCATAGTCAGATACCATCGCTCTGAAAACAACTACATCTATCATGCCCATTCTATGAAAAACTTTACATGACATATCTACATCTCTGCATTTAATATATATATATATATATATATATATAGAGAGAGAGAGAGAGAGAGGAAAAGGATTGTAAGCTCGAGCGTACCAACCTTATGGTACGCTCGAGTGCCCAATCACATGGGTCCCACATTTTTTGTGGTGATCCAAAGCATTCATTTGCAAGGCTCTATCATAGATACGGTGTGTATCAAAAATCAGCTCCATTGAATCATCCTAACCCCTCCAAAGTGGAGGGCAAAAATGGGCAGATTTGTGGACAAACAGTGTCTGTTCATTTTGACCTCCACAAATGGATGGGTAAGGGCCTTTCAAATGAATGCTTTGGATCATCCTAAAAATGTGGGCCCACATGTGATTGGGCACTCGAGCGTACCCTAAGGTTGGTACTCTCGAGCGTACAATCCTTTTCCTCATATATATATATATATATATATATATATATATATATATATATATATATATATATGCGTGTGCGTGTGCGTGTGCGTGTGCGTGTGCGTGTGCGTGTGTGTGCACTCTTCAAAAATGCATACAAAAGCATGCCATTCCTAACAACAAGATAATCATGAATCTCCTTACCTTGTTTCAGACCAGCCGAATCAGAAAACAAAGGAAGAAAACTCGTAAATGTGATTGAAACAGGTTTGACACCAGCTGATTGGATCCTATTGAACGAATGCAGTGCCTCATCCTTAAACCCATGTTGAACATATCCTGAAATCATTTCATTCCAAGTCACCATATCAGTTAGAGAAATCATATCAAATAATTTAAGAGCATCACGCAAGCACTGGCTTACATGGCTAAAATGTGTTAGTCACAAAAGCCTCTAAATCAATCCCGCATAGTAACAAGCCCGTGAAGATGAGTACCATACTAATCAATCCTCAATGTGATTGAACTTCTTAGAGGGAAGATCAGCCCCTCAACCCACTTCAAGGGAGGGGTCAGTCCTCCTCTGTGTGCAGAAACACAGTATTGGGTTTGAAATTCTTCATTGATTTGAAAAATGGCTGATTAGAAATTATTTATATCAAATAAAACCACTTGACAACCAAGATACCCCATCTAATAAAACTCACAAAGACTAGGACCAACTGACCCTTATCCACAACTCTAAAAACTAAAACAATATTCATGATATCCTTAACCTCAAAAAAAAAAAAAATTCATGATATCCTAGGTACGTAACAAGTTGGGTTGTATTTCTGATCTTCTCATAGCACAAAACAGTCCAAGACTGTCAACCAAATCTCCATTTGTTGCATATCCATCAACCATCACATTCGACAAAACAGAATCTCTTTGAGGCATATTATCAAACATTGTGCGTGCAAACTACCGAATGTATACTGATCCAAGTCAAATTATAAAACTACAACAAGCCCTGGTTACGTGCGTACAATACAAACCCTAATTGCTTGTTTGGAGGAATCTGAAGCTGTGATCTTCAGAAAAAGGGTATGGAAATTATGAATTTTTAGATGGAGGTAAGGGGTGTCGAATAATGTCTATGAGATGTGAGTGTTAACGGTATTTCATTTCAAATTTAAAAGGGTATTTTGGTCATTTTCAAGTTGTTGCTGGGAAATGATGCTGTAATATAGGGGACCCACCTACTTGATCCAGGCCGTTCATCTGTCGTGGCCCCATCATGGCCCAAAAGTCGCTCTTTCAAGTAATCCAGACCATTTGATCTTCTTGTAGACCATGATATGAATGGGCAGTGCCAAAATTCACTCTCATCTTACAATAATAAGCCTTTGAATTTTGTGTCGTTCGATCGGACGGTCAGAATAATTTTCCTTAAAAAGTTTAGAAATGAACGAGAGACAATGAAACATATATTGAGGAAGATCATTTTTCACTCTTTATAGTATACACGTTATATGCATTCATGGTGAGAGGGCCCACTAACCTACTGCGCTCGAGCCTAACGTGTATTATAAAGATTAGGCATAGAAGATGCGATCGGCAGTCCCTTGCTTTGATATTTGCACTCGTCTATTTATTTAAGAGGCTCTAGTTGCATGTTTATGGTTTTTGAGGAATTGAATCAGCCAATGAGGAAAATGTAAAATAAAATATGAGGGGCAATGATAGATCGACCCCCAAATATCTTAAATCGACCCCCTATGTCTCTTTCTCTCTCCTCTGGGTGAGAGAGAGAAGGGGAGGGTGTCGATTTAAGATATATGGGGGTGGTCGATTTATCACTCCCCAAAATGAGTGCCAATACCATTATCATCTGAAGATGTTAAAAAATGATCTAGTTTTACAACAAATTGACATAAAAAGCATGGACCTTTTGTGATAGCTACACCTCAATTAATCTTCGTTTCACTTCACTATAACGGTGCCGAAAATCGAAGTCAATGAAAACATCTTTGTTATCTTGAATTCTAACCAAGATTAAACGTTGAAGGCACAAATTGAAAAATTACAATTATTAAAAGAAACGTTATCGAAGCACCAATGTTTTGATATCGGCACTCTTTTATTTATTTTGAATATTTCTTATTGGCTGGTAATAGCTTTTTGGAGGAGTAAAATACATAGAAGAGTAGCAATATCAAAACAAGGATTCTTATATAAAGCCAGTGAGGGATTTTCAAGTTCAAAGTGGTGTTTACATCAATACTTAGAACATGGAAGATAATATACGCACTCCCTTATTTTGATATTGGCACTCCACCCCTTACGCACACGCTCCTTACATTGCCTGTTATACGAAACAAGCTATCAACAGCCAATCATTAAATTGCAAATATACAAGTCCTTCGAACCATTTATTGAAAATACTCCCATCACTCACAAGATTGCAAATTTTTAATCTCATTCAAACCATAGATGCACAGAATGGCCCATCAGTCACTACCATTATTACATTGCAAATTTTTTGTCTGAAATGTCATTTCTATCATATGCATTGCCCGAAAAATCATCAGTTAGCTACTTGTAGAAACAGTAGGAAAACCAAAGTGACATGAACAATCCCAAGTGAGTTTCAACTTTCCAACTCAAAAGATGATAAAGAAAGCGAAAAAAAAGGAAAAAAGAATACAAGATAATCTCGATTACAAATGAGAAACTAAGCGTAGAAGAGAATTAGTTAACTTACTCGATCTTGCTAGCACCACTGAATTTAGATTCTACCAATTGTACGAAAACCGGAGAATATCTGTGGTGTCTGATTATCATGATAAGAACCCATGTATTTGCAACCAAGAATAGTACACTTGCCAACCACAGCTGAATAAAGACATTCTTCCCTTTAAATTCAAGAAAATAACCCCACATCAGCCAGTGGATCTGGGCTCCCATCCACACCAAAATGCAAACTAGACCTTTCCATTTAAGCTTCATATTGCTCCATGGCAGAATCAGAGGCAACAGACAGAAGAACCATACAAAGTACTGTGCTGTGATAACCTGTCAATCGACAGTTCTCCATCACGCATAAGATAGAAAAAATGACAAACTGATAGAAGTTATGGGCATTGCCTTTACTCTTAGGCCCTGTTAGTTTTGGATTTTGAGAGCCGATTGCGAGTCCAAAACCAATTATGGCAATCAAAATTAACTGTAAATTTGAGTCCAATACTCAGCTTTGGATCACAAATTCACAATCAGTCCTCAGAGTCCAAAAAAAAATGGGGCCATAAAGTGGTCAAGACTTTGACAACGTAAAAACAAACTCATGATTAAAGATAATAAATTAAATATCAAGAGAACAAATACAATGTACCTCTTTCATTTAAAAAAAAAAAAAGGTGATGCATATGAAAAAGGAACATAACAATTTGGAGAATTCATGGTCATTTCCTATAGCACTCTTGTAACATAAGCAACCCTCAAGCTTTAAGCAAAACAGACATTGCCTTAAAGTGGTCAAGGACTTCAACAAAGTAAAAACTCAATGATTAAAGACAATATCAAGAGAACAAATACAATGTACCTCAATTTGGAGAATTCATGGTCATTTCTAATAGCGCTTTTGTAACATAAGCAACCCATAAGCTTTAAGCAAATAAAAAAGAAGCAGATCAAGACACACACCTTGTTGAATGCCACAAATGTGACTGTCTGCACAAATAGGCAGAAAGGAAGGTCTTGTGCAAAGCGGAAGATGAGAACTAGTTGCACCATCAATTGAGGTAAGAAAGAGATGAGCTTCTCCACCAGAGAGAACCCCTGTTCGTGTTGAAGATATATGTAATAGAAATATATTGAGAAGTTATGCCTTGGATCAGTACGCGTGAGATGATATAGCAACGCCTCATTCAAGAACTCCCACCCGTAGAGATAAAAGAAAAGAGCAGTATAAAAGAAGAACACAGCCCCGGAGATGAACCCAAACAGTATTCTTTCTTTTGTAATCATGCTTCTGAAAAGAACCCATGGATAAGACATCAAACTGTTGTGAGCTGTTGACAGCTTAGCCGGTCTTGGATTAAGCTGGGAAGATCTATGTTGATTAGGACTCCAAATCCCTACGGTGGGCTTCTTGCTGGATCGAAACTTAGGTACATCAAGAACTAGTAGAATAGGAAGGGAATAGATGATTGGGTAGATTCTAAAATGGACAAGAAGCCCATACCATAAGGCTGCCTGCAACATATTACCTGTGAGCAGAAAAGCAGTATATTAAAGATGATAAGACAAGGACTTATAAGTGATCATCCAGTGTGTAGAGTATGATTTTAAATGAAAAACAATCCAGTCTTTAAAAATACGAAAACAATCCCAATTCCTTCAACATGATTGTGAGAAAGAAGTAAAGATTACTCGCATTCATAAAATGTCGCTTCAACTGTCGTTGTTATAACATAACTAAAAATCACTTATTTAATAAACTGAAAGGCTGTTATTTTGCAGCAATAATTAAAAAAAATACTTTAGTTTTGGTCATATTTGAAACCTCAGCATTTAGAGTTTCAGAAAAATGCAAATGATCTGCTTTGTCAAATAATACCATGTCAATCAAAACTAAATCAAAATTTTCTCAATCTACAAGTTTGAACAAGTTTGAAGGTATTTTCAGCATTCATAAAATTTACTCATTTTCATAGTGCAGTATTCAGGATATAGGAATAAGGGGAAGCAAAACTTACACCATTCATAAGAGAAATTATGACCCACAGAACCATAGCACAGACAACAGGCTCACAATTTCCTCGGGTACCAATTGTGAATGTGAATGGATTGAGGAGCCAGGATGCTACCGAATAGAAACGTAGATTCTCCGGCACACCACGAATCTTCAAAATAGTATGCAGAAACAAGCCCACAAGCAAATCTGCAACAGCAGGGCACAATTCAATTTGGCAGGGCTTCAAGACGAAGAATGAAAAAGGAAATGAAGATGACAATCATCATTTTAGGTCTAGAACTTTCTACTTGCCTAAAAACTTGATTTATATCCATAATCATCTCAGAATTCATACTAAACAACCTACCAATGTGTATCTGGATAGGATAAACTACATGGAAGATCTATCGTAAGTTGTGCTTTCATATGTTCATCAATGTAATTTCTCCAATGTTATTGCAAAGGGGTAAAACAAGCGTTTAAAAACTAGGACTCGGATGAGAACTGGGACAAGATAAAAAAGGAGCCGACCTGGGTGAGTCAGTGATTGACATGGTCAACTTTTCGTTAACTCGAGCGGGCCAAAAGAGTTTTTATTGATAAACTTGGTGGGCACATCTCAGACTCAGATGAGAATTCGGCCAAGGAAAAAGGCAGTCGAATCAGACGAGTCAATGATTGACAAGAGGAATTTTTAAACGATGGGTAAAACATCTAGGATAAATCTCTTATTTGCAAGAGGCTAAACTGCAACGAAGCCCAAATTTAAATGCAAAACTACATTTTAAATCCTCCTTTTGGCATGATAGACACAGTCAACTTTTCATTAACTCAAGCAGACCAAAAGAGTTTTTATTGATGAACTTGGTAGCGCAAAAATCGGACTCAGATAAGAATTCAGCAAGGTAAAAAGGAGTTGATGCAGGAGCATCCCCTGGAATCTCTACATTGGCCCCTTCATGCTCGTCACTATAGTAGTTTTTCTATATGATGCATTAGTCTAGTGGTAGGTTAGTGATTTTGAGCATTTTTCATGTCCTTTGGTTTAAGTAGGGGTAGTTTGGTTATTTCACCATCACATATGGTATTTGGGTCATTTGATATTAGTTAGGGGTATTGGTGTCATTTTACATTGTAAATGGCTATAAAGCCAATTCCCTCTCATTTCTAGAACTTTGGATTTTGTAAACTTTGAAATTGAATTTGAGTTTGAGCTAGATTTAAGATTAAGTTTTGAAATTTGGAGGGAAACCCTCTTGCAGAGTTGCAGAGAGGGTTTTCAAGTGATTTTCGTCCAAGGAGAGCATGAGCTTGAAAATCGAGCTCCTCCATAGAATTGAAGCCTTTTTCACCTTGAAAATCAAGGTTTTCATCATGATAATAGAGCTAGGCATCCCCTTGCTTGGCTGATCATTGCCTGAATCAACTCATCTCTTTTCCAAGAGGTCCTTGCTCATGCTCTCAATAAAAGCTCTGCAAGAAAACTTTGTATGGCTCTTGAAGATTCATATTCGCAGAAGCATGGTTTTAAATTTCGGCCGAAACATTTCGTTTCGACCAAAATATTTCGGTTTCGGCCGCGACCGAAACGAAATTTACATGAAGTCGTTTCTTTACAAGATTTCAGCAAAATGTCACCGAAATTTCGAAATTTCGCCGAAATGTCACCTAAATTTCTTTTTTAGCCTTTTTTTACAAAATTTCCACCAAAATGTTATAATTCCCAACGAAATTTATGAAATATGCACCAAAATAGCCAAAATTTCCACTGAAATCGCCGAAATTTTAGACATTTGGTCGAAATTAATTAAAAAAAATGAAATCATAATAATAATTTTACATGATTTCGGTTTCGATCACCACCGAAACCGACACCGAAACCGAAATTTAAAACCTTGCGCAGAAGTCTGAATCAAGGATTCTCCAACATAGAGCAGAAATACAAAATCGCCACCAAGGCACTTTATCTACGCATGAGTTTCTGCTTAAGATGAAAAAGAATTCGATCAGTATGCTGAAATAAAGCAGTCATTGGACAAACATGAGGAAGTTCGTTATACATTGAATGGTTCAGGAGATGAATATAAGATCTTAACTGCCTCTTTACTTACATGGAAGGAATTTCCAACATTCATGAGCTGTGTATTTTACTGTTGTAATATGATGGTCTCATGGCACCTACAGCTTCATCTCCCAAGCTGTTGGCAAATTCATCTTCCTTTTTTTCCATATTATTTCAGCCTTATTTTCATGTTTTTTTTTTCACCCATTACCCCTTAGGATTGATCCCTTTTATTACTCTACCCTTTTAGATCATTTATCCTACACTAGTGTTGATTTGGGCCCTAGATATATATTATTGTCTTTGCGGACAGATTGTAAGAAGGTTCTTATTTGATGTACTTGACCCATTACCTCATCTTTTTCCCATTGGAAGTTGTTATATGCATTGGTTGCTTAACATAGAATCTTTTGATTTATGGTTTACCTCAAAAGCTCACCTACATAAGTTTTCCCTGTTGCAATTTATTAAAACTGATTTGTTTATCCGTTTGGGATATGGTTTGCTTACTCTAATCGTGAAGTATTTTGCCCATCGAGCTCCTAGAGTCTCCGGAATTATCCGCGAACCCCCAGGTTTGCACCACATGGGGCTGGTGGATCATTGATTGGTTATACATATGTTAGAATCAGAACAATTATTCATAAATGGTCAGATTCCCAACGATTGGGAATGACAGTTATTCTCAAACAGATTTATGTTTAAAATAAAAAAATGAAACTTGACAGTTGAGACAGAGTCCTTCTCGATGATCGTGAGCAGTTGTGAATGGTTACAATATATATCTATATAAGGAGATGACTATCCAAGGAAAAGGTCTTAGAACCAATCCAAAACATGTTATAATTTATCTTTACATTTCCACATTGCCTTTTACTTTTCCTTAGTTGTAGTTTACCAAGGATTGAAGACTTGAAGGAATGTAATCATCACCTCTGGTGAGCATTTCTCTTTAGTTTCAATTCTCTATCCATCGCACTGACGCTTGTTTGAGTATTTTTGTAAAGAATTAAACTAAATACTCGTTAACCTCCATCGAGTCGTTTGCATTCTGTGTGCATCGATGTTACAGCCATGACTTGGCAGTGTGTCTTCGAAAAGTCATTCGTTTAGAAGGCATTAAGAG
This sequence comes from Tasmannia lanceolata, assembly GCF_043159265.1. Classification (NCBI taxonomy): domain Eukaryota; kingdom Viridiplantae; phylum Streptophyta; class Magnoliopsida; order Canellales; family Winteraceae; genus Tasmannia; species Tasmannia lanceolata. The sequence goes on from NW_027518692.1 coordinate 55,516,036, forward strand.
CCCAAGGAAAGTGGCGTCCCCCGCTTCTTCCCAATCGCCTGAAATCCAATCCCAAAAGACGGAATTGATTACCCCTCAAATTGAATTTTGGGCTCATTCCACTTATTGGCACGCCCACGCACTCGACACGCATCAAACATGCTGCACTGCATCCCATCAGGTAGTCGAACTAGTCGAAATAGGAAATGTGAAAGAAAAGAAGCCGTCTCTGCACAAGCAGAAAAACCTAATCTGTTTCTTCACAAGCAGAAAAACCTAACACTACCCCTGATAATAAAGCGGGATAAGCAATAAATCGATGAATAAATTCCGAAAACACTAATCAAACAACACCCGTAAACTAAAAAACAAAAACTAATACCATATGAAATTTGAATAATGCATCTTCTAACCCAAATAATGTAATCTCCAACCAAGACTAGTTAATACTATAGCATTCAATACCCTAGTTTTGAGTATAAATTCATGTCCCGAAGCAATCCATGCACTAATGCTCAAATATCACTTCAAGTAATATAAGAATAAATTTAAAAGTGTATAAGGAATTCGTACAAGAGGTACTAATGTAATTTAGTGTCAATGTCATACTTGTAATTTTCAGTAATTTGGTTTAGTACATAACACATCATGTAAACTGAGTGAGAGCAGGAATAAATGGACGGTTGATCCATGCTTTGGTTTCTCTCTTCTTCTTCTAATCTAGATTTACATGATCAGAGGAAGCTTAATCTTCCCCTCATTTCATAAGGTAAGGATCAATCTTTCTTTGTAGATCATTACAGAGATCCATCTTTCTTCTCGTCCTTTTCCTCCCCTTTGTGGATCACAATATATGAACCATAAAAGATCCATCTTTTTTTGCAAATCATTACAGATCCATCTTCACATCCCCTCTCTTTTTCGTGATTCACAAAACCCAAACCCCTTATTACAAACCCTAAATCCCTTAGCTCTTCGAATTGAATCCAATCCCAGAAGACAGAATTGATTACCCCTCAAATTGAATTTTGGGCACTCATTCCACTTATCAGCATGCCCGCGCACTCGACACACACAGGCCACACTGACTGCACTGCATCGCCTCGGGTAGTTGAACTAGTCGAAATAGGAAATGTGAAAGAAAACAAGCCGTCTCTGCACAAGCAGAAAACCTAATCCGTTCCATCAGAAGCGGAAAAACCTAACACTCCCCTGATAATAAATTGGGAGAAGCAATAAATCAATGAAGAAATTCCAAAAAACACGAATAAAAAACACTCATGAACTAAAAAAACAAAAAGCAATACAATATGAAATCTGATTAAATTATGCATCTTCTAACCCAAATAATGTAATCTAAACCAGAACCAGTTTTTCTTTTTCAAATGATTTCCATACAACTGGATTTCCATATTGCAGTAAGTTTCTATTTTCTCTTTTTCCTATTCTGCTAATCTATGTATCCTATTTTGCTAAATTAGTGCAGTTAACAAATTGGAGGTCGAGTTTCCTCGAATTAACTCACTGATTTCCTCTTTCTCTATCATCTTCATCTCTATTTTCTGTTTTGATAGAACAGTGTTCTATCACCGATGGCAAAAACCCAAGCCCTAAACAGTGCATTAATCAAACAAAACAACTGTACTGAAAAAAAACAGAGAATACAAGAGAGAGAGAGAGAGAGAGAGAGAGAGAGAGAGAGAGGCCGTATTTACTAACCCGAAGCAGAGAAGAGGATTTTACCCCAGGAGCGATGAATGATGGAATTGGGAATAAGCAAAAAAGCCAAAAGAGGTGAGTATCTGTATGTGGATCTCTCATATGGGGATTTTCCAGATGCCATAAGAGAAGAGGCATCAGAGAATACAATGTAATCCACGTCTGTGTATCGAACCTCCATGTGGGTGTCTTGCCATTGTCCATAGACTATCAGAAAAACCCTAACAACTGCTGATAATATAAGCAGCAAGTGGAAATTGGTGGACCCCATTGGCTGCTAAAAAAATGAAGCAAATATCCCCTCAATGAACCATGAAAATCTTCACGGAACTGTGTGGAATATGGAGAAAAGAGATCAGTAAGATGTTCCCAAGTTTTCCATCTATTTGTTCGTGCCCTATTACATTTGATAGATGTAGACGCCCATGTAGTCCAATATTTTTCAAAAAAGTACTGTACGTCCCACACTAAAGGATGATCCAAACCTTCTAGTTGATGGGCCACAACGTAAATAGGATGTGCCCATTTGATCCTAGCCCCCAGATCTATAGGGGAACTACATATTATGGAAACCTCTATAGATCAGAGGGTTAGGATCAAACTATCGAAATGATTTTTTGAGCACAACCTATTTGCATTGTGGCCCATCAAATGGACGGTTTGGATCATCCTATGGCGTGGGACGTATAGTAATTTTTGATAAATATTGGACCATACAAAATCTCAGTCTCAGATCGGATATGAAAGCGCCCAAAAAAAATATAACAATGAGACAATTCTATGATTCCAATATTCCCCTTCTCTACTCCCCTTCATAAAAGGCCAAAAATTAGTTAACCTATAAACAAACAATTGTGAATTTTTAAAATTGGAAAGCAACAATAACAGTAGTAATAATAGTGGTATAACTAATAAGTATTATTGCTAACAATATTTCACAATGATAAAAAAACATTTGTGACATAGTGAAGCTTATCATCAAATCAATACAGAAAAAAAAGCTGGGACCGTGTAATTTACCAAATCATGCGATGAACCTTTTAGTTCAGATAAGACAATAGCTGAGTCTGGTCTGATGGGACAGTTAAAAACTTGAAAAGTAAAAAGAGACATCAAGTACTGTTAGAAAAAAAAAAAACAATGGCCAAAATAAAATCTAAACGGATATTTAATCCATACACTGATGTTTCATGCAAAAAAAAAAAAAAACAATGACACAATGACAAGATTGATGAGAAGAAATTCAGAAATGAAGACAAAACTCGGTTGAATTTAATTACTGCAAAGCCAGCAAAAATACGGCAGCACTCCACTAAATCTCTATCCAAGCTTCTTGCATCACTGACCGGTCATGTAATCTTAAATTAATATCAACAATATGCATAAAAGTAAGAAGACGGTTGGAGAATGAAGCAAAAGTGTAGGTCCAGAGGCACAAACACCCCTAATATAGAGTCGAGGCTGCCTCTTGATAAATGCTTCCCCCTCAATTTAGAAATGGAAAATGAGGCAAAACTCCAAGCAAAAGAAAGAAGAAAATATCCGATAGCAAGAGGACATTGTATTAAGACGAAAAATGAGTGTAACTTGCTATCAATGCATCACCCATAGAGATCAGGGCCATTGCGGAAAAAAGTAGATTGTATCAAGAGGAGAAATAAGTGTAACTTGCTATATACATTTGTTCTCAGACAAATGATGCGGCTCAAATTTCAGTTCAAGCCAAATTCAACATCTTGACCATATAGAATTGGCAAATTCAATCCTAACTATCAATTTTGGACAATCATATCTAATTTTTAAGATAACGTTTGAACCATTTTTTATTTTTTTTGGTAAGCATAACTTTTCAAACCTATAACTATGAAATGTATATATTTTGTAAGATTTCCATGGTTTGAGCAACAAGAAGAAAGTCAAAATTCAGTGACGGAAACAGTGATGGTAATTTGGCATACATTAAGATTATGAATAATCCGCATTTTTGTAAGGCTGCGTACATCTAGCCCTCCTTAGAGCCCGCAATGGCGGGAGCCTTTTTTTTCTTTTTGCTTATAATTTATATGCACTAGCTCTAAATCAGTTCTATGCTATGTTTCATTCTGTTTCGATATGCGTTTCGATCGTGGCAGAAATAGAAACATGTCGGTTTTAAATGAAAATTTAGGTCAAAATCTTGTAAAATTGTGGAAATGTATGGAAAACATATGCAAATAATGGACATCTAAGATGAAACTTCAAGAACTGCTATAATAAAAACAAATACACATTTAGATTAGTTAAAAAAAAACACGTAGTGGTTTAACAACACCAAACACCAAGTGACATGCCATGTCATTAGATTAGTGTCGCGAATGTCTGATAATTTATAATTAAGTACATACCAGATTCTACATGTAAGTCATATAAATATTTATTATGCAATTTATACACCATATTTCAAATACAATTTGTATATATTTAAGGGAGATGATTTTTTCAACCCCCCTGTAGGATTATGCGCCCCGCTTTTAACGTGATTTGACATCAAAAGGCGTTAAAGTCGGCCCATATTCACTTTAAAAGGGGGCGATAATCCTACGCGAGGGGGAGGGTGAAAAAATATCTCACAAATTTAATCAGGTAACACAGATTTGCATAGTATAGCACTAATAAACTAACGGTTTTTGTTTGGTTTTGTGTTTTTAATTTCAGTACGTGTTTCGGTTGGGATGGAAACGGAAACATTTCATTTGGTTCGCAGTTTTGGTGAAAATTTTAAACCATGCTACTACAAAATCTTCTCTCATTACTTCCTTTTTTTATATGGTGGGGTCGTAAGGCCTCTTATTTTTTCTTATTGATATAAATCTTATAGTCGATACATGTCTTCTTATTTTTTTGAATGGTGATACATGTCTTAATATTACAGTTTCCAAAATGATTTATGTCACAAAGTTCAGCACCATTCTGCCATTTTACAATGTGAATCTTGCCCAATACAAAGACATATATAGCATGGGAGCAGCAATTGTAGAACCATTATAGGGCTGGAATCCACTACACAGACAATGCCTTAAGTGACATCCCTTCAAAAGCAAGCCATGATGGCATGGAGCCACTGCTCATAAAGCAAAATCTCACATAGTGGCCGATGAAAAACCCAAGTCTATAGGGACACAATCAAGTTGTGCAAGCAGAACATGTGATCAACCATTTTTACCCAGGAATAAATTGAAAGGCACTTGCCAGTTTTTTATTAAGAGGAAGTCAGTCATTGATTGCAGAATTATTATCTGAAGTGAGAATAAATCTAAATTTATTTGAATAATTAGCTTCTCAGAATAAAGAATTATGTGGCAGGTTTTGAGATTTTGATGGTTGATCAAAAAATTATACTGGAAAAGCTTCTAATACTTCTGAATGAAAGAAACATTACAACTAAATATGTCACAAATGATGCTTACCGGCATTTCTGGAAGAAATTTGTATGCAAGGGTCAAAACCCTAAACCCTTGACGTGTATATTTTTTGTAGGTTTGAACATATGATGAAGGTATATCAATTAGCATATTCTGGATAATTTCTAGAGCCACTTGAAATACAAATCAAGTCAATGTTATAAAGAATAAACCCAATTACCTTTAAACATTGAAGTAACTTTTTTTTGAAATGGTTAAACAAAAAAAAGTTACTTTAATGTTTAATGTGTGAGATTAATTACTTAATGTTTAACCCAACTCAACTCAACTAAGCCTTTGTTCTAAACTAGTTGGGATCGGCTAATAGATCCTTTAGAAAATTTTCAACAAGAAGGTGGAAGGGTCTACTAGTTCAAAATGATTGTCCACCCCTGGCACTAATTGGGTTCGTCTACATGGATCATTTTCTTCCATTCTATCTTATCCAAGGTCATGTTCTCTATTATGTTCCTAGCCCTCAAGTCTTTCCTCACTGTTTCTATTCAAGTTGTTTTCAGTCTGCCCCTACCTATTTTTACTCCAACTTGGCACAAGTTACTTCTTCTCACTGGCGCATCCAAGGGCCTACGTTGGCTATGCCCAAACCATATTAGGCGGTGCTCTCTCATCTTCTCCTCAATTGGTGCCACCCCCACCTTTTTGCGGATGTCTTCATTTTTAATTCAATCTAACCTTGTGTGGCCGCACATCCATCTAAGCATTCGCATCTCCGCTCCACTCATCTTATGCACATACTGCTTCTTGGTGTCCCAACATTCTGAGTCGTACAACATGGCCGGCCTCACAGCTGTCTTATAAAACTTTCCCTTCAACTTGGTAGGGATTTTACGCTCGCACAGAACTCCTGAGGCAAGCTTCCACTTCGGCCAACCTGCTCTTATTATATGGTTAACATCCTCTTCAATCTCTCCTTCCTTATGTAGAATTGAACCAAGATAGCGAAAGATATCCCTCTTATGTACCTCATGTCCAGTCATATTTACTACACCCTTGTCATGCTTCTTTATATTACTTAATTTGCACTCCATATACTCTGTCTTAGTCCTACTCTGTCTTAGTCCTACTCTGTCTAAAACCTTTGGATTCCAAAGTAGTTCTCCATAACTTTAACTTAGCATTTACTCCTGCTTTGGTTTCGTCAATTAATATTATGTCTTACAATAATGTTTAACCATTTAAAAAGAAAGTTACTTCAATGTTTAAAAATAATTGAGTTTATGCTTTATAACAGTAACTCGATTTGTATTTCAGGGTGCTCCAAAAACTATCCAGAATAGGCTAATTGATATACCTTCATCATATGTTGAAACCTACAAAAAATATACACGTCAAGGGTCTCGGGTTTTGACCATTGCATACAAACCTCTTCCAGAAATGCCGGTAAGCATTATTTGTGACATATTTAGTTGTAATGTTTCTTTCATTCAGAAGTATTAGAAGATTCTCCAACATAAGTTTCTGATCAACCATCAAAATCTCAAAACCTGCCACATAATTCTTTTTTCTGATAAGCTAATTATTCAAATAAGCTTAGATTTCTTCTCACTTCAGATAATAGTTCTGCAATCAATGGTTGATTCCTCATAATAAAAAACTGGCAAGTGCCTTTCAATTTATTCCTGTGTAAAAATGGTTGATCACATGTTCTGCTTGCACAACTTGATTGTGTCCCTATGGACTAGGGTTTTTCATCGGCCACGATGTGGGATTTTGCCTTATGAGCAGTGGCTCTATATGACATCATGACTTGCTTTTGAAAGGATATCACTCAAGGCATTGTCCTTGTAGTGGATTCCAGCCCTATAATGGTTTTCCAATTGGTGCTCCTGCCATTGCGAGGTCTAGGGAGGGTTAGATGTACGCAGCCTCATAAAAATGCGGATTATTCATAATCTTAATGTATGCCAAATTAATATCACTGTTTTCATCACTGAATTTTGACTCTCTTCTTATTGCTCAAATCAGGGAAATCTTACAAAATATATACATTTCATAGTTACAGGTCTCAAAAGTTATGCTTACCAAAAGAATAGCTCAAACATTATCTTAAAAATGAGATATGATTGTCCAAAATTAATAGTTGTGACTGAATTTGTCCATTCTATATAGTCAAGATGTTGAATTTGGCTCGAACTGAAATTTGGGCCACATCATTTGTCTGAAAACAAATGTATATAGCAAGATACACTCATTTCTCCTCTCGAAACAATCTACTTTTTCCGCGCAATGGCCCTGATCTCTATGAGTGATGCATTGATAGCAAGTTACACTCATTTCTCATATTGATCCAATCTCCTCTTGCTATCGGATGTTTTCTTCCTTCTTTTTCTTGGAAATTTGCCTCATTTTTCATTTCTAAATTGAGGGGGAAGCATTCATCAAGATGCGGTCATCGACTCTATATTAAGGATGTTTGTGCCTTTGGACCTACATTTTTGCTTCATTCTCCAACCGTCTTCTTACTTTTATGCATATTGTTGATATTAAATTAAGGTTACATGACATGTCAGTGATGCAAGAAGCTTGGATAGAGATTCAGTGGAGTGTTGCCTTATCCTTGCTGGCTTTGCAGTAATTAAATTCAACCGAGCTTTGTCTTCATTTCTGAAATTTCTTCCCATCAGTCTTGTCATTGTGTCATTGCTTTTTTTCTTACATTAAACATCAGTATAGTGGATTAAATATCCGTTCTGATTTTATTTTGGTCATTGCTTTTTTTTTCCTAACAGTACTTGATGTCACTTTTTACTCTTCAGGTTTTAAACTGTCCCATCAAACCAGACTCGTCTACTGTCTTATCTGAACTAAAAGGTTCATCGCATGATTTGGTAAATTACATGGTCCCAGCTTTTTTCTGTATTGATTTGATGATAAGCTTCACTATGTCAGAAATGTTTTTTCATTATTGTGAAATATTGTTAGCAATAATACATATTAGTTATACCACTATTATTACCACTGTTATTGTTGCTTTTCAATTTTAAAAATTCATAAATTCTACCATGTCTAAACATTATTAAATCCCTAAAGTCTAGCAAAAAAATCTCATAATTTGGTCTCTAAAAATTTTTCAACTATTCAGGAATTGGTCAACACATGGGTCAGTAGCTGATAGTGGCTTTCCGTTATAAATGTAGGATCTTTTACATATTTGGTTCATTTAATTATTTCTTATATATCTATATATTATATACAGAAAGGGAAACTAAGGAATTTTTTTACTTTCTTTCCAGAAAGCTATTACGTCGATGAGTGTACTTTCATGTGTCTATATATATGTATATTAACAATTTCTAATTTTTTTGGATTTTTTCATATTTTCAACCACTAAAAAATATTTGGTCGTCGTAGCGGAATGAAATGCTGAACAAAATGACTGAAACGTTCTGATCCGATCGCCAAAATGAAATGGTGAACAAAACAAAATTTATAACTTAGGATATAATTCTTAAAAACTAGAAGACAGTCATTATGATCGGATGAGGGTTTTGTGGGCTGGTTTGGGAAAGTAGGAACCCATAAATCTGGGCTGTGTTTGCAGTTAATCGTTAAGGGAAAGGGCTTGCAATTAACAAAAACAATCGGTTGTGAAAATTTCAGCAAGAATGACTTCTTCTTGAAATTCGATCAACAACAAAGAGACGTGTTCCTCATGAAAGAATTTCTTCTAATTTTCACTTCTCCAGATGTAACTTCAATCACGAAAAAAGTAACTTGGACCTTTTGCTCTGATACCAAATTGGTGTAGGTCCGGGAAGAGAAATAGAAGAAATAGTTAGAACCAGTTTTTTCTTTTTTAGATGATTTCCATACAACTAGATTTCCATATTGCAGTAAGTTTCTATTTTCTCTTTTTCCTATTCTGCTAATCTATGTATCCTATTTTGCTCTCCCTATTTTCTACAAGATGTAGATGCTGTGTGGATTTCAGGCAAGGAATAATCACAATTAGTGCAGTTAGCACATTGGAGGTCGAGTTTCCTCGAATTAACTCATTGGAGGCCTGAGTTTCCTCGAATTAACTCACTGTTTTCCTCTTTCTCTATCATCTTGTTTTCTATTTTCTGTTTTGATCACCGATGGCAAAAACCCAAGCCCTAAACAGTGCATTAATCAAACAAAACAACTATACTGAAAAAAAAAAAAAAAAAAAAAAAAAAAAAAAAAACCAACTCAAACAGAGAATACAAGAGAGAGAGAGAGAGGGGGGTTGTATTTACTTACCCGAAGCAGAGAAAAGGATTTTACCCCAGGAGCGATGAATGATGGAATTGGGAAGAAGCAAAAAAGCCAAAAGAGGTGAGTATCTGTATGTGGATCTCTCATAAGGGGATTTTCCAGATGCCATAAGAGAAGAGGCGTCAGAGAATACAATGTAATCCACGTCTGTGTATCGAACCTCCATGTGGGTGTCTTGCCATTCTCCATAGACGATCAGAAAAACCCTAACAACTGCTGATAATATAAGCAGCGAGCGGATATCGATGCTCGCCATGGCTGCTAAGAAATGAAGCAAAAATCCCTTGTATGTCCCCTGCAAATCTTCACGGATCTATGTGGAAAATGGAGAAAAGAGATCAGCAAGATGTTTCCGAGTTTTCCATCTATTAGTTAGTGTTGGTGCCCTATTAGGGTCTTAGATGTGTTTTTAAATGGTGAAGACTGAAGCCCGTGTAGTCCATTATTTTGTCAAAAAGTACTGTACGGCCCCACACTTAAGGATGATCCAAACCTTCCACAACGTAAATAGGCTGTGCCCATTTGATCTTAGCCCTCAGATCTATAGGGGAACTACATATTATGGAAACCTCTATAGATCAGAGGGTTAGGATCAAACTATGGAAATGATTTTTTGAGCACAACCTATTTGCATTGTGGCCCATCAAATGGACGGTTTGGATCATCCTGTGGCATGGGACGTACATCATGTACAGTAATTTTTGATAAATATTGGACCATACAAAATCTCAGTCTTAGATCGGATATGAAAGCGCCCAAAAAAATATAACAATGAGACAATTCTAAGATTCCAATATTCCCCTTCATAAAAGGCCAAAAATTAGTTAACCTATAAACAAACAATTGTGAGTGCTCCAAGCATAGCTACACAGATCAAACAACCTCAATATCCAATAGTGTAGTTTGGTTGTTGAATATGGGTTGTTGCTTATACATGGTTTTGCAAGGAAGGATCATATGGGTGGTGTTGAAGATGTTTTTTAAGTTCAATAGGACACCCTTTATGTAGTTTTGCTTTTCAATTTGGGATTTGCTAGGAAATTCAGCAGAGAGCCATTTGGCAAGTGACTTTTGCAGGAGAGACCAGTCACACATGCTCAATTTTTAGCATATTTTGTCTTATTCATTAATGCATCTGAAGTGGCTGGTCTCTCCTGCAAAAGTTTTAGCATATTTTGCCTTATTCATTAATGCATCTGAAGTGGCTGGTCTCCCTGCAAAAGTCTGCTGTGAAATGAATTTCCGCAAAATTGCCAAGCAAACCCCTTCCAATTTTATCCTTTTATCATACCGATTGAAGTCAGGTAATGCCATAGTTGTAAAATCGTATCCTCAAGAACATTCAGATTTACTCACAAAGCTTTTAGTTGTAGTTTGAAAAACAAGAGTTTTTTCTTCGTTTTTAATGAAAAGCTTCTTCTCAATGCGATGCACCCAAGCGATTTAACTCAATACTCAATGCAAGGCTTTCCATTTTCAAGGGGGATTGAGACCTGAGCAATGCAGGATGTTCACATGGTTTATGCGGTGGTTGCACAAAAATCTCGTGTAGCTTTTGGTCGTCCACATTCAATGACGAAAAACACACATTATTAGATGATAAAATTGGATGATAAAATTGAAGGGAAGGTAAGGTCCCCATATTGGATTTATATACAGGTGGTAGCAGCGGTCATCTCCTGGGCCCGTTCACTTCCTCTTTTTCGGTTTGTTTCTGCATATGCCCTCTGGGAAGGGTGGTCAACCATATGCATGGAATCGGGCACCAAAGTGAAATGTCGACCCTCCTGGTCCCCCCCGCCGCCGGGGTCTCTGAAGCTTAATTTTGACGGTTCCTCTATAGGTAACCCCGGATCGGCTGGAGTGGGGGGGTTATGTCGGAATCACAAAGGGGAAGTCATTTGGGCCTATTCGGGGCTTATTGGATTTGCCGACTCGTCTGAGGCGGAGGTTAGAGCCGTTCACAGTGGGATCCTCTCCTTGCCTCGCTTGAAGTGCGACAGTCTGATAGTCGAAGGCGATTCCGTAAATGTTATTCGCTGGCTTTCGGGAGTCGCTTCTCTCCCTTGGCGATTTGTGCCTTTCTTTGAGGAGATAGAGGATAGAGGAAAGGGTTACTCCATGGTCTTTCAGCATGTCCGGAGATCGGCCAATGTGGCAGCCGACTCTCTGGCTAAGAGTGGAGTTTCTTGGGCCGAATTGGAGTGTTTTGACTATCTCCCCCCTTGACTTATTGTCTTGCTATTTTCTTTGCTCATTGTTCCGCAAGGTACACTGTTGCCTTCTTCAAAAAAAAAAAAATTTGGATGATCCGGGCCTGTTCAAGCTTAACTTGATGGACGATGTTTGGGCAACCCGGGACCATAGGGCTTCTTAGAGAAGAGAGTGGAACCATAAAATGGGCCTTCTTTGGTCATATTGGTAGAGTTGATTCTACGGAAGTTGGTGCGTTAATGTTATTAGATGGCAGATCGGAAGTCATCCCCACCCTTAGAGGTTTGCACATCTGATGGAAGAGATTCAGGACAGATTGGGATCTTTCTCTATCTAGTACCGTCATGTTAGAAGGGAGGCAAATAGAGAGGATGATGCTCTTGCTCGTTTGGAGGTGTCTACGCCCAGCTTGAAGTTGTTCGACATCCTTTCCCTAAAGGGCCAGTGATTCTATTTAGTATTTTGTGATCCCTCTTTTCTGTTATTTTCTTCCTTGCCCTGACCATCTCAGTCATGGTTGTTGTTCGCTTGTTCTCTTCTTAATCAAATTCTCTGATCATTCAAAAAAAATTAAAAAAATGGATGATTGGGACCATCTTCTTCTCTCTTTTTTTGAAAAATACTGTTTCAACATCCAAAAAAAATAAAAAAATCTTCTCTATTTTCTATTTTGTTGATAGAACAGTGTTCTATCACCGATGGCAAAAACCCAACTATACTGGCAAAAACCCTAAACAGTCCATTCATCAAACAAAACAAAAAAGTTTAAAAAAAAAAAAAAACACCAACTCCAACAGAGAATACGAGAGAGAGAGAGAGAGAGAGAGGGGCTGTATTTACTTACCCGAAGCAGAGAAGATTTTTCCCCACGAGCAATGAATGATTGAATAAAGGGGATCAATATTGGCACATCCATGTTGAATATTCCTCCCCCTCTCTTCTGCTTGGTTTTGAGATTAAAAATACAAATTAGGGTGCAACTTGGATTAAATTTTTTGGGATTCAATTTGGGCTTTTCAACTTGGAAACGACCTTGGTTCGGATCGATTCCATTCATTTTTCACGAGCCCTTAACGTGGCCCGACCGACTCTATAGACCCAAGCGCGAGATATCAATACCAACAATTAAGGGCTCGAATAAAGAGGTGCCAATATCAAAGGTGGGTATTTCGGTAATTTTTACATTTTTTTGGGAAATGAGGGATAGGATCAGAGGCAACTGAATGAAGGATATCAGTGGGGTTCAGCGATCACTCAGGCTCCGCAAAGGCTTCAACAATTATCTGTAAATGGGCATTTTCTGGTTTTAGGTTCTTTTGGCACTTGGGCTTCTTTTTGCTTTTCGGAAAATTATTCAATTTCGGGATTCTTATTCAACTATGGGGAACATAGGGTCCAGTCAAAATGGGGGTGTCTACACTAACAACACTCCTTATTTAGATTTTTGCAAAGTATGCTCATATAATGAGAGCCGCTCATCTGAACATCATCTGACGTGGCACCCTATGAAACAAATTTATGGCCATCATAAGAGAACTCCATGCATGAGTTTACAAAATCCCACATTATCGGGCCCATCGTTATCAACCATTGTTTCCCTAAAATCATGTTGCAGGCAATAAATGCGCCTCAGGACAAAAAATTATTTCCATGCACTGTTTATTAAAAGTCACGACACGTCATTGTACTAAAAAGTCGGTTACCATCCGCAACATAAGGATTTATTGTCTGTCGACCACAACCAGATCATTTCGCCACCCGTGGGTTAAAGAAAATATGCATACTCCCGGAATCCACAAGGATCATGATTGACATTTTTTACAACCCTTTTATCACGCATGGCTGGGAATGACACATAACCTGTGAATGCATGCATAGATAATACACAGGTGGAATCCCTCCAAGGGAAAGATCAATATCATCCATTTCCACCCCAACCTCATTCTTATCACGGCCTTCTAATAGAAATAGTTGGCGTCGCTTACAACAGTGTCCCGGTACGAACTGGTCATCGCAGTTGCAGCAGAGGCCTTTTTTCTCGATGTTTCATTATTTCTTTTTCAATGAGGAGATGATGGGAGGAAGGCCATTGTTACCATCCAATTGAGTTTTATGAACTGACGTTGAAGGTAGTATAGCGGGTTTATGACGGGGTTGAAGACGATAGATCATGGCATCAACTGATTTCTCGTGTAACTCGGCAAACTTGATGGCTTGATCCAAAACTCGGGACCACCTTTTTTTCATTTTTGCAGTGTTAAATTGAAGGGCACCCTTGCAAAACTCAACAAGAAGGGCACCCCATGAGATTAATGTCACCCACCTACATTTATAATGGCACTGAAAAAATATAAAATTGAAGGAGATATAGATGCACTTATGTGACCTAGGGGGCTCCATTGTGTTTGGGTCTTTACAAGGGCAGCTCGAAGCGGAGCGGAGGGACTTATAATCAGTAGTCTGATCACCAGATTCATTCACTTCGCACCCAATAAACCGTGCCGGAGAAGTGGGTGTTAGTAAAGGCCCCAAGTCAAATTTGAATAGGATGGTTATGATCATTTAGATGGATGTGATTAGAAAAACTATTTTGTTTTGATTCGTAATACCTGAGTTCCTCATCTATAAACAGCCATAAGGTAGGAGAAAACACTGAGCAATCTTTCCATCAGTCCGCAGTCCACCACAAACCATAGAGGTAACAGCAATAGCTGTCATACTTTAGCATCGTGGATCAAAGCTGATTATTGGAATCCAATTTGAATTTAATTTTGAGTCTAAAACTGATTATTGGAGTAATTTTGAGTCCAATAATCAGTTTTGGAACCAAAATCAATTCTCAAAATCCAAAATGAACCGGGCCTAAAACAATGAACCTTCATTTTCAGTTGAAAGCATCAGGAATAACAAGCACAATATGGTGTATTTCCATGAATTAGATTATTGATCTAGACTGCCACCCATTGTGCTGATACCATGGTTTTAAATTTTGTTCCTTTCGTTACCAATTTCGGTCTCAGCCGAAATCCGGTAAACATAAAAAATAAGTTCGGCCGAAATTTCAGAATATTTCTATTTTTAAAACAAGAAAATCAAATTCTCGAAATTTCGGGCTAAAACTCTGCTTTCAGCCGAAATTTAAAACCATGGTAAATACTTGCATATCTCCATTTTAATGCAAAAACAAGTGCCAAAATCAAGGAAGGTAAACTATCAGCTCCCTCTAACAACGGTAGCACTATTCTTCCTGGAAGTTATAAGTGGGGCAAACGATATAACTCTGATGAACAACACAGCAGGCACATCAGAAATCTTCTTCCAAAATTTATGTCTTATTCAAAATAATACACACACACACATCACTCCGCCGACGCCAAAAATGGAAGTTTTGCATGGGTGGTTGTTGCATACCACATAAGTCGACAATTTAGTTACGTCTATCCTCTTTTATTAATCAGTCACGCATCCTCTTGAAGCAGGTTGCACATTCTTGATGTACTGAAAACAAGTGACAGATCCTTTTTATCTTATGAACAAATCCAGCACAGGCAAAAATACTAACTAACAAGTGATTGTTATCAGAGAAGTATATGGTATTTACAGACCTTGTATAGAACTCCTGACCTAGCCTTGTATTGGGGTGCAACCCATTTCTTTCTTCTCTCTGCTAACTCCTCGTCTGTCAATTGAACGTCCATTCGTCTCTTTTGAATGTCAATTGTGATTATGTCCCCATTCTGAACCAAACCAATTGGCCCACCATCCTGCAACAAGTCATCACAATTAATTAGTACAGAAAATGTAATCACAAGTCATTAGTAGAGAGCGGTGAACTTCCCTCTTTTAATTTTTTTTCAGGAAATTTACCGAATAGAACTCGCTGGCCCTCCAACAGTTATAGGAGAATTCCAGAAAATCAGAATCATGCCATAATTGGCTGCTTGGAGTAACTCTAATAGGGCATTCTCCATAGTAGTTGTTGAGTGTCAAAGATGGAGGTTTTAGAGCTCGGGCAGAGGATAGGCGGTAGAAAGTCCAGTTGTGGCTATTGGATTGATAGCTTGAAAAGTGTCTACCAGGATCTCATCGTAGGGGGCTACTCTGTAAAAGCGGAATTAGAGGCCCTGGACGTTCAGAATCATTGTTGCAGGAAAAACCTTATTCGAATCGCCAATGGCCAACATACCAAGGATTTCTACTGTGCAAGTGTAGGTTCAAACCAAGGTTGTCAAACGTTTGAAGCTGAAGGTTGGGAAAAAAGAAAAAAAAAGCTCCAAGCAGAGCTGATAAACTCTCCGGTGATTGGTTTCGTAAAAACTGCGAATATCGGTGACTGGCTAATCCTAGTAATCGGTCATATCGCTGACTAATTCCACACAACCACACCCCACCCCACACCTCCTCCCCCCCCCCCCCCGTCCTTAAAAGTACCATGTAATCGGTCTTCGTATCGTTATTTATCTGAAATTGTAAGCTGTGGGACAACTTGTCCCTAGCTAAACCTTTTGAATTTAATGAATTGTCACTTTTAAAAAAAAAATAAAACTGTGAATATCATAACCGGTGAGGAACGAAACACATTGCGAAACCGAAATTTAAAACCTTGATCATAACTTCAGAAGAAGGGTGAGGGCGAGCTGCAGATGGTGTAGAAGGGATAAAACGCAGGTACAGGAGGTGAATGAAGAGATTGTGCCAAAACCTGCATTATCATTCAAATCTTGGCCATCCATATGTTCTCCAAAGATCGTGCTTGACGAAGGAAGGCAGGTTGTTACCATATCGGACACGGACGCTGCGGATAGAACGAAATTGCTCAGGAGATGCCTATTAGGCACTCTAAAATGGGAAAATTGGAGCCTTGAAGAGTTACACATATAGGCCAGATGGTTTTGAGATATTCCTAATCTTCAAAAACCTTGTCGATTAGGGAAGGAGGAGGTCCTATTTAGCTTCGATTCTGAATATTTGGCGAACCGCATTTTTGGACAAGGGGGAAGTGCTGTAGGAGAATGGCTTCTAAAGATGGAACAATGGGCCCAAAGCAACCGAATGTGCGTTATTTCTAGATGGATCCCTCTTCACACTTGGGCGAATTCGACGGTGGAGGCTCTTGCAAGCACTTTGGGGCCAGTTAAGGATCCCTAATACTGAGAATGCGAGGGCGAAGGTTCTGACGTCTCCTTGGTCACCGGAATAACTCTCAATTACCTTGAAGGTTGCTTCCAAATCATGATATCGGGGTAATTGTGTCACGTGAACAAATCTACCCTAGAGCTAACGGTGAGTGGGGGGTGTCAAATGCAGTCTTTCCACACTAAAGGATCGGAGTAAGGCAAATGTGGCTGCCGCCGGTAGCCTTAATCCGGCACCGGTGAAAATGCATGATATGCTTCGTCCGGACAATATCAAATTGAAGAAGACGATGACATCACCATTGATCAACCAAGGTTGCAATCAAACGGTCCCATCTATATCGAAGGCACATGATTGGTTTATTACTAAAGCCAATAAAGGAAAAGAAGTGGCCGTTGATTGCAACCTTGGTTGATCAAGCCGTCCCTTCGAATTTCAAATCTGACTTTGCTGGCGAAAGACTCGATGCCTCCACCGCATGCCATTAATATTGGGACGCATGTTTTTTTCGGTGTGGCTCGGGTGAGAGGTGATCCGACGTCTATTGGAAATCACGATAGGGACGAGAGACCACGCGTCTGGTCGATGGAGGTGAGAGAGGACAGATGTTTAACATCCGTTGAGGAAAGCGGGCATATGTTACATGCAATGCCATCTGTAACCCACTACTCACCAGCTAGAAAGCATGGCTATAATATTAATGACATGTGGAACCCACGCAATTGAAGTGTTGTGCATGAACGGCACCCTATTGATCGATATTACAAGTGGCATCCACCGTCAAATGGCCCTATGCATGTGCAACACTTGCAAAATAGAACCGGACAACACCGCGCACCGACTATGACCGGTCATCCGCCTCTTTCTAAACGCCATCTCAATTCTATTCACAGGATTAAAAGAAAGGGTCAAATTCATAGGTGGTGGTGGGCCAAATCTTAAGGGGCATAAGAAGGCATTTCTTTCTATGTTAAAGAGGAGATATCCTACCTTCTGGAAGAACTATCGTCGGAAACTCTTTGACTTGCCGGAGATAGCGATGATAAAAACGGGAGAGTAAGACAAAATCACCTTCTAGAGTGGACAGAAAATGATGGACAGATCACCTCTGCAGGAGGTTATGAAGCCCTTGCACAAGACGATGATGGATCGCTCTATAGTGGACAGAAAACTTACCAAGATAGGTTCTGGACATGATGCCTTTGAACTAAAGAAGGCGGCGTCGGATACCCAAAATTGCACCCACTTATCTAAACAACATACAAATGCTTGTGAGAATGGACCCGCGGATCTGAATAGAGCAGTGGGATCTTGGGCGGTGTCGGATTCGACGTCTAAGCATCTAGAAGAAACGGAAGAGGTGGTAATTCCAGAATCTACCCAAGATTCCCTGGAGGTCGAATTAAATAAGAGAATTAAGGAGGCTTTGCAGAATTCGGGTGCCCCCACAGAAGAATCTAATGTCCCCACACAGATAAGGAGTCTTTTTGCTTGGACTCTATGATGCAAGAAAGGGACGACATGGCTGAAATGGGAAAGGCATTGGGGGTGAACTACGAAGAAGATGAAGAGGCAACTAGGAACGTCCTTGACTCGATTGAGATCAGGGACAACCCAAAATCAAAGAAAAAGGGGTGATTCATAAGGGGGTATGGGAGGTCCGGGGCTTGAAATGAGCCGCGGCTTGGGTAGCAGGATCAAATTTACAGAACTAACCATGAGGATGTGCTTCTGGAACGTGAGGGGTTTGTGGTCGGACAAGAAACACCTGGCGGTAAGGGACTTAATTCACCGCAGAAAGGTGGATCTCGTCGCCATAATTGAATCAAAGATTATAGGGACCACAGATTCATTGATCAACAAGATCTAGAGAAGAAATAACAGGGACTGGATAGCGAAAGAAGCGGTGGGGATGGCTAGCGGAATTGTGATCATACGGAAAAGTGATTACTTTAGGGTGGCGGATGTAAACATTAGGAGGTTCTATATATCCGTGTTGGTACCATCTCGATTGAGAAATGATTGTTGACTCTAGTCTATGGACCGGCAAGGGCAAGAGAAAGAAGTGGGCTGTGAACTAAACTAAAGGAAATAAGAGAGCAGTGGCAGGACCATGGATTGTAGGTGGCAACTTCAACACGATTCACTTTCCGGCGGAGAAGAACGGTCAGGCAACAATTATCAACAGTATGCAGAAACTTTCCGGCTTCATCAACCACAATGAATTTGTTGATTTGCCACTGGAAGGGGCGAAGTACACATGGACTAATAACCAGGAGAATCTGATTATGAGCCGTTTGGATCATGTTCTGATCTCGACGGACTGGGAAGAAGTCTTCCCGCTAATTTCTCAGAAGGCCCTCCCGAAACCTACCTCAGACCACAACCCTATCATGCTAGAGTTGTCGAAATTTGTTCGCGGATCATGCCTGAAATTCCACTTAACAACCCAAAAGGGGGGTGAATTAGGTGTCTTTTAAAATTTTAAGAACTTTGAAAAACTTTCTTGTAGTTTTAAGTTGGTTAAGAATAAGAATTAATTTTACAGTCAAGAGTTGAAGCGCTTACCACAAGAGAAGAAGATAAGAGATAATGAAGCTTGACACAAGAATTTTACAGTGGTTCGGTCTTAAACCCAAGATCTACTCCACTCTTTCCAAGTTGATCTCTTGAGGCTTCCACTAATAATCTTCTTCCAAGGAAATTAAATACGACGTTTCTTTCGCCAAGTACAATCCGAGCACGAACGCTCCAAAGGGCTTAAATACAATGCTCATTTCGCCAAGTACAAAAAAGGAAAGAAGTATGTAGCTCTCTTGCCTCTTAGTAGGCTGATTACAATGTATAAAACACTTACTCTCACTTTGGAAGGATAAGAACATGAAGATCCTAAAGATCTCTCGAAGTAATCTAGAGTAAAGGTACAAGAGAGTATTTTTTTTTAACAATAAAAATTTTATTTCAATAAAAGGGTTACAAAACATCCGGGACACGTCACAGGGAGTTACATAATCCAATTATTGATTTATTACATCACAAAACCCTTCTGTCATTATCATTAAAAATGATAATTGTATCCGCCAGTCCCACACCCTCCTTCGCCAGCTGGTCTGCCAAGTTATTGGCTGATCGTCGTGTTGCACAAGAGAGGGGTGTATAATATGAATTAGATCTAGTATTTCATCGATTACATTAGCCAAACGCCATGCCCCGCACACCGGCCTGCAGCCCAAGAAATGACATTTGAAGAGTCACCCTCCACGATAAGTGGCCCAAGATTCTGACCGAGAAACCACCGCAGTCCAAAACGCAGTGTCATAACCTCCGCCTCATTAGCGTCGAAACGATCCAGCCGGTCCAGAGTAAGTCATGATGACATTGCCATTTGAGTCACGTAGTGCTCCACCAATCCCAGCCGGTCCCGGATTTCCCATCGAACTCCCATCAAAATTAAGCTTTAAAAAGCCATCCAGGGAGCACACCAAACATGTTTTATGGTATTTTTGCCCTCCTTTCGGTCATTACCGTGGCCCCATTTCGTAAAATGTGGGTGATAGAGTATGAGAGCCCACTATTTCCTTTTATCCATGATATTATAGCAACAATAATGGATAGACAGACATAGCGATATGTCCTTTGCTTATCGTTAAATATTCTATCATTCCTCTCTCGCCACAAAAACCAAATCACAGCAAAAGGGATGGATTTCAGCATCTTCTGATTGACGCATCCGTTAAAAGCGTTCGTCCAATGAATTAGAATTTCATAAATGCAATTCTGTAAAACCCATGACGTCCCGAAGAATTTTATCACCCCCATCCTAACTGCAAACGAGGAACAACTTGCAACTTGCAAGCCTGATGCTCCTCCTTTGTTTGTAATCTATCGCAGGTGTTGATGCATCTATGCGAAACAGACCAAGCGAAAGCCACAAAGTGGAAGGATTTAATTTGATCCGCTATTGGCTTATGCCTTTCTTTCGTAGGCTTTGAGTGAGATGCCTTATTTTTTGCTTCAAGGTGTAATTTGGCGAGGAAAGTGGTGTTTGGATGGTAAGTTATCTGATTTTTTCCAATTTAGTCTTTTGTTGATTTGTAAATAAATTTTCATTTTTGTTTGGTTTGGATTTTGCAATTATTTGTTTGCTCCCACAATTTTGCAGTTAAAGGCACTATTTGTGTACATTATCTCCATTAATTTTATCATTTCCTCACCCTTTTTTTAGACATGAAACCTTATTGGTTTCCTCAATGAATCTGGAACATTTTTTTGATTTGATTTATTGATTTTAGGCAATGTATGGTTAGGTTTCCTAGAAATCAACATATAAACTTGATATAGAAAGGCAATGGTTTTTTACTAATTTTTTATACCATGCACAGCATAACATGACATGAAAGGCAATGCTTTTTTTATACCATGCATAGCATGGGTGTGGCCCAGTATTTTACACCTTATTTTTTATATGATAGGGCCAGCCATCTCCACCATACTTTGATATGGTGGGTCACACCAAGTCCACTCAAACCATTGCATCGGGTGGGGTCATCATTTTATCTCATATGTGATGGGATAGGTCACGATCACCACTCATGCCCATACATAGGGTGGGGTCCATCATTTAATTGCATAGGTTATGTCGTGAGTCCATTACCAAATATTGTTTTCATGTTTTTGTTACTAGAATAAGAGAGTTCTAAATTATTTACATCATCGTTATTACATACATTGTTTTGTTAATTTTCTAATTTTCTATAGTTAATTAATAAAATAAATTTTGTTTGGCTAATTAGAGTTTATTTTGTGTGGTGTTTTTTGCCTGATTTCTTAGGATTTGGCTCTCACAAAGGTCCCAATAATTAAATTTCTGATAATTATTGGAGGTGCAAAATTGGCTTCCCCAACTTGGTATGAGAAGGCCTACTTATCTCTGATCGAATGCCCTTCTCTTCATCAAAGAATTATGTTTCTTAACTCACTTCAAATGTATACATAGAAATGCCTCAATATCCCAGTCAATAGTACTCAATAAGGTACTTAAAAAGCAACCATCCAGTTTTCAGGGTGGGCTTGCTAAGTAGATTAGTATTTAAATACCCCTTTACGAGGTTTTATGAACAAAGGCAGAAACAGTTTAGTAGTCATAAAACCTATGTAACTGTTCATTGTTAAATAAAGGGTGATATGTTTTTATTTCATAAGTTTTCTATTTCTTTGATTAATTTTAGGTTTCTTTGCCTCTCTATTATTCTCTCTAGAATCTCTATCCAATATGATCCAATTAAGATTAGAGCTAATCATAACTTGGCCCAGCTTCTACCTAATTGCATATTGGGTGGAATTTGTGTGTAGAATGCAATCTAATACATAAATTGCTCCCAAAATGCATCTGGGTTGCAAACACAAATTGACCATTAGTGTTTTTTTGTTTGTTTGTCAAGACTCGAGATCATGTTACCGGGGAAATACCCTATTGCTCTTAGCATTCTTGGCACGCTGGTATTTTCTCCGCAGGGTGGAGGAATCTTCTCACGGCCGGGGTCGGCGAATGAAATCTGCTGGATGTCGAAAAATTGGAAGCCGGTGAGGGGGAAGTCCGGATGCCCCTGGTTTGGCTGGGAATTATGCTCAGCAGAGACACTCTGACACTGGCCCGGGGCGGGATCTCCGTATAGCGTAACTACTAATTTCTTCATATTTTTTGTGTTCTCACATTGCTTTATCTGGGAGTTAATTAATTCTGGACATCATGTTATTACTGTTACCTATATGGGATTTTTGGTTTGCCATCCCTCCCGTAAGAATATGCCCGAGCTTTAAGTTGTACACGAAAGAGAAGCGTATCAATTCACAAGATTCAAGCTATGTATTAGATTCTATTAATTTTATGTATTTCAACTCTTATTTTATTAGCTTTTCTGAATTAATTTGATTTTTGTCCGCTACCTCTTTCTCGCCCCGTGCATCGCCCGGGTCTGCAACTAGTATTATATATTATTATATTAAAAAGAGAGAGAGAGGGGGTTGAGGGTTTTTCGTTCACTTTGAGCTTTAATTTTTGATATTTCCACCATCTGTAGAACCAGTTCTTTCGCTTTTCTTTTTTTCTCTGTAGCCATGCACGCACCAGTCCTCGCTCTCCGTAACTCTCTTTCCCTCCCTCTCTCTCATCTTCTTACATTTATTCTCTCCTTTTATAATAATAACATTGCGTCTCGTACTGCATTTTTTCATGTATTCCACCTCGATCACCTTCTTCGTTTTCTAGGGTTAGGGTTTATTAGTTTTTAGGTTTTCTTCGTTTCCTTATTTTATCTTCTAGATGACAATGATGATGGATGAATGACTAGCTTTTTAGTTCATAAAAAATGAAAAATCAACAACTAGGATCAATTTTTATTTGAAGATCTGTTATAGGGTTTATGAGTTTCTAGGCTTTCTGCATTACCTTATTTTATCTTCTCGATGATAATGGCGATGGACAAAGACTAGTTTTAGTTCCTAAGAAAGGAAAAAATAATCTAGAACTAGGATCATTTTTTATTTATTGCGGACTTGAAGATCTGTTTTTTAGGGTTTATGAGTTTTTAGGCTCTCTGAGGTTCCTAATTTTATATTCTACATGACAATGATAATGGACGAAGATTAGTTTTAGTTTGTAAGAAAGAAAAATCAAGAACTAGGATCAATTTTATTCTATTTTTTGCATTTTCTTGATGCGTACGTGAAGATCTGTTTTATTTAATACCGGTTTGTTACCATTTCGTTAATTGATTGATGATCTCGTATAATTTTTGACTAAATTGAGCAGAAGAAACTTCAACACGTGAATCTGGAAGTAAGGTGCATCATGCCAATATCCAAGCATCTAAGGTAACTCTTGATCTTTCACCATCAAGGTGCTGAGTTTCCAAGTTAATTGTGATCTATATTTGGATAGAATATGAATCTACCGATATGCGTCTTTTATAGCACATTATTTGGTTTATCGTTATTATTTTTCTGTCATAATTTAACTGACAGTTTCATTGAAACTCTGCATATCTGGGTTTCAACTTCTAAGCATGCATAATTTTGAGATTGGTGACATGATGTCTCTCATTTTTTTAATTGTACTGCACAGGACTGAGATTGAATCAGGGCAAAGCTGTTTTCTTGTAGTTTTGTATTCTGTTAGTAGAGGAAGCCTTATGAAAGAATGGACCGTGTTTTAACTGCATCTCTGTCAAATAACAAGCTGATTAACATCAAATTGTTTTATGATTTTAATTTTCATGTATCTGTTAACTAGAAACCTGACCAAATTTTATTTATTTATTTACCAATATCAAGTTTATGCTTAGCATCCTTATTACCAATATTTATTTGAAGTCCAC
The DNA here is from genome assembly GCF_043159265.1 of Tasmannia lanceolata. Classification (NCBI taxonomy): domain Eukaryota; kingdom Viridiplantae; phylum Streptophyta; class Magnoliopsida; order Canellales; family Winteraceae; genus Tasmannia; species Tasmannia lanceolata. The sequence goes on from NW_027518692.1 coordinate 55,540,160, forward strand.
AAACTTTAGTTATACTTGATAAAATCAGGATTGATTGCTCTCTCCATTAAGCTGCATTGTTTTATTAATTTAGTATATTTGCTTCACAATTCTCGCAGGCGGTTTCTGATATAATCCGCACCACTTTGGGTCCTCGTTCCATGTTGAAGATGCTTCTTGATGCTGGAGGAGGTGGCCATCTTTTCTCACTGCTAAGCTGTTTTATCATTCTTACTCATATAATTGTACTAATGCAATGTAATGGTGTTCCCCCCCCCCCCCCCCCCCCCCCCCCCGAGTTGATGTTCACGGGACAATGTATGTATTAACTTAGTGTCTTAGTGCTGTTGAAACATCAACTTATATCATTTCGGATGTGTATGATCTTTGTCTTGTTATCATTAGTTTGTGCGATGAAAGAATAAGAACTTGTGTTTTTTTTGTTTCAGCCTATTTTACTCCACATGTAGAACGAGATTCCATGATCAGAAGCACAGACCATATTAATGTTGCCCAATCGGATGCATATTGGAGTCGTTATTCCTTCAAATTGCAAATATAAATTTTCCCATCTCCTACATGATGGGTGCGCAATATATGCCATCTTTCTGTTGAGTCTCACTTGAGTGTTTTCTGGACGTACATTTTCTCATGAGAATTGTAGTATGTGAGTTTCTTGATGTGGTTATTTTGGTCACGATTCCCCAAGCAAGATGTGGGCACAAAGTTGCTATTGCAATGGGCATTTTTTTTTGCGATTGTACACTGTTTTTAAAAAAATTCCAAATGAGGGTGCTTGTATTTTAAATCAATCTCACAGATGTCAAAACAATTAATCAACTATACGAAGTTTGCGAGATCCCTATCATTTTTTTGAATGGTTAGATCCCTATCATATTTCAAGAGAACCTATAATTTCAACTATTCCATTGTTTAGCCATGCTTGGGAGTGGGGATATTGTCATTTTCTTTGTTACCTACGAAGTGCCAGGAAGAGTGGTTGTTTGATAGTCATGTTAACATATGTACATTGTGCTTACATGATTTTAAATTTCCACCGAAACCGGCATGAAACGACCGAAATCAAAACACATACCGAAATTGAAAGTCATATTGAAACCAAAATTGTAATTATACTAGTGGTATACTATACCAGCATGCTACATGAATTGCATGTGCAATTTGGTGTATGCATTATGTATAAACATTTACATGAATTACATGTAAAATGTGGTATGTACTGAATTATCACATGCATAACAATGCATGGCCCTAGGTGTTTGCTTCTGAACAATGCATGTCCCTAGGTGTTCGTTGCTGTTAAACCATTACGTGTGGGTTTTTTTTAACATATTTGATGATTTTTAGTGCGTATTTGTGCTTATTCTTGTACTTCCTGAAGTAATCTTGAATGTCCATCGCCTGTATATGTTTCCATACATTTCTGTGATTTTATAAGAATTCCATAGAAATTTCCATCCAAACCTGAGAAACTTCCATTTCTGTTGCAACCAAACCACATAGCAAAATCGAAACCTAAAACCTTTGTTTATTGTTGAGTTTGATCATTTAAGGTGGTTTACTAGTTGTTGTGGATTAAATTAAATGTGTCAATGGGACCTCCAGCTGCTCACAACTCATAATCTTTCCCAATTCAAAGAGGAACCATTTTTGTGGTTCATGGGATCCATTTGTGCTACACATTGATTTTAGTTTAATCCATACTCTAATACACTAGCTACTTCGTCATTTCCTCCTTCCAATTCCTATATCTGTTTCAGATCACATGGTTGACTTCTTCTAGTTGTTATTGGCAGGAATTGTGGTTACTAATGATGGAAATGCTATTTTGCGTGAGTTGGATCTTGCCCACCCAGCTGCTAAGGTATGATTTGTCCATTCCTTGCCATAAGAATGGATATTGTCTATCCATTTCAAAAAAAAGAAAAAGAAAAAAAGAAATGGATATTGTCTATGTTTATATTTATGTTTTTTTTACCTTAATCAATATATTATATAGTGGATAGTGTTATATGTTATTCTTATGGTTATTTACATTGGGTTTTGCTGCACTCCATTATCTGATATGTCCCTTAGTGTTTTTTTACTCATTTCATTTCCATACGCGGTAACCTATAATTCCTTTTTTTCTTTGTTGTTTATCTCTTACTATTACTATGCTTTTTCTGTGACATGGCAGTCCATGATTGAACTAAGCCGCACACAAGATGAAGAAGTAGGTGATGGAACAACATCTGTCATCATTCTTGGTAAGTTACAATCTTGACTTATAAATTTAACACATGTTTATACACCAATTATGTGTTTGCTATATGTTTTAAATCCAGGAAGTATTACCTCACAAGGTCTAAAGTTAATGTGAGAAATATCATTCCGATCCAAGTTTCAAAAAAGAAAAAAGAAAAAATTGTTCAGTCAATTTTCAGTTGGAAGATCCCAAAGAAGACTGTCTTGTCCGTGTCGATCAATTTTCTTTTTCTTTTTCTTTTTCTTTTTTCTGTCTAACAAGAAAAAATATGCAAAAAAATACATAGGGGGAGAGGTTGCAGCTCATAAAGAGAGTACCTATGCAACCCCGATTTAGCTATTATTTGTTGCATAGTTAGCACGTTTAGGGACACAAGAGAAGAGCGAGGAATGCCTCTACATGGACCGGACCAGCAATTTCTACAATGAAATGAGCTAATCTCCACGGTCCCATGCTTCGACCCTCGGCCTGTGATATCGCATCGGAAGTCCTCTTTAATGATGAGTGTACCATTAAATTCCCTATTGGCAATCATCAAACCAGCAAGTGCACCCCTTATCTCCACCTTGTTTGAATCGGATCTGGCAATATGTTTGGAGAAAGAGAGAACCACATTACTGTTCTCATCATGAAATTCCCCTCCAATCCCTGGTGGGTGCAGATTTTGCTGAAAGAGCTAGCATTGAAATTCAATTTTATCTCATTAGGTGACAAAATTTTCCAAGAAGCAATACCTTTGTAGGAATGTGGCCATGCAGAATTTCATTAAATTTGCCCAAAATTTTCATTTTTTATGGGAAAATTTGTAGCATTTACCTTCTAAATACAAGTATTAGGCATTAAATCCAAGAAGACTATGCTGTAGTTATGTCACAAATATCTCTGATATTTTCAAAATATAGCGTTTTTATCCCGAGATTTTGATAAAACGACAAAATCCTGAACTAATCCCAAGATTTTAAAATATCCCGATAATATCGCGATATTATCCTGATATTTTTACGATATTTTTATTTTATATTTTTTTCTTAAATTTAATAGTTTTATATATTTTTAAATAATTTTAATTTTACAGTTTATTTCCGGATATAAACCCGAAAAAATTAATATATCCGAAGATTTTCCCTTGCCGAGAAATTCCCGAGAACGACATTTGTCACATAGTGTTGTAGCCTGTGATTGTGATGTCAGATTACTTGCAAAAAATTTATATAACTTTATGGGTCTTAGTATTTGTTCTATTACAGGAAATTGTCACCTTTGCTATTGATAAGCACTAAGATACTGTCACCTGTGTATGTAAGAAAAGGCATCGTAGATATGTCTGTATTGGTTGCAAGTATCATGTGCATTATGTGATGGTTTCTTTTTGTTACATCCATAAATGAGCTCAGCATCATCATATGTTAATTATCAAGGACTTCAACACTAACTGTTTATGATTTTTTTTTTAAGCTGGTGAGATGCTTCATGTTGCGGAAGCCTTCATTAACAAGAAGTATCATCCTACAGTCATTTGCCGAGGTAATTTTGATACACTGGAGAGGACTCTATTCTAGTTGTAGCAGGGCATTTTGTATTTGTGAAAACTGTTTGTGAGCTTGAGCTCATATAGCTTATATGAGCTAGAGTGCCACAAAAAATGGGTCCCACATTTTTTGGGGTGATCCAAAGCATTCATTTGATGGACTTTGCATAGATAGGGTGTGTACCAAAAATCAGGTCCATAGGATCATCCTAACCCATCCAAAAGTGGAGGGAAAAATGAACAGACACTGTTTGTCGACAAATCTGCCCATTTTTGCCCTCCACTTTTGGAGGGATTAGGATGATCCAATGGAGTTGATTTTTGGTACACACCCTATCTATGATGGGGCCTTGCAAGTGAATGGTTTGGACCACCACAAAAAATGTGGGACGGTGTTTGGGCACTCCAGCTCATATAAGCTTATATGAGTTCAAGCTCACAAACAGTTTTCCCTTTGTATTTTTGTTTTTTAATCAAACTTAATGAATTTCGCAGCCTACAATAAAGCTCTTGAGGATTCTATTGCTGCGCTCGACAAGATTGCTGTGTCCATTGATGTGGATGATCGTAAGTTTCTACCTTATCCGGGTCTATCACCTTAATTTTTTTAATCTTCACTTAGTATTTTTGCCCCTATTTGTGAATAGGCAGTGTTTTAGTTTTCTACGGATCCATGATATTCTTTGATCTCCATTGTCTTTCTTTCTTTTTATACTAAGTATTGCTTGCATATAATGTAACTCCTCCGACAATTTCTGTTATATGTTAATTTGGTACCGTAATTATTTAAAATGTGATTTCTTTTTTATATATCTGACATGTAGGACTTTTATTTGGCAGATGCCACAATGCTGGGACTGGTTAAAAGTTGTATAGGCACTAAGTTTATGGGTCGATTCGGGGATCTAATTGCTGTGAGTATCTTCCGTGTATCTGAATCCTGGGGATTCCTTTCCTTTTTATATACTATTATTTTTTTCCCATTACATAGTTAATGGATTGTTGGTTTGGCGTACAAAATATGTAGCCTAGTACTTGAACTGTTATGTGTCTTATTATATTTCTGTTGAAGTTTATAGTACTGTAGAGTATTTGACTTACATTTGTTTCTAAGCTTCACACTGTATCTTTATATCTCGGAGGTCCTCTGTGTTTCATTATATGTAAATAAATTTTTTTTTTTTTTTGAAGTAAGTTCATGTTGCCACCTATTTGCCTTCACTTTTCGTGTCCTTCAGTGGGGTATCGTTGGGCACTTGTCTTCCAGTTTTCTATTTCTGCTACAGCCTTTTCCCTCTTTATGATGTGCAAGATGCCCATATGGGTCTTGTCGTATCAGTATCCTTTCCCATCATTAGTAGCAAATAATTGCTGGTTTGGTATTTTTTTTGAATGGTTTTAATATCTATTAAATTGCTGGTTTGGTATTATTACCAGAATCTTTTATTTCAGTACCTATATTCACAATGCCTAGTCCATATCAGTGATGACATTGGTGACTCACTCAACATGATAGCTTCTGATACCGAAAAAATTATGACCACAAACGATTCATGTAGCACTAACAAGCTTCAACCGAAACACCCGCCGTTACCAGCTTCTTGAAGGTTTGCATGAATGCCATGTTTTTATAACATGGACCCTTATATGAGAGTTCAGTGTGTGTGAGTGTGAAACAAAGAATCCAGATGCTACCATGAAATAGCTAAAAAGTAAAAACTAGTGAAGAAAAGATAAGAACCCCCTAATACGTTAGAAAAGAAAGTTCCCAATAGACATGAAATCCTTTTAACTAAAAATTTCAACTCCTATAATAAGGGAGTAACTGCTAAAAAAGCTTACTATAGGATCAATAAGGAAGAGGTGGGCGATGAGTATTCCTTCTGTGTAACTTCCACTCGTAGGACTCACACGAATCTGCGAAATCCTGGGTTGCATACGTATTTCAATAAATCACAGCTACACCGTACACATACGTCTAAATTCAGCCCAAACAAAGACCTAGTGACTCGTAAGCCTCAAATTAAGACAGCAAATTGTTCATGTTTTTTTAGTTAGACATACCTCAACGTTGAAAACCACCATAATTTATCCTACAAAGCAGTTAAAAACGATCATCATTTTTAAAAGTACAAATATTGTCAAATTTAAAACTAAATGAAGCTCTCTAGATCCTTCTCTTCTTGATGGATGCCCCTTCATCACCTATATCATTTTCACACCTTCACGTTTTCTGTATCTATTATCATTGAGAGTATGAACTTTTTATTTATTTACAAACTAAAAGCCTGTGGCCGCATGTTGTCGTAATTTTCCTTTGTGTTTTGAATTCAACATCGACATCTAGTTATTACCGATTTGATTTGTGGTATCTCTGCTTTTCGTGATTTACATTTGTATCTGGCCTGTTTGTCAATTCTTATTCATGTGGCAAGTTCAATTAGACCACTACTACTCTCTGTTCGTTTTCTGTCGGACGCTTGTATTACAGTCACAGCATGGATTTGCAGTTCAGTTTCAGTTTTCATGAAGGAAGACCCTTTGTATTCTTTTGGTTAATCCTATTCACCCACCCCCCCCTCTCTTTTTTTTTGTAAAAACAGAATACTATTGCATATTTTATGGATTTTTATGCCTGTGCTTTTAACTGTTGGTATTCTATTCTCTTATTTCCTACACTTCTCACTCTTTGATCCTTGTGGTCTTTCTATTTCAGGATCTAGCACTTGATGCTACTAAAATGGTTGGTGTTGATCTTGGCCATGGATTGAGGGAGGTGGACATTAAGAAGTACATAAAAGTTGAGAAGGTTCCTGGTGGCCAGTTGGAAGACTCCAAGGTTCTTAGAGGAGTTATGTTCAACAAGGATGTTGTTGCCCCTGGAAAAATGAGAAGAAAGATATTAAACCCCTGTATTCTTCTTCTTGATTGCCCTGTTGAATATAAGAAAGGAGAAAATCAAACAAATGCAGAGTTGGTTAAAGAAGAAGACTGGTAAGTTTCAATAGACTTGTTTCTTTCATCTGTCAACGTTCTGCATGTTTGGATTTGGTTTCTTCTTTTTCTCTTCTTTTTCGGTTTGGAGGAGTAATGAAAGTCAGGGTCCTCTCGCTAGTGTAAGTCTGCTAAGAAGTACAGAAGAATAGCCTTGTTTAATGTTTCCCTTCTGTTCACGTGTTCTAATTAAATGCTATATGCTTTTGCTGGTGAATCATTACTCAAGCATTATGTCACAAATATCTCCGATTTATCGCGTTTTTATCGCGACATCTTGATAACACAACAAAATCCCAAAATAATCCCTAGATTTTAAAAATATAGCGATATTTTCATTTTTATCATAAAATATCACGATAATATCCCAGTATTATCCCCGATATTTTTATTTTATATTTTTTTCTTAAACTTTATATTTTTATATATTTTTAAAGAGGAATGATAGATACAAGGGAGCCCTTGCATAAAGAGCCAAAAAAGGGCTTTTCATTGGATCCGCGTCATCAAATGTAACTGGTTTTACTTTTTCAACCGATTTTAAAATGTATCTGAAAATAACGTGGATCCAATGAAGAGCCCTTTTTTGGCTCTTTATGCAAAGGCTCCCTTGTACCTATCATTGCTCATTTTTAAATAATTTTATTTTTATCTTTTTTCCAATTTTCCCTATCAAAACCCAAAAAAATAAATTTTTTTTAATATATCCCTAGATTTTCCCATCCCGAGAAATTCCCGAGAACAATATTTGTGACATAGCTCAAGCATCTTTGTAGCAGAAGATTGTTTGTGTTAAAGAGACAATGAGGTAGGAGTGCACCTCGGGTCGGATTTTGGGAATTCGGTTTGAGCTTTTACCATAAAAAAGTCAGATTCATTTTTAACAAAAAGTTCAACCCGACCGGACCCAAATTGCACCCCTACAATGAGGGGTCTATATTGGATAATGTGGGTTATATAATTGGCCTATTTTGCTTCTCACTAACTTATAATTCCATTAACCAGGGGAGTCATGCTTAAGATGGAGGAAGAATATATTGAGAACCTGTGCATGCAGATACTGAAGTTCAAACCAGACGTGGTAATTACAGAAAAAGGGCTCAGTGATCTAGCCTGTCATTATTTAAGCAAGGCTGGAGTCAGTGCTATCAGGAGGTTGAGGAAGACCGACAACAACCGGATTGCCAAGGCATGTGGGGCCGTTATTGTTAATAGGCCAGAAGAACTGCAAGAATCTGATGTTGGAACTGGGGCAGGACTTTTCGAGGTTAAGAAGATTGGGGATGAGTTTTTTGCATTTATTGTCGAATGCAAAGACCCCAAAGCATGTACTGTTCTTTTAAGAGGTGCCAATAAGGATCTCTTGAATGAAGTGGAAAGGAACTTGCAGGTAATTGATTGTTTGTGTGCTATTGGAAGTTTCTTACATGCTTTAAAATTTCAGACTAATTTCAGATTTCCACCAAGACTAAAATGAAATTAGCATGGAATCGTTTTTAACAGGAATTCACTGAAATTTTGCCGAACCAAAATTCCGAAATTTCAGCCTCTTTACCACTTCCACCGAAATTTCCACTGAAATTTTAGAGAAACTGAAATTTTTTGCGAAATTTAAAGGTTTCAGCCGAAATTTCCACCGAAATATTTCGATTTCCATTGTGGCTGAAACCGAAACCGAAATTTAAAACCTTGGTTTCTCATACACTGACCGACACTTATGTACACAAGGAATTTCTTTTTTTGTTCCTTACATTGCTTTAACAGGATGCCATGTCCGTGGCAAGGAACATAATAAAAAATCCGAAACTTGTTCCTGGCGGTGGTGCTACAGAACTAACTGTATCCGCGACCTTGAAGCAGAAGAGTTCATCTATTGAAGGTATCGAAAAGGTAAGAAATAGTTTTTCTGGTTCAGTTTGGGTATCCTTTACATTATGGGAGATGCAAAAATAGATAATCCAGTTTATGCATTGGGCTGTGCTTTCTGGTGATCCTTAGCTTCTTTCTCATCCTTCGTGTTTGTTTGATTGTACGTCAGTGGCCATATGAAGCTGCTGCTGTTGCCTTTGAGGCAATCCCACGAACCTTGGCACAAAATTGTGGTGTAAATGTGATTCGAACGATGACTGCCTTGCAGGGAAAGGTGAAACTATTGACCTTGCCCTTGGTTGCTTTAATCTCTCATTTCCTAATTGCTATTACTATTGCTTTTTTTTTTGGCAAGAAGAGATTCAAATAACTTATGGCTCCAGGCTTCCAGCTAATGCACCTTATATTTCGGTTACTGCACTTGAATCCTTCCTGCTCTGAAAACGTTGAGGCTTTGTTTCTTTCGACCAAAAAAGGGAGCAAAATAAATTTTACACCCATAAGAAATGGGTGTAAAATTTATTTTGCTCCCATTTTATGTCAAAAGTAACAGCCTTAATTAAAAAAAGAAACAAAAATATACTGTAATCGTTCTTGTTTATCGAATGGATGATTATTTGGTCCAGCACGCAAATGGTGAAAATGCTTGGATTGGCATTGACGGCAACACCGGGGAAATCACTGATATGAAAGAGCGAAAGGTTAGTAGTTTTCTGTTTTTTTCCTACTCCTTGTAGATTTGCTGGTTCAACTCTCTTCACAGGATCAAAATTATTCACTGCTACTTTTTCCGGTTGCATTTTCAGATTTGGGATGCTTACAATGTGAAGGCACAAACATTTAAGACGGCCATTGAGGCTGCATCAATGCTTCTGAGGATAGATGATATCGTGAGTGGGATCAAGAAGAAGCAAGCTCCTGGTGCAGGGCAAGGTCCATCAAAGCCTCAAGTTGAGGAAGAAGGAGACGCCGATAATGAGCAAATGATCCCAGAGTAAAAAAAATATTAGGATGATTAAGCAGCCTCGTTTTCTGTAGTGTGGGCCGGTTTTCATCATCGATGTGGGTTTTTTAAGCTCTGATTCAGGTACGATTCTTCACACAATTTTTTTTTGGTCATGCGGCGTTGTCTTTGCCCCCCCACGCGCCCACCTACGTACCCCCACCCCTCCTGAACTGTTTGTGAGATTAGTTGTAAGCTATTCTTAGTCGAACCATTGAAGTAGGATTGCTTATGATATTTAACCATGTAATACGCTTGCTCTTCTCTATTTTCTTAACAGTTACTAAACCTTTGATTCTCCTTGAAGACTAATGAAGAGATGATTAAGCAATGAACTTGTGCAAGCCAAATAGTTGTAGTTGATTCTCGCAAAAGAAAACGTTTTGGTAAGAAGTAATAAATAACAATAAACAGATTTGAAGTAGACTTTAGATTTCAAGTGTCTAGTTTAGGAAACAAGTTGGATGCAGTCGTGTCTCTCTCTCTCTCTCTCTCTCTCTCACACACACACACAGACACACACAAACACACACACACACATCTCAGGGCCTATGTTCCAGGATAAAGAATCAGTCGTCCTATAATATGATTAGCCGGCTTTGAGTATCAGTAGAGTGACATCCGTTGGGTAGGGTTGGTGTCGAACACCTTCCAACCCTGTAATCTGATAATCAAACCCATTTGTAAGCGATGATTTGGTGACTAATACCTTCCAACCCTGTATTATGATAATCATATCCATTTGTAAGAAACAATCAAGCATATTTGACTAAGTGTAGCCTCTAAATGCAAATTTTAAAATTAGAAAGTAAAGATTGGAGTATCATTATAAAAAACGAGGGAGCTGGATGTCATTTCCACATTTTATTATTAATAGTACGTGTTTGCTAGGTTGAGCATTTCACGCAACTGAGAGCAGCCACCTCAGATGAATAAATGAATAAGACAAAATCTGCTGAAAAGTGAGCCTGTTTGGCGGCTCTCACATGCGATATTACTTCTGCGATGGTCCCTATCCACTTACAATTAATAAAATATGGCAATTTAACTAAGTTTTTTTCAAATTTGTGTAAAATTCTGAAAATTCGGAGATCACAAATCTGGCCAAAAGCTGTTGAGAATAATTTGATCGAACGATCCAAAGTTCCCTCTTTTGGGCTTCTACCAACAAAAGCTAGACCCGTGGATTGGCTCATGATGTCTGCAAGATCAACGGCCTCGATTGCACACGTACCATCTACCATGAAGTTTTCGATATTTTTAGTGAGATTTCAAACATTGATTTTCTCGCGAGAAAAAACAGAAAACCCGGGACCATTTCTTTAACCCTGGTTAAATAGCCCAACACGGTTTCATGCCTCTCTTTTAACCGCGGTTTCTCAAGCAGTACGATCTATAACCCTCCGATTTATAGTGCTACGTGTACGGTGTTGATGGCGAGATTCTCAAAACGCGTGAGCACAGTTTTGCCGTTTTTAGGCCGTTCAGACGTGGCGACCATGTAGTTGTGCTCTCCACTAAAACACTGCCACGTGTCGGTTAGAGAATCTGTTCGGGGTCGCGATCCAGTTAGGCAGCTGGTTTTCGTACCGTCTACAAGCGGTAATTATTAAATGGACGGCAACTTCATTGACACGTCATCGCTACTTGCGCGACGTTTAATCTTCCTAGGTGGAATTACCAAAAACTCCCTATCTATTAATGTATTGATATTTTGGCCAAGACGCATTTTTTCACACGAGTAAACGAGTCTCCTATAACTCAGACTCCATCTCGGAATGGCCCAAATGGTCTTCTTCGCAATTCAAATAATGATATATTGTGGCTTTCTTCTTGATTCGCAATTAAAATTTTCCATGCTGGTTGAAATCCGAGAGATCCTCTCTTACTTCAAAACAATGGAAGATAACTCACACGTGGAGGGAGGCCAATTCAGCTGCTGATTTCCTCTCCAAAACATATTGCATTCTCCATGGAGGAGCAAAGATGCTTCAAACACAATGTATCAACGTTTGTAAATCTTTCATTACTTAATGCTCTCATAGGAGTCCGCCAAACCAAAGCTTACCCATAAAAAAAGAAAAACAAATTCTTTTCATATGTAATTCTTCTTCTCTTCTCGTCTTCCACTCTACAACAAGGATATCGTTCGATTTAGCATCCCCTAACATATAAATGTAAATTTCATTAGCCATTAAGCTGCTAATTCTCTTATATATGCTGATTTATTAATAGCTATTAAATAACTAACATTTTTTTTTTCTTTTTTCGGTTTGAACATAACAAAGTAGTCAAAAGACAATATGTTTTCGAGGAATTCTAGACTGAAGGGAGCCCCTGCAAAAAAAGAGGTGAAAGGGCTCTCCTATTGGCTACACATTACCATCATGCATTAATAACGGCTGAAAATCAGCCAGGGCTCCATTCAGTCTAGACTTCCTCTATGTTTTCGAGAATAATGTTCTAAATAAACGGGTCCCATTTTCATCTGTTAGACTCCTCGAGTTTCAGCCACTCACCATGGACTCGTCCTGATTTTGAGTCGACTCATTCAAAAAACGATTCCGGGATTGTTTTTTTATCGTGAATTTTATAAAACCTAGGGACGTTTTAGTAATTCAACTTGCTTTTATTTAATCGGGTTTGAAAAACTTGTGTCTTTTCTTTCTCAGTGTTGGAGGAAGGTTGGGAGAAAGCGGTAGAAATATTGGTGATAGTCAAAGCGATAGTCGCGAGAAGTCGTTTTCGAATTGAAGATCTCGAATTCTGTCAATTCTCTATAGCTGGATCCGGGTATGAATTTTTCTACTTGAAGCCATCTGTTTTGCAATTTGCAGGATTGAATTTGGTGCAGAAATGACATTTCTTGATAGATATATTAGGGTCTCCAGAGCTGAATTTGGTGTAGAAATTAGGATTTTATTTCCTGATGTAGATGAGTCTTTGCAGTTTTAGTATTCTGGTGCCTCTTTCTTTTTTTCAATGTTCCCGGATTTAGTTTTAAATTTCGGTCCAGAATAATGGGTTTTTGGCAATAATTAGGGTTTTTTTTTTGGTATTGAGAGGGTTTTGGTTGGCATTCTGGAGATTTTTAGTGTCGAATATCGTGAAGGAGGGGCGATTCGTGAAAACAAGGGATTATTTTGGTAATTTCAGGATTTAGATTGATTTTGTGTGGTACTTTCTTTTTTTGTAATCTGGCGTGAAGAGAAGGATTTGTAGTGAAACTTAGCATTATCTAACTGGCTGCTAGATTTTTTTCTTTCTAGTTTGTGTTTGAATTTGGTGCAGTAATGGGGATTGTGTGAAAATTAGGTATTTATTTTGGTGTCCACAGGGTTTCAGCTGCCCGTCCTTATATTTTATGTGATGATTTTAGTGCCCGATTGGATTTGTGCTGAATTTATATTTTTGCATGATTTGATTTGTTTTGAAGATAGAGGGAGAGCCTTGGCGCAATGGTAAGGTTGCTCGGGTTCGAGTCACGGAAACAACCTCTCTGCAAAGCAGGGATAAGGCTGCGTACATCTAGCACTCTCCGGCGGGAGCCTCGTGCACTGGGCCGCCCTTTTTTTATAATTTGTTTTGGAGATGTTTATGGATGAATTTGGTGCCAAAATGAGAGTTTGTGAAAAAATTGTTTTTTATTCTTGCTTGTAATTGTAATTTATAGGGTTTTTTCGGGGAGTTTAATGGCCATATTTTTTTATCCGTGAGGAATTTTAGGGATGTTTTAGTAATTGCATGATTTGATTTGTTTTGGAGATGTTTAAGGATGGATTTGGTGTCAAAATGAGTGGTTGTGAAGATATTAATTTTTATTCTTGCTTGTAATATAGGTTTTTTTGGGTATTTTAATGGTCATTTTGTCTGAACTTCGGTGCAGAAATGAGCATTTTTGGCAAAAAAAAGGTTTTCAGACGTGTCTCTGCTTGTCTTTATGGTACACTCTTGCTGTTGAATTTGGTGCAGAATTATAAGATTTAGTGAAGATTTGGCGTGGAACTATTCAAGGGCTCTTCTCCGGCCCTTGCATAAAGAGGGCCCTTGCATCTATCATTCCACTTTTTGTTATCATTGCAGTTAAAGTATTTGGCGGACTTAAATTGGAAGTTTTGGAGTCTATTAGGGTTAAAATGAAATATTAATGGAAATCAAGAGAAATTATATGGTTCCCACTCGGGCACGTACACTAGCGGGGCATCTGCCCTTGATATTTGATCCAACAGCAACACTTAAGAAGTTGAAAAAGTGGGTTGCTTTGGATCAAATATCAAGGGTGGATGCCCCCAGTGTACGTGCCCGATCGGGCACTATATAAGATCTCTGGAAATCAGTTCTTTATTCTGGTTTTTATTTTCTATACAAAGACAGGTGGCCAGCAGAATCTCCAAAGATTGTGTCGCTCCAATATCTACTCTAGATGATTTACAATAATTGTAACTGGTCAAGAGGTTGGACCCACCGTGGTTGGGCCTCGGGCAAAAACTCACACCAATCAAACGATCCTAACCATTTTGTCAATGGACTTTTTGTCAATTGGAGTTAACCTTTGACCCCTTCTTTGTTTTAATGGTCTGTTTGTAGGCCACTAATCTGATGGTTAGGATCTTTTTATTGTTGCGGTTGGCCCATAGCCTGGCCAAGGTGGGGCCCCCTCTTGAACATTTTTGGTCAAGACAAAATTTGGAGAGGTCTCCCGTGCGACCAAATCATTCATCTTTATTGTAGTTACAGTATCTTATTTTTTATTCTTTTGTTAATTATAGGATTGACCCCCTTTTTTAATTTCTTTGCTGATGAAATGGTTTTTGGTTGATTCATGATGCAGGATCGTGAATTAAAAACAGAATTCAGGTATTTGTTGGATCTTGGTAGTGTTTAGATTGCAAAGAAGAAGGTGCAGTTGGACATGATGCTGTTATGATTGAAATGGATTCGGCAAGGAGCTGGTTTAAAAAATTCCAACCTAGAGATAAATCGAAACCTGGACCAACGAAGAAGAAGGAAACTGAGAGTGGGAAGGATGATCACAAGCCTCCTTGTGATGAGGCGCCTTCGAACATCACTAAACAGAAGGTTGCTGCGGCAAAACAGTACATTGAGAATCATTACAAGTCTCAGATGAAATGTTTGCAGGATCGGAAGGAGAGGTACAGACAAACTTTCCTTTTGAGATAATTCTAGAAGGTTGGAGGATCTTAGAGTTGGTTTGGACAAGTTTACAGATGCTTCACCTATTAACACTTGTGCAATAGAGATTCAAAAGAAAGATTCTCGGCAATATGTCTTTTTTATTCTATTCCACTCCAAGCTGATTTCCATTTCTGTTAAATGTTTTTCTATTTTACGGCTTTGCTTAGTATGTTTATTTTGGATTATGTTGTTCATACATGGAATATAAATTCCATGTATATGGATCCACATGGTGGCACATTTAGAGTTAGAGCAAACTTGCTAAAAATCTTTGGAGTATAAAAATATCTCTCGTTCTATCATACTTTTGGGATTTTTTAGCGGTCCTGTTAGTCACTTAGAAAAGAGGACTCTTCCCTGGAAGTTGGGGAATCTCTTGCTGGTAAAAAAGGGGCAGCCCAGTGCACGAGGTTCCCGCCATTGCGGGGTCTGGGGAGGGCTAGATGTACGCAGCCTTACCACTGTTTTGCAGAGAGACTGTTTCCGTGACTCGAACCCGTGACCACCAGGTCACAATGGAGCAACCTTACCGTTGCGCCAAGGCTCACCCTCTGGAATCTCTTGCTGGTAGCTTTCATGTATTTTAGTCTGGAAGTGCTGGTAGCTTTCACATCAACTTAGTGCACTTGCTGCTGAGATTTAATGTTCTTTTTTTTTTTTTTTGAAATGGCTGAGATTTAATGTTCTAAAGGTAGAAATGTTATTAAATGGCTTCATTGATGTTTTTGGGCTTCTTATCTATCCCTTTTGAAAGTTGCAATTTGAATGTAATCTTCTGAGACAACCCGAAAAAAGTCGGGTCAGGTTGAGTTCGGGTCGGGTCCAGGTTTAGGGCTTGGGCAACCCGACCCGAGTGAAACCCGACTTTTTTAATCATTTTTTTCTACTATGCTTAAAAAGTCGGGTTGAACTCGGGTCGGGTTCGGGTTGGGAAAAAGGGTTATGTTCATTGCATTTATATTTATCAAATATAAATAATCATTTTACCTTTTACCCTAGAACTTCCTAGATAAATCCATTTTCTTGCTTCTGAATGAGCCCTACTGCGCATATGTATATATGTACATCTAGTATATATATTTAAATCGAGCTAAAAGTCTTGAAAAAGTCATCCTATTTCGGACCCATTTCTATTACTAAAAATCGCGATTTGGAATGACTCGAAATACTTATTAACGTAATATCACCTAGTAAGGAAGGTTGTTGAGGGTGAGAAAGAAGTCCTGCTCTGCTGCCCCGTGTTAAGCAAAGTGAGTTGACTTCATCATGTAGTGTACTGAAGATCTATCCATGAGGCATTGCTAACAGTCATGTTTAATGGTTTTGAAATTGAAATAGTTAATTAGCACTTGTTTTTAGTTTGTTTCTTCGTAATTATTGCTGTTATTAATTTCAGACGCTGGATCTTGGAGAGGAAGCTTGCTGATGCTGAAGTTTCTGAGGAAGAGCAGAACGGTCTATTAAAATATTTGGAGAAAAAGGAAACTGAATACATGCGTCTTCAAAGACATAAGATGGGTGTTGATGATTTTGAACTGCTAACCATCATAGGGAGGGGTGCATTTGGAGAGGTATTTGTCTTTTTATGTCATCTTTCTTCCTAATATCTTAAATTATCCAAAATTATTGGATTTTGAGTTCATTATTTGTGAAGTATTCATTTTTACTCTTGTTTCTCATTAATATGATAGTCTATAAATCCCTCATTAGATATGATGCTTGACAATTTTCCTGAAATGGTGCTTGGAGCACTTTTTTCTCTGGTGCCATATCTGCTGGGACAATTTTTTTGTCATATTATTTTATTTTTATTGGAATTAACTTGCTCAATGTGGATTGTATGTTGTCATCTACTCTGCTTTACCATTTTTTATACAAAATACAGAGTCATCCCATTGTGCTGTGTACAGTGCGACCATGTTTTTTATTCTTTCAAATTATACTTGCATGCTTCGGTGAAGGTCCTATCCATTTAGATTTAGAAAAGAACCTATATCAAGGGTTTGTGATTTGTGAATCTCATCATTGTTCTGATCAAGTTCGGATATATATGGAAAGTGGTCTACTTGATCCCGCCATGGTTTTAATTTTTTCAATCGAAACTGACATGAAACGACCAAAATATCTCTGTTTCTATCCTCCATTGAAACCCATAACGAAGCCTAAACACATATTGAAACCAAAATCACAATTGTCTATATTATATTATTTCGTTTGAAGCTTGGAAACATATTGGTATCAGTTGGAAATTCTAGTGAAAACCCTATAAAATTACGGAAAATATGAATTCATATGCAAATGATGGAAATTTAAGATGAAACTTTAGGAAATGCTAGAACATTAATTTTTATTTAAAAATTAGTAAACAATTAATTTCTTATATTACAAATATTACAAATGATAAATAATAGTTTTTTTGAATGGCGGATCAATTATTAATAAAGAGAGCAACGACCAAGGATTCTAAGATAGAATCCTCGGTCGTTGCTCTCTTTATTATTTGGAGAAAGCGTATGATAGGATTCCCAGGGGTGTTATGTGGTGGGTCCTTGAAAGCAAAAAGTGCCCACTAAATATGTTGATATGATTAAGGATATGTACGATGGAGCAATAACTAGTGTCAGACTATGGATGGCACATCTAGTGAGTTTCCAATTACAATAGGACTGCACCAAGGATCAACTCTTAGCCCTTATCTTTTTACTCTAGTTATGGATGAACTTACGGAGGGTATCCAGGACGAGGTGCCGTGGTGTATGTTACAGATGACCTAGTATTAATTGACGAAACCAAAGCACGAGTTAATGCTAAGTTAGAGTTATGGAGAACTACTTTGGAATCCAAAGGTTTTAGACTGAGCAGGACTAAGACAGAGTATATGGAGTGCAACTTTAGTAATGTAAGGAAGCGGGGCGATGATGTAGTAAATATGACTGGACAGGAGGTACCTAAGAGGGATATCTTTCGCTATCTTGGTTCAATCCTACATAAGGAAGGAGAGATTGAAGAGGATGTTAACCACAAAATAGGAGCAGGTTGGTTGAAGTCGAAGCATGCTTCAGGAGTTCTGTGCGGTCGTAAAATACCTATCATCAAGTTGAAGGGAAAGTTTAATAAGATAGTTGTGAGGCCAGTCATGCTGTACGGCTCAGAATGTTGGGCCACCAAGAAGAAGAATGTGCATAAGATGAGTGTAGCAGAGATGCGAATGCTTAGAGGGGTGTGCGGCCACACAAGGTTAGATCGAATTAAAAATGAAGACATCCGTAAAAAGGTGGGGGTGACACCAATTGAGGAGAAGATGAGAGAGCACCGCTTAAGATGGTTTGGGCATTATCCAACATAGGCCTTTGGATGATCCAGTGAGAAGAAGTGACTCGTGCCAAGTTGATGGAGTAAAAAGAGGTAGGGCAGACCGAAAACAACTTGGGTGGAAACAGTGAGGAAAGACTTGAGGGCTAGGAACATAACAGAGAACATGACCTTGGATAGGATATAATGGAAGAAAATGATCCATGTAGACGAACCCAACTAGTGTCAGGAGTAGATTTAGTCAATTTGAGCCGCATAGATCCTTTCCCCTTCTTCATGAAGATTTTCTAAAGGATTCATTAGCCAACCCCAACTATTTTTGGACAAAGGCTTAGTTGAGTTGAGTAGAGCAACGGCCAAGATGCTCAAGTACCACAAAAGAAAAGGTACGGCCAAAAGAAAGAAGAAACAACGAAAACAAACCTTCATCAAGGGGGTAAGAAATCAAAGGTGGCTACACTATCCCTTTTACCATCGACAGGGTGTTAATATTTAAAAATTATAAATTATAATTGTCTTATGTAATTTTTTTATGCCTCGTCTTGCCAAAGAAAAAAACATTAAAAAAAGTATTATATTTTATAATATGCTACTGATATTGGCACTACAATGTTTTGATAATAGGATGGATTCACCTTGGCTTTTCTTTTTTAATTGGCCACTGGGAGCTTTTTGGGAATCATAATAGCCTTTGACAGGTTGTTAAATAATAAAAGACAAGGCGAGTTCATCTTATTATCAAAATATTGTAGTGGGAATCTTAGTAGCCTTTTTAATATTTTCTCTCTATTGTCTATAGCTACTGCTATCCACACCACCATGTTTTGATAATTGCACTAACTCGCATTGTCTATCTTATTATCAAAATACTGTAGTGGGAATCTTAGTAGTCTTTTTAATATTTTCTCTGTATTTTCTATGGCTACTGCTATTCACACCACCATGTTTTGATAATTGCACTAACTCGCATTGTCTTTTATTTCTTAACCAGCTGTCAAGGTTTATTACGATTCCCAAAAATTCTCATAAGCCAATTAAAAAAGAAATGACAAGGCTAGTTAGTGCAAGTATCAAAACATGGTGGTGCGAAGGCATTTCACAGACAGGATGTTGCATGAGAGAGCAGCCACATAGGTTCAGATTTTGTCTTATTCATTTAATTCATCTTAGGTGGCTGCTTTCTCATGCAACAGCCCGTCCATGAAATGCCTTCTGCGATGGTCCCTAGCAAATCCCAATTTTTTTATTATAAAATATTAAAAAAAATTTAAAAGGAAAAATATATTTCTTTGCCATTTAGCGTATTAGTGGCATACTATACTAGTATGCATTAGGCATACTATACTAGTATGCATTACATAATTATATTTATATGAATTGCATATGAAATATAATGTATGTATTATGTATAAGTCGTTATATGAATTATATGTGAAATGTGATATGTACTGAATCAGACATGCGTGAAGAGCATATCACTAGGTGTTTGACGTTATTGAACCATTACTAGTGGTTTTCTTGCTTATGTGATAATTTTTGTGTGTATTTTTGTTTATTCTACCATTTCCCGAAGTTCCATCTTATGTCCATCTTTTGCATATGTTTACATATGTTTCCACTATTGTATAGGATTTTCACTGAAATTTCTATTCAAAACCGACGTGTTTCCATTTCTGTGACCGAAACGCACGTCGATACCGAAACCTTGACCCCATCACCTCCCAGAAAGTCAAAGCAAGCGTGCCTGACTTTCCGTCACTACCCACACTGATTGGACGGTGATAATATCACCCATATAAGCTTTCACTATGGTCATTTCTCACTATGATTTCTCTGTAATTTATTAGAATTAATCACACTTGAAGGACCTCCTTTGATGGGTTATCCTGTCCTTTTTCACCATGGCTATTAGCCATTCAGCACTGAAACTATGAAACTGTGTTTCTTTCTGGTTTGATTGTCTCCCTTCAGGAAAGTGACGTATCTTATCCATATGATGTAAATCCTGCTTTTTTATGTAGTTGGATAGCTAGTTGGTGTAGAAATAAATGGAATGGTGTTGTAAATACCAGGCGTTAGAAATCATAATCTACCACCCAGATTACTGTTCCATCTTCAGAACCAAGTTATCTTTCTTGGTTCTGCTCCCTAGCACTGTCTCTAAATTAAGGTTTTAAATGTGATTCCATTTCACTTTTGCTTCTGCCATTCTTGCTTTTGAAGCTAGATATTATTTGAATCCAACTTCTTCTCACCAGTATATTTTCATTACATTAATTCTTTTGATGGTTTTCAAGACACCCCCTTCCTGGGCAGTTCTGCTTCGTGATTTCTTGAGAAATCTTCTGACTCTGCTCTTCTCCTTCTTACAGCTAAGGCCATTCTCTTCTACTTTGTGTTATCTTTCATAATACCACTAGTTAGCAATATGTGTTTAACCTTTACTATGTCTTCTAGTGCTAGTGCAGGATATGAAAAGTGTACGAGAAAAATGTACATTTTAAAGACATGAAATAAAAGGAAACATGCTATAGTTTAGTAGTGATATGCGTGCAGCTTCCCTTTTCTTACCTCCCTGTATTAGTTCTGGAAATATAATGTGTGAATCCAAATATACTTGGCTGGAATTTTGATTTGGAGAAATTTGCAGATTGATTTTATTTTTGATATGGTTCATTCATGAGCTTTGTCAAACTTGTTTATTTTGATGGGCTTTGGGGGTAATACATTAGCTCTAACTATGCAGGTCAGACTTTGTAGAGAAAAGAGCACTGGACATGTGTTTGCAATGAAGAAACTCAAGAAATCAGAGATGTTACGTAGAGGCCAGGTATAAATGCATGATTTAATCTTCTTTTATTGCTCACCTGTTTTTCTTTATGCTGATCTCATATCTGGTAAACATTTTTCAGGTGGAGCATGTTAAAGCTGAACGGAATCTCCTTGCTGAGGTTGACAGTGCGTGCATTGTTAAACTCTATTGCTCCTTCCAAGATGAAGAATTTTTGTATCTCATCATGGAATATCTTCCTGGTGGGGACATGATGACATTACTAATGCGCAAGGATACATTGACAGAAGATGAGGCCAGATTTTATGTTGGGCAGACAGTCCTAGCAATTGAATCTATTCACAAGCGCAACTACATCCATAGGTTTGCGTTTATTAGTTTCAAATTTTTTTGTAGCATCCTGAATACTTAGTTACATGCTAAAAGACTTTCTGTATCATTCATAAAGTGAACATGATTTTGGTTCTTTTAGGGATATCAAGCCTGACAATTTATTGCTCGATCGATACGGCCATATGAAGCTTTCCGATTTTGGATTGTGTAAGCCCCTGGATTGTATTAGTTTTCCAAACCTTATCGAGAATGACGTAATGGGAAGAAATCTCAAACCGTCTTTGGATAATGATAGGCAATCTAATGTGCCTGTTACTCCCAAGCGTACACAGCAAGAACAGTTATTACATTGGCAGAAAAACAGGCGAATGTTGGTATGCTTGCTATCTTTTCCATCTATCTTTTAGGCTGTGTCTTGCAACTGGTAATTATCTTAGTGGATGCAAATGGTGAAACTTATTTCAGTGAAAATAAAAATTTGAATCTTCGGTATAAGTAGTAGTTTCTAGAGATCCTTGAGATATAATTATTTGTCAATGCATTGGTTTAATTAGAAAACAATGAACCTTCTAGCCAGGGATGTAAAACATTCCTTGTGCAATCTTACCACCTGAATGTCACTGTTAAAAAGTCGATACTTGGATTGGTCTGGCACTAGCCTTGGGTCATCAAGCTCCTTGATGTAAGAACCAGCTGGATCATGTTTCGGTCAACTTCTGTATAGCTTTTCGTTAATGGATTTCTTTGTTTCCATTCATGAAAAGAGAAAATCGAGACTTGGCTAGAGAGGGGGCCAGTGGCTCAGCTGTGCCAACTCATCAAAGTCCAATTCTATTCTCCTGTTCCTAATACATTTCAATTTTCAACACTCATTAGATTTAAAATAGGTAAGATTTGGCTGCTGGGTTTTCCCTTTTACGCTTCCAGATTTACTAGAGGGTTGGTCGTTAGTGCCTTGCAGGAAAAAGGCTAGATTCTTTGGAATGTTTGCCTTTCAGCTACGTTGTGGGTGCTTTGGAAAGAATGTAATGATAGGGTCTTCGAACGCGTTTCAAAATCCGCCTCATTTTTATTTGTGGAAGTTATTGCTCCAACTGTAGCTTGGGTGAAAAGTCTTCCTTCAAGCTTGTTTTGGCCTTCGACCTTTGGAATGCTTGGAGGGAGATCTGCTTCACTTCTGAGCAGTGTCAAGTGGTTGTGCTAGTGGGACCCCTTGTACAAGGGTTCCTGAAACTTCATTTTGATGGATCAAGTCTGGGGAACCCTGGTCCTGCAGGAATTGGTGGAGTTCTTAGGGATGATGGAGGAGCAGTAATATCGGCGTTTGCAGGCCAATCGGAGTTGCAGATGCTAGCTAGGTGGAGGTACGAGATTTCACCAAGGTATTAAGTGTTTGGACTTTGGACAAGGAAAGCATGGATAGAGCGGTGGTGGAGGGCGATTCCCTCAATGTTATCCGATGGCTTAGAGGACCATGTGTCCCTCCTTGGCGATTCACTCAGTTTTTTGATGAAATTCAAGATCGTGTAGCAGGGTCCTCGTTCATCTTTAATCATGTTAGTAGATCGTCCAATAGTGTTGCGGATAGTCTAGCGAGAGTGGGGATAGAAAAGGAGGGTCCTGAGACGTTTGATTAGTTACCCCATGATTTGTTTCTCTTTGATTTTTTCTATGCTTTGTTTATACTGATGCTGTTGTATATTTCTTCGGGTAACCATCTAGGTACTCCATTTGGTTTCCATGAAAGTTTTCTACCATTCAAAAAAAAGAAAAGAAGCTGTCCTATCTTAAGATGTTATGTTTCAGCTGTGACCTGATGCCTGTTTTTGTGCATGAACTTGGGTATTCACTTTGATGCACATGAATGTGTACATGTTTGTGCATGCATGCATGCTTAGTTGTGCAAGTCATCACTTACTGTTTAAGTGTGCATGCAACCCACTTTTGAGTTAATTTTTGTCTCCGTGGTGTGTGCATATTACCTGCATTGCACCCCTTATTTGTTCGTGAGAAGTTTACATTGTAATATTCATGGGACTATTCCTTTCTCTTCTGTTCCACTTTTAAACTATGGAGGCGGATTGATTGATAATTGTTGTATTATTTGTGCTATTTACTTGCAAATAATACAGGCATATTCCACTGTCGGTACCCCTGACTACATTGCTCCAGAAGTGTTATTGAAGAAAGGATATGGAATGGAGTGTGATTGGTTAGATACATTTTTCTCAGTTTTCTTCTTTTTACTCTGTAATTATTACATGCCCTTATACTGACTATTCCCGTAGGTGGTCGCTTGGAGCAATCATGTACGAGATGCTTGTGGGCTATCCACCATTTTATTCTGAAGAACCAATGTCAACTTGCAGAAAGGTACATGTGAAATTCTGATTTGAGATTACACTTATCCTTGTGCATGGGCTGGTAATCAAATTTTAAATGCCAGCACAAGTGTATGGCATGTATTTGCATACAATTCCCTTTTCAGAAATCACTTTTTTTTACTATTAATGGTTTACTACCGAATAGAGAAGTAATCAATCTTGAAATTGTTATTAGTGCATCCTTAAATCCATTGAGGTGATCTGAATAACTGAGGGATAGCTTGCTTGCCCATCAGATAGAGCATAGCTCCCAAGCATCCATTCCTTTTGGCTATTGGTTCGATAGTTACTTATTTTTCTTCGTCTAATTCATCTTCTTCTTTTCACGGTTTGATTATGTTTTCACTAGACTTTTAGCCACTGCTTGTAGAGGCTTTTTTTGGTAATGGCAAAGAAGTTAATGCTCCTGAGTTTTTCTTGATGTTTCTTTACCAAGTATTTAATTTTTCGACATTGTGCAGATTGTGAATTGGAGGACCCACTTGAAGTTCCCTGAAGAAGTGAAGCTATCAGTCGAAGCTAAAGTTCTCATCAGCAAACTGCTGTGCAATGTGGAGCAGAGGCTCGGGACCAAAGGAGCTCATGAAATAAAGGTCTTCATTTTTTACTGTCACATCTCTCTATATTTCATTTATTAGGTGCTCGGAATTTGAAAAATGAGTGTTTGACATTGGGACCATCATTTAGGCACACTCATGGTTTAAAGGCATACAATGGGACAAACTATATCAGATGGAAGCTGCTTTTATACCAGAGGTCAATGATGAGTTGGATACACAGAACTTTGAAAAGTTTGAAGAGGTATGTTGTGTAAGCCCACTTGTTCCTTTCTCTATCCTTTTATTTATTGGTTTGTTGTCTAAGCCTACTTATTTCTCTTGAAATCTATGTAAAGACTCACATTTGCAAGCACACATGCACAAACAAGAAATACAATCACACTTGAACGCCACTTGTCGAGCTTACTTTAACACCTGCATTGACACGGCAGAATTACTCGAGTTTGTTAATTTTGTAATATTCCATTTTTGCCGTCTATTTAGAAAATTGGAACTTTCATCGTCAGACCTGTATTCAAAATGTTAGAGCATCTTGACCAACCAGCTTATAACATTTATTGGTAATTATGCTTCATGCACATGGAGAGTTATTGCAGCTTTTTTTTATTCCCTTTATATGAGTAAGAATTGATGTTTGTGCTATCCAGTTTCCTTTCTAATATAACTAGCATTCCCTTTATATGGATCAAACTACAAGCGACTTATATATTTTCCATATTTCCATATTTCTGAAACATTATGTTCATGATAACTGGTACCTGATCACAATAGCATGGTGCAACCAATTGAGCATTGAACATTAAATGTTATATGTAAAGACTAATTATTATGTTGATGGTAGTATGTAGGCGATTGGTATGATTCACGTAACTTATAGCTCTTGTTTGTTATTTTAGAGCAAAAATTGGAAGGTATGAATCTTATTTCTAGTGATCGTTGAAGGGGAAAGATACTATAAATGCATTATTTATTGACTATCCATGACACTGAGTTTATGTAACGTGCCTTATTTTCTTGGTAGTGTTATTGAGTCATCATTTGTTCATATTTGACAGGCTGTTATAATAAATCTTTTTTCTTTTTTTGGGAAACATTGGCACAAGGCTATTATATGATATGATAAAAATGTTGGCTGAAGTGTTGTAGTGCTGATGTCTTAAACTGACATCTCAATATGAGATTGATCTGAATAAGGGAACTTCTTAGACAGCTCCTAATTCCTGTAGTTCTAAATTAGATGCTTGACTCTGCCATAGAGATGGGGCAAAAATATTTGGCTTCCTATCATTTATTGCCTATGCATTGGGCATTGTTGAATTCCGCCATGTGCCCCACGTGAATTAATGGGGTATGTTAGGTGTTGCATGTTAGTCTGCTAGTTTTCCCTATTTCAGTTTAAGTTATCTTCTTTTTGCATTTTCAATATTCTTAATGCTTGTTGTTGTGAATGCAGTCAGGGGTTCCAATGCAAACATCATCAAAGTCCGGGCCGTGGAGAAAGGTAGGTTTTTTATTTGCATTGACTGCCTGATATCATTCATTTATGAGGTGCTTAGTGTGTCATTTTCGATTTCCAGTCATAATTTTTTTATTTGTCTCGGGCAGTTACACGATGAGAAATATATATGCATGCTGCTGAAGGATGATTTATGTGAAACTTTATTCTGGTTTTCTCTTTTTTGAACAATAAAAGAAATCATTATTGAAAATCAGAAACAATGAAAATGAAGAAATGAACAAGGAGGTGACAATGCGATAAAATAAGTAAAAAGTGACTAAGAAGATACAAATGTAATCTCCTATGCGTCCAACAAATTAAAGATGTATAAAGATTGATGCAAACCTAGGGTTCAAATTAAAGAAGTATAAGGATTGATTCAAAACAAGAGTTCAAAAGTCGGATTTGTGAACTTTTTGAGCATTAAACGTTACTAATACGTTAGGGCAGCAAACAAAGAACGTTATTTTTACAAATAAAAAATTCATGGAAATTTCTCAACTATTGAGTTCATTCATCAAGACGAATCTAATCTATCTAAGCTGTGTTCCACACATTGGATCCATGATAGAAAATCAATTAATTGGAAAGAAAAGGAATCAAATCACAAGTGTATGACGCATAAATAACAGATCTAAATAAGTAAATCTAATGGCTCAGATTGATATCTAAATGGTGGCAAAGGGGGTGGTAATAAAGTTGACTGGATGAGGGTATGGTGGTAATGGTAGCAATGGTTAGGGGAATGGTTGGGGAAAATAGATAAAGAAGAAGAGGAAAAGGGTTAGGGAAATAAAGAGAGAAGTAAGGAAAAGGGGATCACGGGAGAGGGAAATAGAAAGGAAGAGAAGGAGAATAGGAGAAAGTGTACTTCAGAAGCGACATGCTGGGCCCTCCTGCCTTGGTTGTCCAACAAGAGAAGGGGGTCAAGTGGAGAGAGAGAAAGCTTGAGAGAGAAGGGGTGTGGTGGGTCACAACTGTGAGGATAGTTTTAAATTTAGGCCAAAAGATTTCCGTGTTGGTTTGGACCGACACCGAAAGTACATGAATCGGAAAAGTACAAGATTTCGGCAAAATTCCACCAAAATTTTGGAATTTCGCTGAAATTTCGTTTTAATGGAAATTTTACATAATTTTGGCCGAAATAAAAAAAATAATGTTTCGGTTGAGGCCGAATCCGACATTTACATCCTTGGTTGTGAGCAAAAGAGAGGGGTGATAGGAAGGGGATTTTTTTTTTTTTTTTTTTTTGGGGGGGGGGGAGGGGGTGTGGTGTGAGCAATGAGGGGGTAGAGGAAGAAAGAAGAGGGAGGGGGGCTTAAAGGGGTAAGGGTAGTGGGCCATGAGTAGTTATGTGTGGTCATCCCCACATCTAAGTAAATAAAATTAAACAAACATGTCTTAACGAACTAATCTTAGGCTAAATCACATCAGTTTCCCCATGTGGGAAAAACTCGACTCCGTCGACTAGTCGTCTAAAATGCGTTTGTACATTTGCTCACGAAATCGTCGTAGCTGAGCCTCATCTATCAACGAGTGGGCTGTTAAATGACGTTCTTGCCAACAAACTTGATACATCCTATGAGATTCTCGGTGGGTCTCCATCGTCCTAACATCCACGATCTCATTTATATGATCCTCTCCTAATGAGCTCACTCTGAAAGGCAAATGCCACAATGAAGTAATGTCTTCAGGCTCTTGAGGGTCTCCATGGTACAGATAAAGGTTGGTATTGTTGCAGGCGGGAGAATTCATAACATCCTCAGGAAGGTCCAATAAGTATGCATTTGGACCTAACCTTTGTATTCTCTATGGTCCAAATTTCTTCCCTTCAACTTGCCGTAGGCTTCAATTGGGAATCGCTCACGTCGAAATAACGCCATCATTAGATCTGCAACGCTGAAGGAATGATCTCTCTGATGTTTATTGGCGTACACCTTTTACTGCTCATTACTCTGTTGCAATCTCTCTAAAACCGCTTGTTATACTTTATGTGTTGATCGAAGTCGACAGGCTCGACACCGCTCCTCACAAGGTATGGTATAATAAGGGTACACGCTCCAAAAGGTGAGGAATTTTGGAATTTCACCCGAAATTTTGGAATTTTGCCCCAAATTTCGAGATTTCATTTGATGTTTTTGTTATTGTGAGAAGAGAAGAAGGAAGAAGAAGAGTGAGGGAGAAGGTGGAGTCTCCTTGAAGGGAGCTCCAATATAGTAATAATATATATAAAAACTAGGGTTACAAGTAAAAGACCAAAAATACCCTTTAACATCTGTAACAGTTTTGATCGAAATATGCGAAACATGCAAGTTTACGAAAAAAAAAAAAACAGAAATTTCGATGGAAACCCTGACAAAAATCTAACTCCACTCACAGAAAAAGAAGAACCACGAGATTCCTTTAAGATATTTCTAAAAAAGGGACAACAAAACCAGTGGTGAAGAATCTTGCTTGGATTTCGGCCGTGATTTCGTACCGAAGTTTTTCCTTGATTTTTCAAGATTTCAGCCAAAATTTATGAACGAAACCGAAACCGAAATTTAAAACCTTGGTGATAGTAAGGCACTGTAAGCGATGGAAGAGACATTGTATCAATATGTGATTGCAAATGAGCAATTCAAACCCACCAGCCAAATCCCCCAAAAGCATGGACGAGGTGAATGAGAGATCAGCACTAGCAGTTTTTGAGATCTGATTATCTCATAATTTACTGGAAACCATTTTAATTGTTTTCGATGTTGGAAACATGGGTAATAATCTATCAAATATTTCGGAAAATCTTACGTGTGGGAGATCCATCTCTCGATGTATAGTGATGGAGAAGAGGGTGATGAGGAAGAAGCCTACGAGGAAGATGGCAACGGATATGAAGAGATCACCTATGGTGACACTCAAGGTGATACTCTAGTCATTCAATCAATTATGCTCACACCCAAGTTGATAGAAGGAAAT
Source organism: Tasmannia lanceolata (assembly GCF_043159265.1). Classification (NCBI taxonomy): domain Eukaryota; kingdom Viridiplantae; phylum Streptophyta; class Magnoliopsida; order Canellales; family Winteraceae; genus Tasmannia; species Tasmannia lanceolata. The sequence continues at coordinate 55,568,831 of NW_027518692.1, forward strand.
TGTTTACAAAACAATATCTTTAGAACAAGGGGCACTACATGTAGGCATCTTAGTGTCAAACTACCCCTATTGTGTATGTGGATGAAACTGTTCTTACTGGTGACAACTCAGAAGAGATCGAAAATGTTAAACTAAACAATGCTTGGAGGGTGTGTTGATATTAACGATCTGGGTTATCTTAAATGCTTTTTGGCATTAAATTCTCTTGTTTTAAACAAGGCATCTTGGAGTGTGTTGATATTACGGATCTGGGGTATCTTAAATACTTAGCTCATTGTTCATTCTCATTTGGATTATGGATGAAGATAATAAGCAGCTTTGGTCTTCAGTGGGCACTTCAGAAGTCAATGAAGACGATAATTCTAGAGTGGAGTACCGGACGGTTTGGAGAGGTTGGCAGAGCCATGTGGTAATTGGTTTTCCATGCGATGATTTGGCGTCTGTGGGATGAAAGAAACAATGATAGATTCAAAGACCAAAAGCGTAGCTGGGGAAGAGTAGTACTCGACATTAAATCTGACAGTACAGCATGGAATGGCAATGGGAAGGATGGATCAAGTTATAGCCTAGGGAGACATTAGGAAACTAGAAGCTGATACTTCATGAGAAGAAGAAGAAGAAGCAATCGATAGTGCCAAGTTGGAGCCCTCCTAGCGGATGTATCAAAATGAACTTTGATGGTAGTTCTAAAGGGAACCCTGGACGAGCTGGAATTGGCAGCTTATTCTGGGACTCAAGTGGTCGTCTCCTTGTATCTTATTCTGGGCCGACGAGTTGATGTTCTTCAAATGAAACTGAAACATGAGCATTAATGTCAGGCTTGAGGTGGTTTGCAAATCATGGAAGCGGCCATCTAATTATTGAAGGATATTCGACGAACACAATTTCCGGGGCGCCCAACAAGTCGGTATGTCCATGGATGTATTGGATGTTGTTACAGAAATCAGGGACCTTTTCACTTCCATCCCTCCTAAATTTCGGCCTTAGCGACGGCCAGCCAATGAGGAGGCTGATAAATTAGCAAAAGAGGGTGTGGAAAGAGAAGAGATGGTGATAATCCCCGTGGATCATGCGATGACGTTGAGGGGAAATTCAGGGGGAATGAACTGAAGCGGCCAATCTAGATGTTTCTGTAGGCGACCTGCTGATGCAGGAGCATCCCCTCGGCATTTGAAATCAGTCCATATGGCTCCTTTAGAGTAGAGTTTCCTTCATTTGGCCCCTTGCTTATATAATGCTTGGCATTGTTATTTTAGTAGCTTTATTTCTTTTAATGTCATTTTACAACATTAGGGGTAGTTTAGGGATGTAATGTTGTATTAGGGCTATGTTATGAAGCCCCTTCTTTCCTCTCTCACATTTAGTTTTTGACGATTTGAGATTTAATAGAGAATTTTTTCTTTTGAGAGAGCTTGGCTCCTCTTGTATTTTCATCTTCTTCCTTGAGATAATGGAGTTCCAAGCTAATGAATGTAGCTTTTCTTCCATTCTCCCATCTAAACTTGTTGAATGCAAGAATTTTATTTCGCCGACTCTGCGCTTGATTGAACCTCGTGCGTCCCCTCGCTTGTGGTAAGATCGAGCTCCTTATCCCTTAAAAAAAAATCCCCCCCCCCCCCCCCCCCAAAAAAAAATATAGGTTTAATTTCAGCACAATCTAGAAATTACGCTGCCGATCGTGCTCTACATCACCTGCTATCCGATGGGCTGGCTATGGCAGTTCCTGGATCCAAATTGCTAGCTGCCCATCTAGTTAGTTTTGACTGGTGGGCTGGGGTTTATATGTGTTGAATAATGTATTAAGTTAGTTTAGACATTACTTGTATTAGTTAGGGGTATTGTAGTCATTGTATGTTGTTGCCCTAGTTTGGGCCTATATATACATCATATTCATGAGGAGCTCCCGAGTGGAGACTCTCCATCCTTCACTCCTCCTCTTCTTCCTCTCTTCTAACCCTAATCTCATTTCTAACATGGTATCAGAGGCAATGGGCTGATCCTTCAAGAAGGAAAGAAGAAGAGTATCTCCCTCAATGCCATCATCCCTTTCTCTCGTATCTCGTTTTCCTCTCTTTATCTCTCTATAGTTTCTCCCTCAATTCTTCTCCTCGCTCGTGTCCTTCCCTTCTCCTCCTCCTCCTCCTCCTCCCACTGCCCCTCTTCCCTTTCCCCTAGCCCCTCCATTCCCTATTACAGTAAGCCACTACAGTAAGTGCTACAGTAACCAGCTACAGTAACCTGCTACAATACCCAAATAAAAAACCATTTCTATACCCTAGAAATCTCACTCTTTCTCTTTCATTTCGTCAAACCCATTTTGTTTTTAACCCATTTTGTTTTTAACCCATTTTCCCTCTATCGTATATCTCAAAACAAAACAAAAATCATGTTTGTATTACTTGTGTAAACCCATTTTGGGTTCTCCTCCACTCCAAAGCTTTCTTTATTTTCTCTTCTCTAGAGCTTTTTTTGGCCTATGACCTTTGTCTTTCTCATCTCATCTTCAAGGTGCACCCCAAGTGTTTGATGAAATGTTTCAAAGGGATTTTGTACCTTGAAAGTGTTCTTTTTGTTTCAAGTTGAAGGCCTTTGGCCTCAACTTGAGGGGGAGTGTTATCTTGTATTGTTTCTTGTTGTTCTCTTGTGCCTGTCTTGTTGTCGTCTTCTTATCATCTCTTTCTTTCTATTACCTTCTATGTCTTTTACGTAGTTCTTCAAGGCGCACACCAAGTATTTGATAAAATGTCTAAGAGAGGTGTGGTGGCTTGTTTGTCATCTTTCCTCTGTCTTCTTCTCTATGGCGCACACCAAGTGTTTGATCAAATATCCAAAAGCGGTGTAGTGCCTTATTTGTCTTCTTTTCGTTGCAAGTTGAAGGTATTTGACCTTCAACTTGAGGGGGAGTGCTTTCATTTAGTTCTTTGTGTCTTTTCTTAGGAGTGTTGTCCACTTTGTTGTCTTTTCTTGAGGGGGAGTGTTGTTAGTGTTGTCTTTGTCTTCTTGTGGGACTGTTGTCTTGTTTTCATGTCTTGTTTTTCATGTCTCTTCGTGTTGTTCGGTTTTTTGCCTTATCCCTTCATATTATCTTCTTCCTCCTTTTCCGGGCGATGGCTTCCATATCCATCGTTGGTCGGCTCTCTTACAGGCGACTGTCTTTTCCCGTCGACCTCTCCTTTCCGGGCGATGGTTTCCCCATGGTTTGTATGCTCTTTTCAGGCGACGATGTTCATGCCGTCGACCTTGTCTCCAGGCGATGATGTCCCCATCGTTGGTTGGTTATCTTCCTCTTCTTATCTTCAGGGGACGATGTTCATGCCGTCGACGTTGTTACCAGACAATGGTTTCCCCATCGCTGGTTGGTTATCCTCTTCCTATCTTCTTATCTTTTCAGGTGACGATGTTCATGCCGTCGACCTACTCTCCAGATGATGGTTTCCCCATCGTTGGTTGGTTATCCTCTTTCTCTTTGTCCCTTCTCTCCAGGCAACAGTTTCTCCGTCGACCTTGTCTTCGATGGTTTCCCCATCAGTTGCTATCCTCTCCACTTGGCGTTGTGCTGCTTCGCTAATGTTCGTTGTGCGCACCTTTGGTGTGCCTCTTTTGCTTGCTGAATTGTAGCTGTTCTTGCCATGGCGCCTCCATTGCCCTCGATATGCGGATATGTTCGTCGTGCTCTCATTCAGGGAGAGGCCCTATTTGACCGCTCTCCTTGTTGTGCTACTTCAGGGGAGCTACTCTTTTGATGGACATTGATCTCGATGCTGTTCATGGTGGCCTTTGTTTTTTTGTTTATGTTTTTCATTATGTATGTACCACACCAGCTTGAGGATGAGTGTTATACCAAGCTGGATGTGCATGAGCTTCTTGTACTTTTTTAGTTGTTGACGTAGCCTTCGTAGTATATACACTCCAGCTTGAGGGGGAGTGCTGAATAATGTATTAGGTTAGTTTAGACATTACTTGTATTAGTTAGGGGTATTGTAGTCATTGTATGTTGTTGCCCTAGTTTGGGCCTATATATACACAATATTCATGAGGAGCTCCCAAGTGGAGACTCTTCATCCTTCACTCCTCTTCTTCTTTCTCTTTTCTAACCCTAATCTCATTTCTAACAATATGTATTCTGAGGGATGGTGTAGCTGCTCTTATTTCAGTGGTACTGCTTGTCACCGTGATGTGTTGTGGTTTTAGCATTTAAATAGAACTGTAAAAAAAACTTTTTGGCATTAAAGTATTAAACTCACATTTTATAAACAAGGCATCTTCATTTCTCAAAGAAAGTATGTTTAAGACCTCCTTAACAAGACAGGTTTACTCTGGGCAAAGCTAGTGAGGTTAATCATCAGTTCTTCAATAATAATTCAAATCTTCACGATTATTCCTGATATTAGCGGCTGCTTGGGAAGATGTTATATACTTGGCTGCCAAATGCTCCAACTTCGCGTTCATCATGTGTTGAGTTGGTTTGTGTATTCTGTGTCTTTATCATTGGTAAGCTACACTTCGCATAGTTCCCTTTCTCAAAGGGGCTCCAGGGGCTGCTGCCAACTCACCAGATGATAGAAAATCAATTATTAGTTATTGTATAGTGACTTGGAAGAGCAAGAAGCTGTCTGTGGTTTCTCATTCGTCAATTGAGGCTGAATATGGAGCATTGGCCCATGCTACTAGCGAGTTAGTGTGGCTTCACTCACTCACTCACTCACAGAGATGGGGGTTGAGGTTTCGATTCCCATGAAACTTCATTATGACAATCAGGCGGCCATTCACATTGCTTCCAATTTGGCCTTTCGTGAGAGGATGAAGCACATAGAAGATGACTCTCATTTATGTGGGATCAAGCGACATTCAATGACCATTACTGCATTATTTATTTGTTTCACTTATCAGTTAGCTGGCATCTTTACCAAAGAGACAGTACGAGCTTAGTTTCCATGAGTTTTTTGGCAAGCTGGGCATATTTGATATTTATGAACCAGCTTGAGGGGGAATGTAGAAGAATGGAGATGGGGCTCATCTATTATGCACAGAAAGAGGTTTCCTCAAAGGGGGTTTTCTCATTTTTTTTCTCTTTTTATTAAGTTACTTATGTGACTTGTATTGGAGGTGGACCCATCTTTTTTTGTTTTTTGGTTTTTTTTTTGTAAATAAAGGAATAAAAGTTTGTGGGATGGGTTTTCCAATCTCACAAACACTATTCCCCTTCTCTTTACACTTGTGTCTTTTTTTCCAATGATAAAAGAATAGCACTCTCTTAACACTTCTCTTCTGTCTTCTTCTTCCCTTTTGCTTGTTTAGAGTACTCAACTCAACGGAACTCAACTAAGCCTTTGTCCCAAACTAGTTGGGGTCGGCCTAGTTTTGAGTATGTTTATAGATTTATAATAGTTTGCATGGCAGAGAGAGGATGCTTTGTACAAACACAATGCTTGATTGGGGGTTACATTTATGCTTATCCATAGACTTAGTTATTTGATTTGAAGTTGAATAATGCATTTAGATATAACATAATCATTTTTTGACTAGAAACAATTAATCAATCTATTTCCATGATATTTTTCCTTGGCTATTGTTCATCCAGTTTATGGCATCTTCTTGTACTGGAAATGCTTTATCTAGTCACTGTCTCAGCCAAATAATGTAATTTTTTTTTTTCATTCTTACAGATGCTTTCATCGAAGGATGTGAATTTTGTGGGTTATACTTACAAGAACTTTGAAATTGTCAATGATCATCACGTGCCTGGCATCGGTTGTCTCTCTTCTCCCTCACTCCCCCTCTGCATCTCTCTCTCTCTCTCTCTCTCTCTCTCTCTCTCTCTCTCTCTCTCTCTCTCTCACACACACACACACACACACACACACACACACACACACACACACACATGTCCCTATGTACATACATATGTTCAGGAACAAGCATATCTGTACATGCACGACTTTTCGTTCTTGGAATTGGGTAAAACAATCTTTATTTCTCGGGCTGACAATGTTGCTGTATTTGATTTTATTCATACAGCGGAGCTGAAGAAAAGGAGTAACAAGCCAAAGCGCCCGTCAATCAAGTCATTATTTGGTATCATCTCCCATCCCTCAATTCCCTAAGGTCATGTTCATTTAAGATTGTGTTTAAGATTATGTCAACCGATTGTGAGTGCCAAACCGATTATTGTGCTCAGTTTTATGTTTAAATTTGAGTCCAGTAATCGGTTTGGCACTCAGAATCCGTTGTGACAATCTTAAACGAAAAGGGCCTAAACTTCTTCCTCTAATCACTTAATCTGCATTCTGATACATGTCCCTTTCAAAGCCACAGATACGACTGCTGATCCACCCCTCCAAGGAAGTTTTCTCAACCTGTTGCCCACGCAGTTGGAGGGCTCCGAAAGCCCCGAGCCATCTCCTCGCCCCAATAGAACACCACCATTTCAGCATCAATCTAGATGCAGATAACAAACAAACAAAACGACTGTCCATAGCCACAGCAGGAAAAGGTTTCCTTATTTTTGTTGGTTCTGCAATTTAAGCTTTATCGTTCTGAAAGAATCTCCTTTACTGAATTCTATACCAGCTTATCCATCTCTCTATCATCACCCAGACAAAATTGGGTGAAAAGAGGGATGGGTTTGATCTTCTTTTGTATAAATTTGCTTCAAATGTTGTTCCCCAATGCAAAAGCCACTGTGCTTGTTTCTTACATGGAATTAGTTACTACAACAAAATGTTAATATTATTCTTTCTAGAGTGATACAGCAAAACAATAAGATGTAGGTGGAAATGAGAAAGTGTTGTTGATCCATGTGAAGGTAGTAACATGATGGGAAAAGGACAAGCACTAAGGGACACTTGAGAGCAGTGAGAGAAGGAATATGGATGATGAGGTCAATGGGCACTTTGAATAGGGGGAGGATTTTTTGCTTTGGGATTGAGCATTGTGGCTTATCCTCAAAAAGGTTTCAATGCATGGTCATTCTCTCTTTTATGCACTTTGCATGGAATGCTTGTAGAAAGCCATCATTCCATTTGAGAAAAGGACCTTCTGAGGGATCCTTTGCCTGTTGGAAATTAGTGGTGGGAATGTGCTCACTACACTAGATTCTGTCTCTAGGTTGGAGAGAATAATAAAAAACATGCCAATCTTTTCTCTTAGAGTATGACAAGCTTTTGACGTAACTTAGACCTCCTGGTTTGTGTGTGCTACTCAAGGTACTGTTACTGTCATTATTAGTTGGTGAGTTCAGATTTAACCCCAAAGATATGGACCCTACATCTCTCAAACACTAGGGAGCATTGTCTAAACCTTTCTTTATCAGAAACGTAGGCCATGTTCTTTAATCCTTCTCGGCAGTGTTTTTAGCACTTTTTAGTTCAGTCAATCATCAAATCATCAACTCGCCCGAGTCAAATTGGTTTTTATCTTGTCTGAATTTTTGTTAGAGTCTTAGTATTACTTCATCTAATCAATTTAAAACTCCTTTTTAAGTGGTTGATTTAGCCAATAACCATGAATCTTCCTCGTGGCCCATGGATCTATCTCTTCATGGCACCAAATCAACGGTCCTGATCGTGCACAATGGAATCATGTAGGATCTTGATTCACGACCCTATAATCAAACCTAATGAAAAATGATACTATGAGAAGCCTGAACTGGTCCCATCTGTCATCAAATCAAAGGGCCCACCGTGTAAACAATTTGAGCAGAAAATCACTTTGATTGAACATTCCTAGCCATTTGATCAGAGGACATGAAAGTGGACAAATAAGAAAAAAGAGAGAGTTAAGAGTCCTTTAATCGAATGGCTAGTAATGGTTCTATATGCAGGACAAATTCAAATGTGTGTCATGCCCAAATTTAAATGTATAGATACCTTCCCCTTTATCTAAGTAAGTGACATATATTCGCCCCTTTTCTTCCCTTGGCCGACCCCAACTAGTATATTTATGACTACACTTTTACATTACAGGCGGATGGCCTAAGGAAGAAAAGGGGCAACTATATCATTTCCCTTATCTAATTATAGAAAGAAATAGTAAAAACTAGTCAGTGACAGCTTGGTTGGAATGGGCTTTTGTGCCCTTCTTGTGTGCTAATATGTGGGCCATTTTTAGAAGCTATTGGGCCGTTTGGGTGTAGGTTAAAAAAATTATGGGAAAAAATTTAGTAAGTTGGAAGAAGGTGTGCAAACCGATTTAAGTAGAAACAACTCTCTTTCAAAAACGGTTATGGAGGTATGGAGAGGGGGTATCTAAGTTATGGGTAAAAGTTATTGGCAGCAAGTATGGTCCTGCGCCTGGTCATTGGGAGTCTCTTGATAGCTTTTCTAAGCCAGGAGTGTCAATTTGGCGTGACGTGATGAAGTTTAAGCAAAAGTTTTGAGAAGGCGTTATATTCAGAGTTTACTCTGGGACCAGATTACATTCAGGCTTGATAATTGTTGTTCTCCCCTTCCTCTGCTAAGTTTGGTTGCGGGAATTTTTTTGATTCTTAGGACTTTTGTGGAATTTCCCCAGGAAACCCACGTTTGGTTGGTGGGCCCAAAATAATACCAGGAACCTAAATAACCCCGCACGAAACCCCAGGAAGGAAAAAAAATACTCCCATGAACCAAAAATAAGCTTGCAGAAGAATTTTTTTCTTCCCAACAGTTCAAGCAACCAAACAAAGCATTTTTTTCCCACCATCGACCAAACATGGGATTTTTATTTTACCGGGATACTTGCACCGAGACCTTTCCTGAGCTGTTTGTGTTGACCTCTTCAAAGGAGGGTTTGGTTAAGGATTGTTTTGAATGAAGAGAGGACCATGTGATCTGGAAGCCTTTGTTTAGAAGGAACTTCTTCGATAAAGAGCTAGAGGTGGTGGGGAGATTTTTTGAGTCTCTCGAAAGGTGCTGCATCAAACATTTTGGTTCAAATAAAAGGGTTTGGACCTGGAACTCAACTCGGAATTTCTCTATTAAATCCTTCTACAATTTATTTAGTATCTTGCCCTGTATCTTCCATAGTAAAATTTTCAGACGGTTGACTTCTTCAGAGCTAGAGATATGTTGATCATCGACCATTGTGCGATTTGTATTGAAGATGGAGAATCAGTCAATCATATTTTCATCCACTATAAGTTAGCTAGGGAGGTTTGGAGCAGCGTTCTTTCTAGATTTGTCTTGTCTTGGGTTTTTCCAACCAAGCTATTGGATCTCTTGGAGTGTTGGTCAATGGTACCTTGGAGGAAAAGGGGAGGGTTCTATGGAATGTTTGCCTCTTAGCTACTATTTGGATATTATGGAAAGAACGAAATGCACGGGCCTTTAAAGGATTCTCTAAGAGTTATTTATTCTTTTATAACAAGGTGATTGCCTGCACTATTTCATGGGTAAGGACACTACCAAGCTTTCGGTTCGTGATCTTTGGTACGGGTGGAAAGAAATTTGTTTTGACGCTGAATGAGTGCATAAAATTGTCCAAGTTTGGGAGCCTCCTGCTCGTGGGTTTCTGAAGCTAAACTTTGATGGTTCTAGCTTGGGGAATTCTCACCCAGTCGGGATTGGGGACAGTCTAAGGGATGAGTTTGGAGCAATGATTTGGGCTTTTGGAGGCCCCATTCATGTGGCTGACGTTAATGAAGCTGAAGTATGCCCACAATTCACCAAGGAATTAAGTTCCTCCACTCCGTCGACCTTAATAAGTTGGTGATTGAAGGGGATTCTCTAAATGTGATCAGGTGGCTTCGAGGATCTCTTTTGGTCCCTTGGAGATTTGCTTCTTATTTCAAAGAGATTTTGGACAAGGTGGGCGAAGCAACGATTACTTTTACTCATATCAGAAGGTCTACTAATGTGGTGGCGGATAGATTAGCCAGAGAGGGTGTCTCAAGGGCGGGAGTGGAACTGTTTGATTTCCTCCCCCCTGACTTTCTCCTTGTTTTTTGTTGTTCCTTCTTATTTATCTTCTCTATTTTTTGCCTTTGTCTTGTTTACGTAAAGACCTTCTCGGTCTTTGGCTAGCTTCTTAATAAAATCCTTTACCATTCAGGGGAAAAAAAAAATGTGTCCAGAATTATCCAAATTTTCCTAAGAAATGGGGATTTTGTTTTTAATTCTGAAAAGAAATTTCTAAAGAAATAAGTTAGCCAAATACCCGAAAAATCATTTTTAAGGGAAATGTTTTTTCCAAAGATTTTTTTTAAACCTAGATCAAAGCAACCCCTAAGCCTTCTTGTCCTATAAAAAGTGAGGTCCCTTGGATTAAAAAAGAAGTTGCTTGGTGTATTTTTTATTGAAGCTAATTATCCTCCACAGTGGTGGGACACTAATAAAAGTTGTCATAGATTAGATGATCTCAGTCATATGATGAATATCCCTAAAGATTTGTTAGACTGTTAGGATTGTCTAATTGGTTTGATATCTTCCTAGATAGGTCCCTCCTGATTACCTCTTTATGATAATCATACAATGTGTTATACTGCAATTAGGGTAGACTACTAAACTTTAGTAATCTGAGGTGTACAAAACTTTTCCCTAGAATAAATTAGAGAAGAACCAACACATCAGGAGGTCGGGAAATGGAGATGCAGATGTTCTTGCTTGAGCAAGAGTAGCTAGATCGGAGTTAGAGTTTTGTTTTTTCTTCCCCCTTACGACTCTTTGTATTTGCTCCTTTTGTCTGTTCTTCTTCTGTCTTTCTTGGCTTCATACTTCATGGCCGTCTTGGTCATGAGTCATGACCCTTTGATAAATACTCAACATTTCAAAAAAAAAAAAAAAAAAAAAAAAAAACAACAAATGAAATTAGAGAAGAATAAACAATTATTATTATTTTAATTAAATAATTAGAATAAAAATCAGATAATCAATGAATAATTTATCAATTAGACTATTTGTCACCTATTCGTATATTTTACAAATTCTTGTACACGGCCTGCACGAGCTATACGCATGTATATACATGTAGAGCATAGGAAGGAGAGTGGTTAGGGAGTTCAAATAATTAATCCTTTTATTTAACGGGAAATCACTCATTCAATATTCCTTTCAAGAACTATGTCACTTTCATTACTTAAAACTTAAGGCTCAATTAATTAATTAATCGTGGATCTTGCCAGATGGATGTATAGCAAGCTATTTTGACAAAAAATGATTTTTATAATTATTTTCTTTGTAATGTAGGATTAATTATATTAAATAAAGTATTTTTTAATAATTCTATACATGAGAAACAAGGGAGGGGGGAATAGGGGAAATTTGTGACCAGTGTTTGTTGCTTTGAGTAGAAATGGGTGCACCCAAATGTACCTTTAGGGTTTCTAAAGTTGTAGACACACACCCCATATGCAGGCAGAAATCTTTCTAGTTATTTTTCATCGGAAGTAAAGTCATTTCAGATCACATGGAAAAGGGTCACGTGCCACATCTCCCTAGGCTCATCAAACCCTAACCCTAGTTTAATGACCTATAAAGATGGGGTGGAAAGCTGGGATTTGGAGCTTGGCAAAAGAGTATAATATGATATATTTTGGGTGCTTATGTTCTCGAGGTGAGCTTCACATTTTCACCCTAATTAATTAGGGCTGTGCTACCTTGGAAAGAAGATGAATTATATCATCATGCATGCATCATGCATGTATTTTAGGGTTAGAGAATATGATTAGGATTTTGGCACCTAGAGAAGAAGCTGGCCTAGAGATTAGGGGTTGTGGTTGGTGAAGGGGAGGGACCACCAGTTGACCATGGTGGGGAGCATGGTTTAATAACTCGAAAACTAGACTCTACTTTACTCGAAAGTGGGTTGAGTTGAGTCACCTCTAACGAGTAACTTGTGACTCGATAAACGTGACTTGATAAGAGTAGGCAACTTGGGTTGATTTTTGGGAATTTCGGTTGAGCTTTCACCATAAAATCGGGTCAGGTTCGGACTGATTCCAATTCATTTTTTTAGCAAAAGTTCAACCCGGCTGGACCCAAGTTGCACCCCTAGATAAAACCTCGTACCCTTTTCGTATTAATATACACATGTTTTCTATATAACTATGTTTCACAGAACACAGAAGCAATGTAAGGTACGGTGTTTTAGGACATTTTGGACCAGAATTGAGGCCGTTGGATAAAACTTAAACAGTTTTCGATGGGTCAACTCGTTTTTCTAGTGAGTTGAGTCAACTCGTTCTAGTTTTGAGTTGACTTATCACAGAATGTGGTGGCTGACACAGGAGGGACGCATGGCATCTCAATCACTTGGAACCTTTCACATGGGACCATTTAGACGGTCACGATCGATTCATCCGTGGCAGAGGGACGAGTGACGTCTAGGGTGGCGTTAGGTGCTTTGGCAAATGTCACGCCTGTTGATCAACATGGTTGTCACATGCGTGACTATGCGAGGCGAGGGGGGTTAAACATGACCTTTAATACGACTTTAGGAACCCTACTGGAATTAAAAAAGGGAATTTTTTAGTATATTTGTTTGGGTTTTATGCATTTTAATATGGATTAGATTATGTTTTTGTATCACATGGGAGGATGGTTCTGATTCTTGGGGAACTTGGGTAGAGAAGACAAGCTCTGAATGAGTTGTTCAGAGAATCCCAGTGTGAATTTGTTCTTTTGTGGGTTTTGAGTGGTTCTTTATTCAAGAACGTGGGAGAAGGGGGTGTCATGAGCTAATTAATGAGGGTTTCATGGGTTTGGAGTTTGGACCACTGATGATCTTAGAGATTCATTCATGACAAACCCACTATTTTTAGATCTTCTATATGGGTCTTCTTTTTTTTACTACACAAGCTAAGAAATATTGAGATAAAGGTAAGTTGGAGTAGATTAATTACATAAGGGAGATGATTTGGCATTTGCACTTTTAATATAGACTAATACAAATGGGTTTTAATTCATTGATTAAGTTTACCACTAGAACTCTTTTAATCTCATTATCAAGGACAAAGTTAGTCCAACTACAACATCTGTAGAGAGAGAGAGAGAGAGAGAGAGAGAGAGAGAGAGGAGTGACATCATCAACCTTAAAGACCAGCAAAGTGGAAGATTGTGAATGAATGAAAATGAAGGAAAGTGAGAAATTGGAAGGAGAGATGATTGTGTTGGCAGCTATGGTCCTTTTGAAGCATTCCAATCCTAAAACCTTGAAGTGGAGAGAGAGAGAGAGAGAGAGAGAGAGAGAGAGAGAGAGAGAGAGAGATGACCTCTCTAGCTAGCTGAAGAGATTCTGTAAAGGTCCCATCAACCTTGAAAAGAGGTCGGTGATACCCTCTATGATCATTGGTCCATTGAAAACTTCAATCCCTCAAATACTAAATAAAACCCACCTCTGACCTCTCCCTCTCCCCACACCAACACTAATACATCACTACTTAGACAAACTCCAAATCTTTCATAAATTAAAGGGTTTAACACCTCATATAGACCTGGACTTCTCTATACAGAAACGTTCCACCTTTCCATCCTCAAACGGAAATATACCTACTTTGAAACCCTAAAATGGACCCACCCTAATAAAAAAGATAATTAAATTTCTGAAATTCATGCTTAGTAGTAGTAATTTTTTAGGCCATGTTTGTCCACCATGAAAAATATTCAATGTAATTTATTTTCATGGTTGCCAAACATGCCATAAACTCCTATGAAATCCTAAAAAGGCCTTGCCCTTTAGACCCACATAGCTCATAGCTTGAAGTCACATGTCTAATCATAATCTTATTTTCAAACCCAAGTTCCTAAAAGGTCCTTATTTTAAAGAGCAGACGCCCCCAAAGTCTGGAAGTATTGCCATTTTAAAACCTCATTAAAAAGTGAACAAAGGCAAAAATGATATATATAATATTTTGCACTGCAGTGATTGAGGTTATTTTGGGATTAAGTGGTAAATTAGGGCATCAAATTTTCAATCTAATGGATGGGCCGGGGGTATAAAGGGTATAAAAATACCAAGAAGTTAGCAAACTTGCAATCTAGTGGGTGAGAGCATTTTGGATACAAATGTTATAACTACTTTGAATAGGGTGGCAAGTTCCTATGTGGGGATAAATTGCAACACTTATGGGTGTGAATATATTGGACATAAATGGTTTAGGTACCTTAGATTGAGCCACAGACTAATGGGTGGGGGCATCTTGGGTAAAATCTTAAATAGATTTGCAATTTCCTAATCTAACTATTGGGGCACTGTGAAAGTGAAAGTTATGAACACTTCAAATGGTTCACAATTTTTCAACTTAATGGGTGTGAACATATTGGGATTAAAAGGAATACATACTTAAGTAGGTTGGGTGGGCTACGTCTCTAATGAGTGGGCACTTCAGGAATAATTGGTATAACAAATAAGTTGTTGGGCCATTTCTCTAGTAGTCAAGTTCAAATAAGCTGTACAATGCATTGAGGTATTTTGGGAATAAATGGTATACATATCTAAATGGGATTTGCTAGGGAGCAACGCAGAAGGCATTTCGTGGGCGGGCTGTTGCATGATAGAGCAGACACGTGGGCTCACTTTTTGTCTCATTCATTTAATTCATCCTATGTGGCTGCTCTCATGCAATGGTCCGCGAAATGCCTTGTGCAATGGTCCCTTGCAAATCCCTATCTAAATAAGGTCTCTACTTTGCAACTCAACATGTAGAGGGACAATTTTTAAGCAAATGGTATTAAAGTATAGACTTATTTAGATATTCCTCTCCTTATTTTAAAAGCTTCTATTGGTTGGTACAGCTCATAGGGAATTATAACAACTGAAAAAAGAGTTTAGAATATAAAAAAGGGTGCATGAAACAAAACCAAGGGATGTAAATATAAGCTCTTATACATTAAGAAGGTTGTAAATTAACTAGCAAATTTTGAACTCACAACATAATGAATATGGGGACATTTTGGGAAAAATTGTATAAATAATTCATTAGTCTCAGCTTGCTGCAACAATATTATGGTATAAATAATCTAATCATAGGTTTTTCATTGGACAATCAGGGCCATTTGCGGTATAAATGGTAGAATTTGGACTGCAGAATGATGCATTTCCAGAAAAGTGCATAAATTCCTACATGGGTTGCACTATTTGAAAAGTGGAGACCACGAAACGAACCCAACTTCAGGACAAGTCACACCCCATCTTGAGGTTTGTGGCCTTATCTAGACCATATTTATCCTAATATTACTCTTTTATTAATCAATCTAATTTAACTCCTTGGATATACAGTTGGGGCTCTAATGACTAATGCTCCATATATTCGCAAATCTCTCATATCTTAATTGCTTAGATTAGGAACTAGCATTGTTTCGCTGTTGATAATTTATAATCTCTTATTTCTAATAATTAATAAAAAAAAATCAAGTGATATAAGGTATAAGGGGTACTGTCTTTGAAAATGTTGTTCAAAGTATATACAAGTGAGCAATATTGTTGCACAAAGTACATATTATGTAGTTATATATGAAATATTCTTTAGTCTCTTCAATGGAATTTATTGCAGTGTTTGCATCTATCAAAGACTCTAGTATGGCAGTGGTAGTTGCATCAATGACAGATGTAGACAAAACAATAACACTAAACTGCCTCTTAGCATTAGAAGTAGGAGGGCGTTGATTTTTTCTTGCTAGACAAACATGTATAAAATATGGTGCACCAAAAAAGTAGGCAGGGCAGGATAAAGAGTTGGACAAACACATGACTAGGAGTAAAGGAGAAGATGGTGGGGTACAACACCAATGCATTATATAAAATGCGACCACTGACAATATTAATTATTAGAGCCCCAATCGTACTAATATTAGCAGTTACATGTTTTAATAATTGCACTAACTCATTCTGTATTTAATTATTTAAATAACTGTCAAATGGTATTTCAATTCCCAAAAAGCTCTCAGAAGTCAATTAAAAAGGAAAGACAGCTGGTTTGTGCAATTATCAAAACATGGTAGTGCTAATATCAAGAACAAAACTTGGCTCCAACCTGGGTTGGAGGAACTTCCTCAGCCCCTCTAATAGCAAGGGGTGTGGAAATATCAATTCCATGATTACTTTTTGGTTAAAGGAATTGATATTTCCACACCCCTAACTATTAGAGCTATTAGCAAGGGGTTAGAGGAAAGTTCCTCCAACCCGGGTTGGAGCTAAGTTTTATTCCAAGATCAGCACTCTTAATTTATTGTGTATATACCATGGTTTTAAATTTTGGCTGAAATTTAGGATTTCGGCCGGGACCTGAATTTAAAACCAAAACCGAAATTTAAAAATTTCAGCCAAAATTATATGATTTACACCGAAATTTGTACCGAAATAGAAATAGCCACTGGAATTTCAGTTTTTGGGTGAGGCCGAAACCGAAATTTCAAACCATGTTGTATAGTTTATTTTTCTAAATATATAACCAAAAAGAATAAGCGGATACTTAAGTGCATGTGTTTGCCAGATTCCGATGGTTTTTTCTTTATAATACAATGTATTTTCCAATAATTCTGAATTCCTCTGAATAATATATGAGAATCAATGAATTAGTCACCAGACTCCATCATGTTTAATTCAAAAAAATCTCAGTTGATTACAAAAATGTTAGATTTTTTTTATTAATTATTCGGGATTTTTTAAAGTTGGGCTAAAAAAGAGTGCTAGGAACGAACCTAACAGCTAGCGTCTTTATATAATTTTTGTTAGGGAAGTGATATATTCACCCTTTTTTTTACTTGGGACAGTCCCCTCTAGAATAAAAGAGTAGTAAATAGAGGGGGCTGTCCAAAGTAAAAAATTTATATCATTTACCTGTTTCTTATGATCTTATCTAAGAGATAGGACCCATTTGAAGTGGGGTCCAGAGGTGACAGTACTTATTTGGTAGCCCGGATGACTACAAAAATTGACATCGTTAAGAGAACTTAACAAGTTCTCGTAAATATGGAAAGAGCAATAATAAATTCTCACCCCTTGTAGGATAATTCGCACCCCTGGAATGTGAATTGACGTTAAAAAGCGTTAAAGTCTGCCACATACGCTCCTTTAAAGGGACGCGAATTATCCTACAGGGGGTGCGAATTTATCATCACTAGAAGAGGCAGAAACTTCCTAACGGTAAGTCGGTAACTTGCCATTAAAAAAACGAAAAATTTAACAAGAAAATGGAAGAAAAGTTAAAAAACAGCCCGTTTCGAAACGCTTGCCGCGAAATGCGGCTACTTGCCGCCTTTTTATTTTTTCTTTCCTATCACAAGTATTTTAAAATAGGACTTTTGAAAGGCTCTTACGGAGAGAGAGAGTTTAGAGAAAGACTCAATAAACAAAAGAAATAGTAGAGAGAGATAAAAAAAAAGGATTCAAAACAGTTGGAGAGATTTGACCCATTTGATGATATGATAAAAATCACCCTTCTCATGAGTCATGACTTCCAACATCTCTTTCTTTCTTTCTTTGTTGCGTATGAAGATAAGCTCCTTATGAAAAGTCAGCGTATGAAATGGGAAAAAAACTCTCTCTCATGCTCTTGAAAACTAGCTGCTTTTGTTTGTTTTGACAAGAACAACTCATTCAACTTTCATTCCATCTTCCCTTCTTCTCTCTTGAGCAAGACCCATCTCTTATAAATCCGTTTCTTACATATTCCTCCTCAAAAACCCACAAATAAATGCATGGTTTTGATCATTTTTGGGTGCAAAATCAGTCAGAGCAAGACCCATCTCTTATAAATCTATTCCGGCCTCACATATTCCTTCTCAAAAACCCACAAATAAATGCATGGTTTTGATCATTTTTGTGTGCAAAATCAGTAAGAGCAAGACCCATCTCTTATGAATCCATTCCTACCATATTCCTTCTCAAAAACCCACAAATAAATGCATGGTTTTGATCATTTTTGGGTGCAAAATCAGTCAAACCAAGCCTAAAGGAGGCTACTTTAGATTTCTCCTCTCCTCCTCTTTCTAGACTTCTAGTGAGAGAGATGTGCAGTTTCTTTTGGCAAAGAATGGAAAATGATCAAGGAGATCTCGCCGACATCGTTCGAGCCAGCGGCGGTGGCAACGTAACTACGAACAATCCAGCAATCGATTGGCAATTTCCGATAGAATCAACGGATTTTCCGGTGGGAATCGTAGAACCCATCGAGGATTTTGGCGATCCATTTGCTAGTTTGCGAGATCCTTTGCTCCACGAATTGGATGTAGCGGGTTCTGCGTTCTTCAATCGATCTAATTCGTCTGGTCTAGTTAAGATGAGTGTTGAGAAAGATGATAATTTTCTTACTCAGAAGATTTTGGGTGAGGAGATTAAGAGGCCTTGCAATATCTTCTCTAAAATGCTTCAGATCTCACCGTCTGTTTCGCCGACAGCCTCGGCCGCAGTATTGGCTTCTCCAAGAGGTATCAAACCTTCATTAGACGGTAAAGAGATGATAAGGGCTAATAGCTCGGTCAATTTTCCTGTTGATGCCGGTGGGGTGCAGATTTCGTCACCGCGAAATCCTGGTATAAAGAGAAGGTGAGCATCTACTATAACTTTTCTGAAGAAATAATTGATAAAAGTTGATCTTTTGTGTAAGGTTTCTTCAAATAGAAATCAGTTTTGCTTCACATATTAATACCCAGTTTTGATTTGCTGAAAAATTCTTCAGTGCCCAAATAATATTGGTAGAATTATGTTTTTGGAAATTGGGTTTGTTGTAAATCATGGTGAAAATCTTTGAACAAGGGATTGAAGGAAATTGATGTCAAGGGACTTGTCTGCGTTGATGAAGGATTATCAGAAACTATTATTTCTTAGGAACAAAGATGGGGTTCGTTATTCTTTCAAAATAATGACCATAAACTTGGTTTTCTTGGGGCTTCTACCCAGCTGAAAAGTTCCAGTAATTCATCTGTCACAATAGTAAGCATAAACTTAGCTTTCATGTAGTTTTCTGAAACTTTTTTCTGCTTAAAGCACCAAAAAGAGTCACACTTTTTCCTGTATATTGGCCTTACATACATGTCCACCCCTTGGGCTTTCATGTTGAAAAAGAGCATACTATGAAGTTTTTCCATCTCTAAATTAAATAAATTAGTAAATACTCAAAAGTAGATACAAAAGGAGTAATGTCAGTAAACTTCTTCTTCTTCTTCTTCTTTTTCCTGGGATGTCAGACAAAGAAAATAGATCAAGTTTGCTGAAATAATTGTCAAATACTCAACAGTAAATATAGACAGAACCAAGAATATTAAGAAATCTCTTCTTCCTCTTTTCTGGGTTATAATATAGTGAATAACCCAACTTTGTTTTTGTTTAATCATTCAGAAAGAGCCAGGCAAAGAAGGTGGTTTGCATTCCAGCACCAGCAGCTGCAAACAGTAGATCTAGTGGGGAAGTTGTTCCATCTGATCTCTGGGCTTGGAGAAAGTATGGACAAAAACCCATCAAAGGTTCCCCATATCCAAGGTACTTTCCA
Source organism: Tasmannia lanceolata (assembly GCF_043159265.1). NCBI lineage: Eukaryota > Viridiplantae > Streptophyta > Magnoliopsida > Canellales > Winteraceae > Tasmannia > Tasmannia lanceolata. Next base: position 55,588,233 of record NW_027518692.1, read on the forward strand.
CCATCAGATAACCAAAATACCAAAATTTTAATTAGTTAGAAATGGATTGCTTTTTTTTTTTTCCATCCTACTTATTACAAATCTTGACATGAAAAACAATTAACATCTCATGGATTGCTTCTTAAATACATCATGGCCAACGTAAATCTCAATGAGAAAAGGAAAAACAATTTCTAATCATTCATAAAATATATCTCTGTCTTGATAAGGGAGATCTTATCACCATTCCCAAGTTTCCATATAATCTTATATGAAAATTGTTTTGAGTTAAGAATGATTATTTGTAAATAATTATTATTAGCCTTAGAAATGATATAATCAATGCTTCCAAAGAGACCTTAATGTCACATTTCCAAATTAGTTTTAAATACAATAATCTTATTTGCAAATAAGAACCAATTTTCTGTCACCCGAATAGACCCTAAGCATACAATTTTTTTATTCTTTTCTTTTGGAGCCACAATTTCCAATTAGACAATGTGGGTTTTCATTAATGGATGATTTATATACTATCCAGGGGTTATTATAGATGCAGCAGCTCCAAGGGTTGCTCTGCAAGAAAACAAGTTGAGAGGAGTCGAACCGATCCCAACATGTTAGTCATCACCTACACCTCAGAACACAACCATCCATGGCCGACGCAGAGGAATGCGCTTGCGGGTTCAACAAGGTCACAACCCATTAAGAACAATTTGGCTTCAAAGAGCTCACCAGCTTCTCATACCTCAAAATTCACAAATTTGAAGGAAGAACCAAAGGAGAACAACAGCGATAATGCATCGGCTGTTATCGCCGACAGGTCAATTGGGACTATTAAAGAGGAGGCGAGTGAGATAGAGAAATCTATGGATACCGATGATAATCGTGAATTCGATCAAGGTTTCGGTCATAGTTACACGCCTGTTCCACCAGATTCCAATCAATCCGATGATTTCTTTGCAGATTTGGGAGAATTGGAGCCTGACCCACTAACTCTAATGTTTCCCCAAGGATTCACAGGTGATAAATCTGAAGAAGGAAGAGAAAACAAGGCATTGGATCCATTCAACCTCTTTGATTGGTCAGGGAACTCATTTGGAGAAGCTAAGAGGGGTTTATAGCAAGACCTTGCAGCAATCACACCAATTAAAACAAGTTCCATTTGTTATTCTGTGGTGCAGTTTCAAGGTCTGGTTATAAACCTTTGATTCCAGTTTGAATTTAAAAATGGGGGAGTCTTCATTTACTTATTTTTATTGTTATTTACCATAACAGTCTGCGAATTAGGAAAATATAAGAGGGTGTTGGTTGATTGGGAGCAGACCCATGAGACCCCACATTCTGGGAATATTGGTGGGATGGGACAGAAAGCTGAGGAACAGAAGCTTTCAACAGTTTGAAAAGTACATGCTTGAGATACTACTGAAAAAGCCTAGCAAAGAGGTCTGGTATATGAGGATGAGCCTTTTTCCTTCCTCTTATCTTTTAAAGTGGGGAAAATAATTCTCTTGGTCATGGGGCATTTAGTTTGCTTGGGTGAGAATGAATATTTGAGCAGAGTAAAGGAAAAAGATACAAGAAGAGAAGAAAAAGCTCACTTTTAGAGAAAATACTGGCTTGTGGGTTCCTCAGCTTTCTGTTTCTTAAACCCTTTTCCTCCAACTTATCACCATTGGAGGTTTACTTTCAGTGTATAAGCTATTAAAGATTGTTCTTGGGAATAATACCTTGACACTGTAATTCAATTTTGTCTGCTTCCCTTCATGTGCTTTCCTTTCTCTTCTCCATGGTTGGATTACACATGCATATATACATATTTTTTTAAATGGCACGTGCATAATGTACATACACTTTCATATTGCACATACAACTTCATGCACAGATACAAACATGTACTCATATTACATGTATTCATATGTGCATGTACATATGAGTACATGTTTGTATGTGTGAATGAAGGTGTATGTGTATATGAAAACGAATATGCAAGATAATATAATAGGATTTTCACATGGACATAGCTCTGCTGATTATTTTAGTGTTTCAAAGCTGCATGTTTCTACAGATATGAGCTACACATGCAAGTGATTATCTGTTTGATTTGGGTGCAAGCAATCTTGGAAAATGAGATCATGAATGCCATATATATTCGCCTACTTTTCTTCCTCAGGCCACTCCCGTACGTCTGTATTTATGAATGCTCTTTTTACGCTACAAGAGTACAAGGGCCAGGATGATCATTTCCCTATAGAAGAACTTAGAAAATCAGAGAATACATTAACTACAAGAGATCCTAAAAAGAGTTTAAATAGAACATAATGGAAGATAAGGAGATAACTATAGCAATTAATTCTAATCATAACGAAATCTTAAATATAATTTTAAACCTTATACACTATTGATGGAAGAGAGAGTGGGACCAGATAGGGAAACGGTAGAAAAAAATTAGGAACCGAAACCTGGTCTCTCTGGGGAGAATAATACTTATAAAGGCAGTTCTAGCTAACATTCCAATTTATTAGCTCTCATTGTTTCAATATCCTATGAGTATCATTAATAGAATAGAGTAGATCCAACCTTTAGGGGGATCAAATGAGAAGTGGAAATATCATCTAGCTAGTTAGGAGGAAGTTTGTAAGCCTATTAGGGCCGGTGGTCTGGGAAGCATAAGGTTAAAAAGCGTAAATGAAGCATATAGCTCGGAAAAAGGGCTATGGAGATTCGGGGAGGAAAGTTATGACCTTTGGACGAGGGTTGTAGAAAGTACGTACGGGGGTGTGCGCCATGCAAGTGGAAATCAAAGGACAATTTAAGTCATATAGTAGTGTGTCAGTTTAAAGGGATATATTGAAACAAAAGCATTAGTTTAATGAAGGGTTCGGATTCGAAATTTATTTGGGAGATAGGATAATGTTATGGTATGATAAATGGTGTAAAGATGTCCCTTTGAAGGAAGCCTTTCCAGAACTGTTCTCCGTGGTAGTGGGCAAGGAGGTGTAGGATTTTTTTCAATGGGAGGATGAAAGGATATCATGGAAGATAAATTTCAGAAGAAACTTTTTCAATATGGAATTTAATCGAATAGCATGACTATTAGAGATATTGGGGGCATATTACATTAGGAGGACTAGTGAAGATTAAAGGGTTTGGAATTGGTGCTCCTCTTGCATTTTTAGCATCAACTCAATCTCCCAACAATTGTCCTTGCCTTGGAGCCTTGCCTCTCGATAGAGTATGGGGCATTTTGGCACCCTAGGATCTTGATTTCACGTGGACGGCCTTTCTCAATAGGATCTAAATAGTCTCCATCTCCACAATCGTAACGTGTTGATAGTAGACCATCGTGCTCTTTGTATGGAGTCGGGTGAGTCTGTGGACCAAATGTTTTTAAATTGCAGGATGGCGAGAGAAGTTTGGAGGAAGATCTTATTCAGATTCAACATGACATGGGTCTTTCCGTCAAGGATGAGTGACCTATTAGAGAGTTGGTTCTATGTTCCCTGACAGGCAGAAGGAAAGATCCTTTGGATGTGGTCTTACTGGCTACTTTGTGGGTCCTTTGGAAAGAAATAGATGCAATGATGTTTAAGAGCTTAATAAAGTCTTCATAGTTTGTCTACATGAAGATTGTCACCATGATTATTACGTAATTAAAGACCTTATCGAGTTTCAGGTTTGTATTAGTCTTCGACCTTTGGTAGGGGTGGAGAGAAATATGCTTAGTAATGAGCGTGTGTCGATTCCAACCCTTGGATGGGAGCCACCAAATCCTAGAAAAATAAAATTTAACTTTGATGGATCCCATCAAGAAAACCCAAGAGTGGGTGGGGTATTAAGAGATGACCACGGAGTTACGAGGAGGGCCTTTTCAGGATCTACCGCAGTTGCAAACTCCAATGAGGCGGAGGTGGGAGCGGTCTTGCAGGGCATGAGGATCATGGAGATCAATATCCTGGATAGTTTGATTATAGAGGGAGACTCCCTTAAAGTCATCAGGTGGTTGAGAAGGACTCATCCCCATCCATGGAGATTTGCGCATTCGTTTGACGAGATCTTGTGCATTCGTTTGACGAGATCCATGATCTAGTGATGGGTGCTTCCATCCCTTATCTGCATGTAAGAAGATCGAAGATCGGCTAACGGAGATGTGATTAGGGAAGCTTTAGAGTCGTTTGATTTCCTTCCCCTCGAGGGCCCATGATTTTTTATATTCTTTCTCTTTCTCTTCCCTTTTCATTGTAAGGACCATCTCGGTTTATGGGCTTTTCCCCCATTTTTTCATCTAATAAGAGTTCTCATCATTCAAAAAAAACTACAGAAACTATTCTATTCTTAATCGAATATTTTGCTATTGAAACTATTCTATTTTCCTTGATTTTTTCTTGTGTACAACTATCTTAATACCCTCCTACAATCATATGTCCCTTGATTTTTAAGATAGTTGATTGTCCCTCCTACAATCAACTATCTTAAAAAAGGTTGATGAAGCACACACTTTTTCAGCCACTTGTCAACCTCCCGTCACTCAATGCCCCGACGAATAAAATCCTCCCTTTTAACGTTATCCGTTAAGTTTTAAAGGCAAAGAAAAACCTTAAAGAGGGTGAATTTATCCCTCTGAAGTCTCTCCCCTCCCTCCTCAGCTCCTCTCATGATTTGGCCAACTAATATTAATTCCATGGAATAATTTTCCGTAGGTGCCTATCATGGCCTTAGTAAAAAGAGAAAATCAAGAATCCATTGTAACAAAAGTATAATTGATTTTTTTCTGTTAATGTTGCAAAAATATCTCAATTTCTTTTCATGAGATCTTCAAAGAAAATTTCTTTTACTACATTTTTAAAGTTCAATAAAAAGAGAAAAGAAACATATAAAATTAAAATTAAAATTTCCCTATATTTTACGTTATTGTTAAGATATTCCTAAAACATATATTTGTGACAGGGTTTACCAATAATAAGAGATAAAGTGTGATCATAGTTACACAATGCTTTGAATAATTGAAAATTTCTTGAAAAAAATCCAAAATATTTTGCCCTCATCTGCATAAATAAAAATACTCGCATTTTTTAATTAAATGTGAAGTTTCATAATTAAACCAGAATTTTCTAAATTAAATAAGGATTTGACAAATAATTCATCAGTTCTTGTATATATTTTTTCCAAATTTGGTAAGAAATTCAAAATTTTCATAATTAATTGAGAGATCTTCCTACTTTGGCTAAAGGCGCTGTGAGATATGATTTCTTCGAAATGCCTAGCATTTATAGCAGGTAAGTTTTTTTGTATTTGTTGGACTTTTATTTCCTGAGGTAAGGTGGTATGTCCTCCTCATGTACTTGCTGTGACATTTTGTGTATTCTAAGCATGGTTTTAAATTTCGACCGAAATCCAAATTTTCGAACCGAAATCACCGAAACCAAAATTTGGCGAAATTGCAAATTTTGGCTTTTACCCAATTTCGTCCGAAATTTTGATAATTTCCGTAATTTCGGTCCGAAATTTAGGAAATTTTGTTCGGAATTTCGAACATAAATATCAAATTTCGGCCCGTCCGAAATCGGTACCAAAACCGAAATTTAAAACCTTGATTCTAAGTATTTATAGAAGGTAGGATTTTTATTTTTTTTTAAAGTTTTGTGGATTTAGAGGTAAGATGGCATGTCCCCCTCTTTATATTCTTTTATTATATCAATAAAATTTGGCCATTGATATTTGCACAACTATATTTTAATAATTGCACAAAATCAGTTTGTCTTTTCCTTTTTAATTGGCTCATGTTAGCTTTTTGGGAGCTGTAATAACCTTTGGCAGCTGTTTAAATAAGAAAAGACAAGCTGAGTTAGTGCAATTATCAAAACTTGGTATTGCCAACATCAGTGGCCTAAAATTTAAGGTTCCTTGATAAATTCTGGGATAAAATTAAAAAAAAAATGTTTGGCAATGAGAAGAAGAGCTTCAAAGTGGAAAACAATGGCAAAAGATGTGAGATATTCCAAGAGAGGATAGAAAGAAGATGTGGAATGGAAGTAAAGGATATTAATGGCTCACTTAGTTCTTGCCCTTTGTCTCTTCATTGCATCCATGAACTTCTTCCTTTATCTTTATTGTCTAGGGGGTTCAATCCTTGTGGTTTTCTACTGGATTTATTGAGCAAAAGTCCATAATCCAAATAGAGAGCAAACTTAATTATTTATCTAATCAAAAAGTTCTTGGGAATGGCTAGAAGGACCCATTTGGGTCTGCAGCCCCATTTGCTCTGAGGTGTAATTTATGTGTCAATTAGTTAAATTAGTTTTAGAATCTCTCTCTCTCTCTCTCTCTCTCTCTCTCTCTCTCTCTCTCTCTCTCTCTCTCTCTCTCTCTCCACATCAATGGATTATTGCCTGTTGAATTGCACCACAGTTCATTTCTGTTTCAATTGTCAGCAAATCAATTTTAGTCAAATATGGATCCACGTCAGGGCCTACATCTTGACCTTTCAATCACCATGCATGTGAGTGTCTGATACTTTGATGGGGATTTTGAGTAAGAATTTGAAATTATAGTTAGAAATTAGATCTGTCCAATGTGAAAAAGGGATAGGCCCCACCGTGGGTGGGCTCTGGAACTTCGGATGGGGGCGAGTACCCCTCAAAGAAATAGTTACTAGAAGCACTTAACTTGGCTATGCGATCTACCAAATCGTTTGCACTTGTAGGAATAAGAATAAAAAAGGAACCCTCCATATAAACACGTATCTTTAATCCCATCAATGAAATTGCCAAGTAGTTTCCATGGATCATCATCGATTCCTTTAGCCCACCTCACAATGTTAAATGAATTGCTTTTCACTTCCAAACTGCCCTCCATCTGGTTCATGAAGATGGTCAAACCTTGATCTCGTGCACAGACCTCGGCCTCAATAGAATTTGGTGAATCTTATAGGACCTGCGAATAGAATAGATGATGTTGCCCGAAATGTTCCTAAAAACGTACTCCTCCAATACCTGCCAAGCCTAGGTTGGCCAAGGGAGCAACCATCAACATTGAGTTTGATGACGTTCCTAGGAAGGATTTCTATCTCGCTACTATCTTTGCGTTGGAAGTGCTGCCCTAAAAAATGTGTCCCAATTCTATATAATGATCTCAGCTGAGTAGCTTGAGAAAGACGGATTTTGAAGTACCCAAGAAACCATAGTGAGTCTTATTTTCCTTAGCAAAAAATTTAGGGTGCTGCATTTGCCCTCAAAGATACGAGAATTCCTCGCCATCCAGATAATCCATATGACAGCAAAAGGAGTTAGATGCTTTAAAGTTCGACCGAGAGAACCAATACCGGTTACCTTCCAACTCCAAAACAAGTCTCATATCGAATTTGGAACTAACATTGGATCAACCAAATGATCGTAACCATTCAATTGGTGACCTAAAAATGCATCGATATTAAAAATCCTATCATTTCACATTCAATAGCCAAAATTAAATTGATGTAACTATTCCGATCATCATCTCCATACAATATTTTACATGTAGTTCACTTATAGTGGGCCTTTCAATTAAGTGTAAGGTAGTATGTCAGAATATATTGCACACTTTGGCATTCCGGTCGATGATTAGGTCATGGTTTTAAATTTCAACCAAAATCCGAAATTTCAAAACTTGGGACAAAAACGGTCGAAATTTCGAAAATTTGGGTGAAATTTTTTATAAATATTAATTTTTTATTTCTTTACAAAATTTCGGTAATTTCAGCCCAAAAAACCGACATTTCGAGCGCTTCTACTGAAATTTGGCCAAAATTTCGGTTTTGGGTGAGAACCGAAACCGAAATTTAAAACCTTGATTAGAATAATCAGCATTCGTTGAGTGAAAATGTGATGGAGATTAAAAACGATTTTGATTAGGGTATGAATAGGGCCCGTGATTGGTGTTGTGTGTCCCACTTATCCAGGCATGGTGTTGAACGAAACAACAACTTTAGTAGCAGGTTGATTGGCAAATTCATCTGGCCAATAAAGGTTTGAACCTGCATCTACAGATCCTCTATCGTACCCCTGGTATCCTCACCAATTGGTTGCGCAATCGCTGTAAGAGTGTTTACGAATTTTTTTTAATTTTGTGCAAGTAATAAGTGATGGTAAGATCTTTCTTATTTCTTTTCAATTTGAAGTTCCAATCGTAATTGTATAATCCGACTTGTTGATTAAGAAGCAAAAAGTGGCTCTAAGGTGGCCCAAGCTAAGAAGGACATTAGACATCCAATGGGCAAGGAAAAGATCCGTCAACGAATCTCATCAAGGCATGAACATGAAGTGTAAGAGTAAGTTGGGATCGTCACAACAGAAAATTATTGCGATTGAGACGAACACAAGCATGGTGATTAAGATCGGTTGAGAAAGGAAATGAAGATTGGTGATATTGGAAGTGATTGTGGATCATGAAACTTAATAACTTAACTTTTCTTGGTTCTCAATTATCATAATTAATGTGAGGTGGTTATAGCACGCAGATAAGATACAAAATTGGAATTCAAAATACAATTAGGGTCTGTTTGGATACCTCAGATTTTGTATTTAGATTTGGAATTGAGTTTTGAGTACAAAATTAATAGATCTTCCAGCTCACGTTGAGGGAGACAGAGAGGGAAGGGGGTACTTCCCTCCACTAGGAAGTACTGTCAGTTCTGTGGATGTCCAATTTCTTATTTCCACAGCAAATTTAGAAATCTGATTTTTTTCACTGTCAGCTGCTGAATTAGAAATCCAAGAATTTGATCCTATGCCAATTTCAATGCAAAAAGAGCTGCAAATGTGAGAAATCCAAATCAAAATCTTCTCGTCATCCGAGCAGGCCCATACTGTAATCGCTAATTCCAATGCAACCACTATGTAATTTTCTCTTTATGCTTCTTTTCTTTTGACCTAAAATGAGCGTAAAACAAAATTTACGCGAAAAATGGATGTAAAAATTGTTTTGCACCCATAGAAAGAAACACAGAAGGTCTCATCTTAAATGGCTGAAGGTCAAAATGTCATGTTCTTCCGATGATTCTAACCCTTTAATCAATGCAGAATTTTGCACATTCTAATATTATTAACCCAGTTGCAGATCCCCATTCGGATGGTTAGTATTTTTCAAAGTTCGCCATAATTCAACAGTTGATGGTCCAGATCATAGTACATGATGGAGAGAGGACAACTTTACATGAAAGCTAATGACAAACATCATGTGGGCCCTTTTGCTTTCCCTATTAAAAATCCTTAACAAGAGGAGGTTGATGTGTTTGCTTCTAAGCTAAAGCAAGCTTTTGGGCTTCCTAGTGTTTCTTTGAAGCTAAGCTGCTAATCTTCATTACCATCAAATCAATTCATGTATCATTGGTGGGTCTGCTTTTATCTTTTCCATTTTCATTTGAATGCTTGAATTTGAATATTTTTTACACTATTTCTAATGGGAATTGATATCTGCACTCCTTTTTTAAGCCCTGTCTTCATGTTTACAGTCTTTATCTCACAGCTGCTGGGAAGACCACCAAGTGTCAGGATGTCGTCCTTAACAGCCTTCCCTATTGTGCAATGTGTCAACTTATAAATTAATAATCGCACCACCATGTTTTAATAATCGCACTAACTCAGCTTGTCCTTTCTTTTTCTAATCGGCATGTGAGAGCTTTTTGAGAACTATAATAATTTTTGACGGCTCTTCAAATAATAAAAAGACAAGATCCGTTTCAAAAATAATAATAATAATAGTAAAAGACAAGTGGGTTAGTGCAATTATTAAAACATGGTTGTGCTGATATAATTTCCCAATTTTTCTTTTCTCCAAAACAAATAGGGCCTCAATTATTGCCCAAATTGGGTTGACACGTTTCAATAAGTGGGCCCTAACCCCTCCATCAAAAGAAAACTTTACCCGTTTGTTAGGGAAAAGAAAATCCAGCACCCTAAATTTGTTTAGGGTGTCGATGAATAAGAAACAACTAAAATCAAACAAAGAAAGCTTGTAGATTGGCAATGTTTGCAATTTGAGTTACAGGCTTACAGCCAAGCACCCAAATAGTCTAAGTTAGGCACACTGTCTAACTTAAACTATTTGTTGATGGGAAGTGATATGTTCGCCCCCTTTTTTAATTGCGACAGCCCCCTCTAGTGTATTTATGAGTTATGACCATGCTTTTACACTAGAGGGGGCTGTCCCAAGTAAAAAAAAAGGGTGAATATGTTATTCCCCTTTGTTAAACAAAAGGGGGGCTCATTTTTAGGAAAAGACAAATAAAAGGGTCCGAAATGCAATCATTTTTAGGAAAAGACAAACAAAAGGAGGTGGAATGATGGAAAAAGGGGGTGGAAATGTCTTTTCCCATTGAAAAAAATCTTGAAACAAAATCAACGAATTATTATGCCTCGTTTCAAACTAAAAAAATCCTATCAAAATTGAATTTTTGCAAATGGCATGTGCACAGTTGGGTGTGTGGGGTCACCTGCACGTGCAATGTTTGCGTGATCAGTCTAATATATTCCCATGGGCCCAAAAAGCCCACTAAGGGCCCATGTGAAGGGTTCAACATAGCGACAAAGGGATGCACGTGCAAAAGTTTGTCAAATAATGTTGTTGATGAGGCAAGCAGCCCAAGCAGCATCAAATGCGGGCCACCCACTTGGCCCATTTCAGGGAATTTTGGTGGGCTCACTCACATGGCTGAAACCTTAAAAGCCAATGTATCATGTATAAACTGAATTTGGATGTATTCCCTTTGGTACACTGAATTTCAATCACTCACACGTATACATAACAAGATTTGTCTAAGCCCACCAAAAATCAATCTAACTTTTGTGGGTTAACTTAATTTTTTAGTTGTTTGGTGGTGAGATGGGCCCACATTCTTAGCATGTAAAAACAACGATGGGTCACCCACCATGACCCATTTGTGAGTGTATATCAATCCATCCTTGTGTTCCTTCTAAGCTTAGATTCACATCTCTCTCACTCTCACTCTATCTCATGGTTAGCGAAAACTTCGCATTCTACATCGGAATTGAATTCTTTTTGGTTAAAGAATCTCTTTCTAAGCCCTGAGAGGAGAAGGAAGAATTAATTCAAAGCAAAGATATCCACAGGGCCGGTTCGTCCTATTCAGATATTTGCGAGGATGAAGAAGATGAATCATATATTGAAGAAGTGCAAGAGCTTGTCAAAGCTGGGTAGATCATCATCTTACACTAGCTTAAGGTCTAAATCTACCAAAGAAGAGTTTTGGGGTGGTGATATGACAGAAGAGCAAAGAGAAACTGTCTTCGTAGGGAGCTCAAGGCGGCGATACATGATAGACGCCAAGCTCTTAAACCACCCTCTGTTAAATGCGCTCATCGAGAAGTCCAAGCAGAAGTCCGGCGACATCTCTGTGAAATGCGAGGTTGTAATCTTTGATCACCTCTTGTGGATGCTCGAGAACGCCGACCCGAAGCTCAACGCTGATTCATTGGAAGAACTGGCTGAGCTCTATGCATATTAAAGCTCTCAAGATCATGTTTAGGCCAATCTTAAACAGGGTTAATGCTTAGATCGTCATATATTCGACAATTCGTTTGTTTGATGGATTTCTTTGATTCACATTCTGTTGGATTCTAACTATGGAAGTGTTGATTGATCAATTAGTTTGGTAAAATTTCCATGTAATTGTGATTTTCATTCATGTAATGCGGCCTTAATTTTATGTTACCATGCTTATTTGTCCTCATAACAATAAAAATCTTTGATCTAGATTATCTTTCTACGGCCTTTTTGTCCTACTAAAAGCCTACTAAGTAAGATCAAAGCTAAGAAATGTAAAGAGACATGGTATTGATGAAATTTACGCATGACCGTGCTAAGAAAAACAAACTATTTCCTCATTTAATGGGTTTCTTGAGATGATTCTAGTTGAAGGGACTTAAACTGTTCTTAATGATTCCTTGTTAAAATGTAATCAATGAAACTGATATTTTCATGAAAGAAAATTAGGGTGTGATTTAAGCATGCTTGTGCATGTGTCCAAAATGAGGAAGACATTCATCCCATTTTTAAATGGCTACTAATGTTGGCACTACCTTATTTCGATACATACACCGACTAAGATTGTCTTTTATTATTTAAACAGGTGTCAAAGGTTATAACAGTTCCCAAAAAGCTCTCACAAGCCAATTAAAAGTGAAGAGACAAGCAGAGTTTGTGCAATTATTAAAGTGCCAATATCAGTATCCTGGCTACTGATGTTGGCACTACCATGTTCTGATAATTCCACAAACTCAGCTTGTCTTTTTCCTTTTAATTGGTTTATGAGATTTTTTTGAGGAGAATTTATATGGTGGCCGACGGTGAAAATCCAAGGGCAGGCCCCTTGATTTTTTATCCCGGTTAAAGCCTCCTTTTTTACTTTCCACTTAGATAAAAAATCAAGAGGCAAAGTTTCTTGTGATTTTCACGTTTGGCCACCATATAAAAACTTCTATTTGGGAACGGTAATAAACTTTGACAGAAGTTTAAATAATAAAAGACAAGTTCAGTTAGTGCAATTATGAAAACATGACTGCCAATATCAGTATTCAGTAGCATTTAAATTACATGAAGGGGGAGAAAAGAGAAAAGAGAAAAGAAAAGGTCAAACAGCTGTCTTTTGTAATATTTTCAAGGATGTTTGACATTTTCACCCCCTTGCAGTACGCATTCGCCCCCTTGTAACGTGAACAGTGGGCAACTTTAACGGGAAACCCTCATCTACAGTTTTCTGGTAGCTCCAAACCCTCATCTCGTTTGATAATTTACTTGTTTGATATTAGAAAAAAATGTTGCATCTATAAAGGTACCCACATCCAGTAAAATAAAGATTTTGTTTTTCTTTCCCTTGTTTTGGTAGGTTAGATATGAAGCTTTTTGTATTGCATACCCTCATGGCCACACCTTTGAGATCAATCTGCAAGGCTTCTTTCTGCAGCTCTTCAAAGCATTTGAAGGGTGGGGTTTCCATGGTTCAGGGAGCATCTAGGGGAATTGGGCTTGAATTTGTGAGCAATTTTTCTACAGAAAGTTCTACATTATTTCATGTTTGGACGGTTTTTTGAAATTAAATTGATATGCTTATGGGTTTGGGACCCATAAGTGCTAGATTACTAGTTTCAAGTATTGGGTTTGTTTCTTTTGGGTTCATTTCATGGTTTATGATTTTTTATTTTTATTTTTTTGGCTCAATTGCATGCTTTTTCGTTGCTAGTTTATTTGTTTCAAGTATTGGGTCTGTATCTTTTGGGTTGAATTCATGGTTTATGATTTATTTATTTTTTTCAGATGCCTATTTTTGTTAGATTTTTTATATAAATGTAATTAAGGAATGGTACAATACTTTTATGGGTTTAGGTTTGTTTGTTTTGGCTTAGGTTTGGTTTTGTTTCTTTTGGCTTAATTTCATGTTTGTTGTTTTTTTTCTTAATATCTTTGTGTGTAAGCATTTCCATTTCAGTGCAGTTGTACCTTGGTTTTGGTATTTGTTCAGAGATTTGTGATTTATTCAAGCAATATTTTTCGTGCTTTGTATCTGGTTTTGCTTATTTTCTGCTAATTCCATGGTTCATGCTGGTTTATTCATTTCTGTGCATGGATGTTTGAATGTTATCTGTTTTAACAGTTTCTGAACTCTTTTTTTTATAATATTAACAGTTTCTGAACTTTATGCTTTCTTTATTTTGGACTGCTTACAGTTTTGGGTATAGATTTTTTATTTTTAATCTTGGGTTGTTTCCTTTGTATTGATTTCTGTGTTTTTCACTTTTTTCTGATACCCATGTTCCTGAACAATGTTTTATAAAGTGGACCGGTGATCAAATAGAAGAGAGTCCTTGTTTGATCTAAATTGGTCCAGGGTTGAACCATGATGCCATCAGTAAATTCATTTTAAAAATTAAAAAGAAAGAAAAAATAAAAAATATGAAAAATAGTTGTAATAAGAAAAGTAAAGTAACCTAGTGATGATCGTACGGTAAGTCATTAACTTTAGACTTTGAAAGGAGGAAGAAAATCAAGAATTCAACAACCTTAGGTTATGTTTTATTAATTAATAAGGTAACTTGGTAAATGACAAGTGTTTTTTTTTTTTTTTGAATGGCAAGTGTTAAGTTTTTTAAGTTCGAAGATAATGTTTTATAATATATTAAGTAACCAAGAGGATAAGTTTAATATGTAAATAAATCACCCGGTTGTCACTGATTCCCACTAAACTGTTGACTCAAAAGCTTCGCGCAATTTAATTTTAAACCAGGCGATTCAATTGGTTTTCTAAAACTTGTACTGGATTGCTGAAACCAGACCGAAAAAATGGTCGGGTCAGGCTGAACTGGGTTGAAGCGGACAGTTCGGTCTGGTTTTTAAAATATTGTTCCTGAGCATTTGTGTATGAGCGTATTTGTGTATTTATAATGTGTTTTTATGTTCTTTGGGTTTTAGGCTTTTTTGGTTTTTAATATTTGGCTCAGTTTATTTGGGATCATTTCATGGCTTGTGCTGGTTTGTTCATTACCTTACACTAAGTCTACAGAATTAATTATATCATGTTCTAACAGTACCCTGAAATTTGTGTTGCTATTTTTGGACTGCTAATGTTTTTGTGATTCATACATGGTACATTTTTCATTTCTAATATTGATTTTGCTTCTTTTGTATCGATTTAATGGCTTATGATATTTCTGCGAAACATTCCTTTTCCTTTCCTTTTTCTGTTGGGGTTCACGTTGACATTTTTATTCATATCTACGCTTCTAAAGCAGGCGATTAGAAATCAATTCATAACTGAAAAGTCAAGATATGTACACATCTAACCTCCTACTACTTATTGTACCTATTACATTGGGGCAACTATATATTCGAACTGTACTAGCACCTGTAAATAGTTTGTATTTGTATGCTATGAATTTCTAGCTATCTGGCAACTACTGTCTCACCCTACATTTGACATCTTATGTGTTTGGGCTATTACTAGAGAGTTCAATCCTAGTCTGTGATATTTTGGCAGTTAGAGTCCAATCAATGTCCTTAAATGGGGAAGTAAATTACGAGACCAGTTACCACTTCAAAAATATAAATATGTTTCCATGAGCATCCTTATTTTTGTGTATCGATATTCTATACTTCCAGTTTAAGTACACATGTGTCATATCTTGGTAATCTGAAATTTTCCAAGTCCAGGCATCAATGTCGTTTTCAGTTAAGAGAAAGATGATAAACAAATTTTTCTTTTATTAGTTAAGTGAATGTTTGACCCCCTAAATTCAATGTCATAAACTTGGGGTCAACACTTCTAAGGCAAATGCCCAAAGAAAGGAAATGGTTCTCTGTCCAAGTGCCTTCTTGTGATTTACATATTCTTGATTCAATACTATTTAAATTCAAGTGCCTGCCTAGTAATGCATATATGTCTTTAAATTCAAGCATGAGCCTTACATGTAGCCATTTTATATTCTTATACCCTGAAAAAGCAGGATATCATAGTATATGACTGTATGGCAATTATAGAAAGTTTTGTGTCAAGCTTCTCAAGACAAATGGAAGAATAACTTACTGATTGTTCATCTTAAGGATGTTTATCATTTATATATATATATGTATCAGTAATATAGTTCTTACATACTCATAAAATTCCCACGATGTTTGATAGGTTAGACAGCTGTTAGAGAAGACTGAGAAAGACCATGTTGTTGCTACTTGTCGAAATCCTAGTGGGGCAACAGGCCTTCTTGAGTTGAAAAGGAGGTTTGAGGAACGCCTTGACATACAACAGCTGGATTTAACAGTTGAAAGCACCATAGAGGTAACTTTTTTAGTTTTCTGCTTGGGAGACATTTCATTTCATGTCCATGTAGCTAACAAAAAAGTACTGCCTTGCACCATTACAATGGAGTTTCTTCTGAAGATTATTGTGTTGATGATATCTATCCTTAACAATGTGGTAATTCTACAGTGAAAAATGGTTTTCTTTACCAGAATGCAGTTCTTAGTTATTTCATCACTGAACAAAGGGGCTTACTGATTATGAAAAGAATTCTAGTATATAGTCATCACCAACTACACTAGGAGATTCTTGACACCAACATCTACTATTTTCTTGGTTGTCTAGCTTACAGTCATTTATTTGCTCATGACATCTAGTACTATAATCAATGTTTAGATATGAAGCTTGCCATGCATATTGGTATTTATAACGATATATAATAGTCAGTTTATTTTACTGTGCTACAATCTTCAATGAGTTCTTATTTTACTGATTCTATTGTTAAGTTGGAGTTCATTACCTCCCAAAACAATCGGTTGGCATCCATTGCATTGGAAACTTAAACATCACTATAGCATAGGCTTCAAGGACAGAGATAAATCAAGTAAGAAGAAATATGCTTAGCTGTTAACAACTGGTAAATGTGTAAAGTTCATTTTTCAAGGAGATTGGTTCTTGATAACTTTTCTCCGAAGTTATCAGAACTCTTGGGGCCTGAGTTTATATATATTGTTGATAGAGGAGTTTTCCCCATGTTGGCATAAGTTTCTATGCTCCCTTCAATGCTCCAGCCCTTAAACCCCAAGATGCAATGGATCTCAGAGGATCTCAACCTTCTAGAACAGTTAAGAGTGTCTAAAGTTCTTACCCAAGAGTCTTAGCCATTCATATCTAAGAGATCATGAATCATCTAATTACTCTCGGTTACATCAGCTTTGTGTTGGGACAATACATGTTTTAATGTTATGGAAGTCGCTAAACGTGATTGTTGCAACCCATGGAAATGGGGTTGTAGGCATGGCTATCAAGATTGACCTTGAAAAGGCTTATGGTCATTGTGTAGTGGCCACTTTCTGATTGGCCTCGGCTTCAAGCGAATTAATTGCATTGGGCAGTTCATATATAGTGTCAGATATCCTATCATGACCAATAAAGGGAATGAAGACTTCCAGAATTCATCAGGGTCTGAGATGAGGAGACTGCCTCTTTTCCTATTCATACTCATCACCAAATCTATTGACTCCATCTTTGGCCATATCATAGCCAACTATTCAATCAGGAACTTTGAAGTGGCTGCACATCAATTTGAAGTGTATATGTTGAATTCATTTCATTCCCTTGTCATACCTGATAAATTACCAGATAAATTTACTCGTGATGGTCTAGTAATCTATCATAGTGTGTAGAATAATACTATAATTTCCAGGGAGGTTTTTTTTTTGTCAAAATTAACACCTGTTTATATTTTACGCTATGAATGAGGGCGAGCCTTGGAGCAACGATAAGGTTGCTCCATTGTGACCTGGTGGTCACGGGTTCAAGTCATGGAAACAGCCTCTCTGCAAAGCAGGGGTAAGGCTGCGTACATCTAGCCCTCCCTAGACACCGCAATGGTGGGAGCCTCGTGCACTGGGCCGCCCTTTTTTTTTTTAATGATGTGATATTTATACGCCAAACTAATCCCGTTATGAGACTGATATGCAAGATTAACATGAGTTGGAGCTTATCCATGAAACTGTTGACTTCATTAATTCCGAGTAGAGATCTTTACCCATCAGGTAATTTAGTTCTGTCTTTGAAATTAAGGATTCATGAGCAGCAGTTAGACCTTGTGGTCAAGTACTTTCAATTGTTCGTGGATTCTTAGTTGATACCTTCTCCCCATAATGATTAGATTACTGAAGGCTACATGGTCCAATTTGCATTCTATTTTAGTATTTTATGTGCATTTATTGGTTTTGGCTTGTCCCTAGAAAGCTCAAAACTGAAAAGTAGTTAGAGAAGTTCCCTTTGGAGTACTGATGGCTTGGAGAAAAAGGTTAGCCTGGAAAAGACATTGTGGGGCCTAAGAGATTCAACCTTGTTGCACTCTGTGGGTGGTGGTGGATCTTCAATCCTAACTAGGGTTTGGTGCAATTCTCAAACTAAATAGAAAAAGGGTCCAATTCTTTGTATCCGTGTGGTGAGAAAGTGGATGAATTTTAAGGGTCTTAGCACCCATATATATCAAGTTGTAATTTTGCAGTGATTAATGCGTAGTTATGAATTTTATTTGTAAAGATTTTAAGCTTTCCTCTTATTTGATATGGGTGATCAAATTTATTGTTGTTTTATCTTTTAAGTTTTTTATGAAGATCTATTGGATTGTTTGTGTAGTTGTTCAAAGCTCTAGCAAGTTTCTAATTTTGGTGGATTCTTAGTAGATAGATTATTGACGTTGATTTTCTTGTTTTATAGCATTTTTAACTGTTTTATACCATCCTACATGGGACTTGATTATTATTTTTATTTATATTTTCATTATTTGATAATTGTGTGCATCCGTCCACGCATTGGGAAAAAATCACCTAGACATTAGGGGGATCAGTTGTGCAGCTTTTTTAGGCATCTTGATTGCCTTGGATTAGACAACCAATAACCATGTAATTAATTGCTTGAATTGTGCCTCTTTGCATTATGGAATCTCAACTCAACTCAACTAAGCCTTTGTCCCAAACTAGTTGAGGTATGCTAATGAATCCTTTAGAAATTTTTCATGAAGAATATTCTATATGATTCATTTCACAGAAAAGTGGTTTCACAGAAAAGTGGCAAAGTTTTGGCCGGCTGCCAACCTGACGCCTACCCTCCTCCTTTATCCTGGCTTGGGAGAGGCTATGAAAAACACCGGCGGAGTTTGTATTGTAGTTGAGTTGAGTATGACTATTTCAATCATCTAAAATCATCTTTGATCTGTTTGTTGTGGTTCAACATTTCCTTGATAATGAAACAAGATTCAGTATACACTGACAAGACTTTGAGATGAATATGAGGTATTTGTCACATCCACAATGATATGAGCACTTTCTTTGACATATTTAAAGGTGCAAATTCTACTTGTACAATGTAAAGCAATGTTCTTCTTTATGTTGCAGTGAAATTTGTAACCAAAGCCATTCTTCCAGCATGAAGTTCTCTATTCTGGTTGGTCTCCATATTGTGGATGCAAATGTGGTCGAAGTCATGGTCATGGATGAGACCTAAATTAGTTTGCACCCACTCATTTTAATTATTGGCTTCCGTCTCGCTTGGATCAGCACTTAAGAGACATGGGATCTGTCACGCCCCGACCCCACTTTGTAAATATTGTCCGGTTCTGGGTTTTCGCACCCTCCTCGATTTTGTTTTCTAGCGGCAATAACCGTGCTCGACCCACTCCGTGGGACTCGCCCCTTGGAGATGCTGGTAACGCAGCTACACAGGGAGAAGGGGTTCACATATATAGCACATGAACTTTCTCTCCCTTTCCGATGTGGGATCTTACAATCCAACATCCTCGGTGGCACTCCATACTGTGGGAGGTACGGATTTAATATCATTTTTTCACACCCTGACCCCACTGTGTAAATATTGTCCCTTCCCGGGTCTTCTACCCTCCCCGGTTTTGTTTTCCAGCAAAACTAATCCTGCCCGGCCCACTCTGCGGGGCCCTCCCCTTGGAGATGCTGAAAACGCGCTACACAGGGAGAGGGAGAATCCACATATATAGTCTAGCAAGTTTTCCTCCCTTTCCAATGTGGGATCTCACAACCCACCCCCTTAGGGCCCAACGTCCTCGTTGGCACATGGTACTAGAGGGAGTTCCCGCTCTGATACCATTCCGTCACGCCTCGACCCCAGTGTGTAAATATTGTCCAGTTCTGGGTCTTCTACACTCCCCGGTTTTGTTTTCCAGCAGCACTAATCGTGCCCGAACCACTCCGCAGGGCCCTCTCCCTGTGTAGATGTGTTTTCAACATCTCCAAGGGGGCGGGCCCCGTGGAGTGGGTCAGGCACGGTTAGTGCTCCTAATAAACAAAACCGGGGAGGGTAGACGACTAAGAA
Source organism: Tasmannia lanceolata (assembly GCF_043159265.1). Lineage (NCBI taxonomy): Eukaryota > Viridiplantae > Streptophyta > Magnoliopsida > Canellales > Winteraceae > Tasmannia > Tasmannia lanceolata. The sequence goes on from NW_027518692.1 coordinate 55,608,073, forward strand.
CCGGATAATATTTACATAGTGGGGTCAGGGCGTGACAAAATCCTACGCAAACCTTTCTCTACTTGTCTAGCTTATGCTTAGCATCTTTCTGCTTCAACGCCTTCCAACCATCATGCTCATGCATTACTATGCTAGTTGTTAAATATGTGAGAGAAGAAATCATATTACCATGAAACAATATCATCAATTTAATATCACTTAAATATTATCATCAATTTAAACATTACTTACTAGTAGGAACTTTTTTACCACATTAGTGACCAGAAGAGTGATCTCTATGTCTGAAGCTTCTTCAATCATTGTTATAGGTTGCCACTAATCACATCACTAATTTGTCAGGTAATATTTCATCTCTTGTTCTCTATACTGAAGATTTCTTGAATATGGTGAACTACTGAGATGAGGAGAAGAGTAGAACAAAGAAACATGGGGTGTAAACTTTGTTCAATGCTTCATTAATTTCCAATGAGAGTGATACGTTGATATTTATACAAAAGGTCAAATGACCCAAATACCCCCAAAATATTATTATTTCACCTCTTTGACCCTAAACCAAGTAGTGAGGTTTTCTTTGAGTTTTCTTAGCCGAGAAGAAGAGTTTGTAACCCTAAACCGAAATAGTGAAACTCTTCTCCCATGGTCGCAGGCACATTGCTGAACCACGAAAATCTTGTGTTCTTGCTTGTGTGATTGTGTTTCTTTGTATCATTTCTTGACATTTTGCTGCACATCATGTTTGATCCTTATTTGAGAAGCTATTTCTCGGTTTTCTACAAGATACTAGTCTTTTCTTGAACTCCATGCTTGTTCTACTTTGGTACCATGTTGATATTGGAATATCTTCTTATGCGATGCCCCCAACCCCACAAAATTATGTATTTATATTCATTTAACTATAATTACAAAGTGTGTTATTAGGGCCATCATAACGATGCACCCTATCAAATTAACATAAATCCAACACTAATTAATTGAAATACTAACTTTAATGAACACAATACACTTCGGTGTAGTGGGCCCTATGTAGCTAAAGTTCTTCAACCATTATTAATGCTTTATGTTTGCATATTACTAGTTAACCTATATTTCTTTAGTTTTTACTGAATAGTCACTTTTGAACTTCTTTTTGTAATTAAACTATCAAGTTCTTTCATTTGATCTTTTTTTCTACAGATTATAGATTTTCCCAAATATTTGCTTCTTGGGGGTGTCTCCTCGGGTCAAATGTGTTAATTCACGTCATATAACATCCTATGGCAGGCATCAGCAAACTTTATAAGGGAAAGATATGGATCTTTAAACCTTCTAATTAATGCATCTGGAGTTCTCTCAATACCTGATGTGTTACATCCAGGTGTGTCCATTTCCCTGTAATTATTCAATTTTGTTGTTGGTTGCTTAAACGAAAATGTTTGTAACAACTAATAGTGTTCTTAGTTTCTTGCTGCTAAGTCTTTACGTAGAAGGCTAAAACACATAGTATGAACGAAAGCTCAACAGAGGATGCCTTCATTCCTAAGCCCTTTTTATGCAATACTTCTTCTTATCTAGGGAAGTAACTCGCAATATTCATCATTTACATTTTTGTTTATTTTGCATCCATGAGGCCAATGACTGTCAAAGGCTGTTGTTGGACAGCAACTGAACATTGAGTACTATGTTGAACTTTTGAGCTATTTGATAAATAATTTAAACAAATGTTAGGCAAGCCAATTAGAAAGGAACCCCTGGCATTGATGCAACCAATGAATACAACCAAGTTGTGCATGTATCACATGATGCATGCATTATAGGTTCTAATCTGCATTTGCATTAATTATATTCCCCGAAGTGTTCCGATTTGTTCTTTTTTTAGCAGAACAATTCCATTATATCCTCAGTCAATTGCATATATTTAATGTTCTGTCTTGTCTGTTACTTTGTTCGGGCTGTTTCTCTTCGGCAGAGAAGGCCATTTCATTTTTATGTTATCTGTATGAATGATTGTGCTATTCAAGATTGCTTAATATGACCACATTGTCTGTTTTGATTCCAGGGATGACTACTGGTAATAAGTCTGAATGAAGTTGTTTTGTATAACTTCTCGCCATTCTTTATACTGAAACTAATTATATTGGATCTCCAGTGCAGAAACAACATTGAGTAAAGTACAAAAATCATCTTTGCTGTTCACATATGAGGTTAATGCAGTAGGGCCTATTTTGGTGATCAAGGTACTCTTTCTTTTTTTTTCATTAATTTTTATTATATTTTCTTAGAACATTTTACTCTTACCAGTGGGTGAGAGTCTGTCAAGAACTTCAAGGCTATAAATACAATGTTTACTCATCTTTGGGTGAATAGTCATATCTGTAATATTACATTAAGAAAGAATATGTTATTCTTCAGGAATCAAGATTGTACATTGCTGCCTATTTTTAAACTTTTATCTATGGAATATGAGGCTTTTACCAGCATTGTAAAAGAAGTGAAGCATGTAAATATTCTTGTAAAATTCATCAAAGCTAGCTTTATGATAGATTATGGATGTATCATTTGGGACCAGTTGGGGTGCAGGGTTTTCATATTGGACATTTGACTCCTTTTTTTTAGTAGTTAGAAAACAAGAAATTTTAAATTCAATAAGGCCACGTTTGGATACCTCATATTTTTTAGTTTGGATTTAGATTTGAGTTTTGGATACAAAATACATCAATCATCTTCATGCTCATGTTGTACGAGAGGGGGGAAGGGAGGGAGGGACGTCTTGCTGCTGCAGCAAGGTCGAGGAGCAGCGAGGGTGAAGGTACTTGCCTCGGATATGGATTTCCAAATAATGTCTTGAAGAACAGATTTGAAAATCGGATCTTTTTTCACTGTTGTAGCTTATTTTAAAATTTAAGGAGTTGATCCAGATCCAAATCTCAACTGCAAAATGTGAGAAATTCAAATCTAAATCTTGTGGGTATACAAACATGGCCTAAGCTTATTGTTTTTACCTTCTACTACAATCTTTTTCTCATAGCATATACATAAATAACAATTTCTACAACATTTAATCAATGCTGCTATCCCTTGCAAGTGGTACAAAGATGGGATATGTAGAAACTCCTTTCTAAAACCAAACCCAAGCAACACCCCCTTTTCGCAAAACTTTGAAGGCTCCTAATGTTCCATAACAACCATTCTGGCATGGACGCTTCATGCTGGTGTAATCAATATTCAGAAGACTGGAGTGAGCTCAGCAATCAACTTGTGACTTAGACCCTGAAAAGTCAATGAAAAACCCATTGGTTTTTTAGATAACTGATCGAGTTGATAATCAATTTAGCTGATTTTTTTATTTTTTATTTTTTGTAAAATCAAAGTTTTGGCTTGGTATCCAGATTCCAGAGTACACAAATTGAGTCAACTTGACTGAATTCGACCAGATCAGGGAGGTTTTGAAAATGGGCTGTAATGATACATGCTTATGCATAAATGACCATCATATTTATCTTTCTTATTGTTTAAAAACTTCCCAGGTCAATCGCTGACTCGCCTGAGTTGGCTACCTTTTACCATGGCCAGATTCTCGTCTGAGTCCTCATTTTTCCCTATCAAGTCAATCAAAATTCCTTTGACTCTGCCCAAATTTATAAAAAATGACCGCTCAATCATGTACTCGCTGGAGTTGACTCCCTTTTACCTTTTCGGAGTTCTCATATGAGTCCTAGATTTTAACATTGATTCTTCTACATTTACTATTGATTTATCTTGGTTACATGCCTCTCAAACTTTTATCAATCATTTATTACGCCATTTGTATCAAAGTTAAATAAGCCTTAAATCTTATGAATCCTTACTAGATTATTGATATGTTATTGTTTATCTTTCATATCTGTGTTTATTAATGCCATTGTTTTAAGATATATTCATACCAATTGCATCACGTGAATTATATAAGCTTTCCCTTCGCTTTCTTTTTCATCTGCAAGTCTATTTGTGGGGCAGCGGTGCTACTTGAGACATGTTTTTGTCTTGATTTTTGTAGAGTAATTTTAAACATGACCTTACTTGTTTGAAAGTTATGTTAAGTTCTGCTCTCATATTGGACTAGCTCAGGCTAATCATGCATGCCTAGACTTTCTTTCGGGAGATTCCAAACATCCCACACTACTAACTTGTGCTTCGTGAATTCGATCAGCACATGTGGCCTCTTTTAAAAGTTGGAGGCGCCTCAGGAACCGAAAGGGATGTTGCAGTCATTGCTAACTTAAGTGCTAGGGTGGGCTCTATTGGAGACAATCGTTTAGGGGGATGGCATTCATACCGATCTTCAAAAGCTGCACTTAATCAACGTAAGGAGCCATACTTCGAAAATATCTTGTTTTTCATGCATGTCCATTTACATTTCTCTGATTTATGTTGAAGATCTTGAAGTTATACCATCAAAAGTAACACATGGGTCTATTTCTTCTTGTGATATTAAAAATATTATTTTTTCTACTTATAGTGTGTTGTGTAGCAAATATTCAAGATTGGTGTCTCTTATGCCCCTTTCTTCAATAATGGGCTCTTCTAGCGTAAAAGTTATATCTCACAATATTATCCTGTATGTACATAGTAAATATTGCACTAACTCTGTTTTACTTTGTGGCAACCTCGCACCTTTGTAGTATCTTGCTGAGAGAAAGCTTTAAGTAGCGACATAAATATCCTTTGTTGATTAAATTTCTAGGGGAGTACAAAGAGAGAAAAACAAAATTTGTGTGTGTGAGAGATCACATCCTGAATGCTTTGTATTACCATCCTTTCTAGTTTGTATCATGTGTAAGGGGACGACCATGGTTTACCCAAGCCATTCATGTAGTAAACCTCAATTAGATGGTTCAATGCCCAAAGAACATTATTATATAGTGATCCTAACTACGCAATCAATATCTGTGAAAAAAAATAGTACAAAGTATAAGCATGCAACAATCTAAATTCAGTGGCCATAAAAAGCCATTAAGACGTTGAAATCGTTGATTTTGGGGATTTGGCCAATCTAAAGGGAATAACACTATGCGAGTAGTTCATATCAATCAATGTGGGCCCCATGTGCATGATATAGCTACGAAGAATGGTAATACGATACATCCAGGAAGCATTGTATATTAACAAATGTGACATGGTACACACACGCACTTATGAGTGCAGACATACTTTGTATAACCAAATAAATTTGCCAATGGGTTATAGGCAGTTGCTTGTTGTGGTAAGTTTGCCAGTTCGAGCTTTGAATTCTTAAGGATAGATGTCCAAGTTTCTGTCTTAAGTAAACTTAGAATCATTAAAAGAAAGCTCTCTCCACATTTATGAAGTTTGATTTCTGTCTTAAGTAAACTTAGAATCATTAAAAGAAAGTTCTCTCCACATTCATTAAATTTGATTCTCGTTCCTGTTGATAATTTATGTAGTGACAAAGACTATATCCGTGGAGTTTGCACGGAGGAAGGATCCAGTCATTTGCATTTTATTGCACCCAGGAACAGTGGACACAGATCTGTCAAGGCCATTCCAAAGAAACGTTCCCGAAGATAAGCTCTTCACCAAAGAATTTTCTGTGCAGAAGCTCTTAAGCATCATCAACAACGCAAAAAGCAGCGATAACGGCAAGTTCTTTGCTTGGGATGGGCAGGAAATTCCTTGGTAAATTTGGCACCTAAGATCCATCTAAAATGTAATTATATATTTATTATTAGTTTTTAATGTTCCCCATGATCTGTTAATCATGAATAGAGTTTGATGCGCCTTTGTGAACTTTATTTTTCTTAATTTTAATATTACATTCTTTTAGCATGGCAAGCTCTCATGACTCAAAACATAGACCTGTGGGAGACAAATGACTCCATGGAATTCATCTTTTCAGTTCAAATATGGCTCAGGGAAAGGCTGAAAGCTATTGCCTCCTGCTATATAGAACAGGAAATGTGTGTTGTTTGGCCCCAAGTGGTGAGGGCCAGAACTCAAATTCTCCCCCAATTGCTGGGTTTATATAACAGAAAGAGGTTACTTAAAGGCTACTGCTATTGGCATTACCATGTTTTGATAAGTCCACTAAATCATCTTGTCTTTTATTATTTAAACAGTTCTCAGAGGTTATTACAGTTCCCAAACGGCTCTTAGAAGCCAATTAAAAAAGAAAAGACAGGTTAAGTTTGTGTAATTATTAAAACGTGGTAGTGCCAAATCAGTAGCCTATTTAAAGCTTATAAATGTGATTTTTTGTTTTTATTACACTATTTTATTTTCAAATAATAGTTCAATATCACTTGATTCATGGTTAGGAAATAAGTTAGAAAATGGAAAAGCCAAGTGATAGTCACATCTATTAAAAATAAAACCAGAGATCACATGACTAACAGAGATTACATGACTAAAGACAAAGTGCAGGACCCATAATAAAACCCTAGAACAAGTGCCCTAATCCTTTTATTCAACTCACACATGCCCCTACTTCCTACAGCCATCCATCCATCAGCTAATTTCAGTTGATCCTGCAAATACCCAAAAAAAAAAAAAAATTAATTAGAATATATTATATTAAAATACAAGAATAAATTTTCTTAAAATCAAACGTCTAAAGAAGAAGTACGTTTCATCATTCAAAACAAACCAAAAAAAAAATGTTGCATGTGTAAACCACATCTGAACCATTCGCATGGCCCAAAATCACTTTTGATTGAATGGTCTTAACCATCCAAGTTTGGAAGGTCCTCATCTATCGATCATATCAGACATTCTCTGCTGATATAAAATATTTCTGAATTCCCAAAAGAAAAATCATGTCCATGGGATGATCATAGCCCTCTGATCTGTATAGAAACTGCATATTATCTAAACTTGTATAGATCGGAGGGCTAGGATCAGCCTATGGAAATGATTTTTGGGCACAACCTATTTACATTGTGGCCCATCAAATAGACGGTTTGGATCTTCCGATGGCGTAAGCCCTTATAGTACTCCTCTATTTTTCAAAAAGTACTGTATGGACCCCACTATAAGATGATCCAAACCCTCCAATCTATAGAGGAACTGCATATTATGCCACAGTTTGGATCATCCTATTATGAGGTCCGTACATTATTATTTTTTTTAAAAAATATGGGACCATAAGGGCTCACACCATACAAAATCTCATGAATGATCACAAAAACACCCTCCCTCCATACTTACGTGTTACAATTGGTGTTCTTGGAGACAGGGAAGCCAACATTGATATTGCAAGTGCCAGGGATGTTTTTGAGGTATTTATCTTGCACATTAGGGAAGTTCTTGACGCCGGTGGTTAAGCACCGGCAAATGGCGCGCCTGTCTCCAACCGCTTTTGCACTCTTGGCTAGGTCTTGTAGCCCGGTGCAACATGTGGATGCCACCTTCGGGGTCTTCCCGGACGCATACATCACACAAGACGCGGCCTTAGTGGCCACATCACCGCATGAGATAGCCCCATCAGATACGTGAGCAAAGAAGAAAAGAAGAGAGAGGAGGAGAAACAGAGACAGTGAAAGACTCTTCATAGCTAAAAATTCTCTTGTTAGCTAAAAACAATTCTTCTTCTTCTTTTTCTCTCTTAGTTTGGATTCTCAGTGGTGGTGTTGCATGGGTTTATATAGGGAGGAGAGTCTTGTTTTGGGTTTTGGATTTTGAGTTTTCCAATGCAATTGGTTTCAAGGAAATTTGTTGGGTCATGCAGATTTTATCTATTTCATTGGGAAGATGAAAGAAGCTGACCTGTTTTTTGTAGCTTGGATATGGTGCGACCTGATAATAATAATAATAATAAAATGAGGCATAGGGGTCCACTGTAATATGTAAGGACCCATCCTTAGTTGATCTAGACCGTCCATCGGATTGGCTCTGTGTTGGATCGTCAACTGCTCAAGAATCATGCGGCCAGGAAGAATGATCCAAACCGTTCATTTTATGAGCCGCAGGTTGTGCCCCAGAAATCGTATCCATAGGATGATCCCAACCCTCCAATCTTTAGAGGTTTTCATCATAAGTTGTTCCTCTATTGATCAGAGGACTAGGCTCATCCTATGGTAATGACCCATCCTTAGTTGATCTAGACCGTCCATCGGATTGGCTCTGTGTTGGATCTCCAACTGCTCAAGAATCATGCGGCCAGGAAGAATGATCCAAACCGTTAATTTTATGGGCCGCAGGTTGTGCCCCTGAAATCATATCCATAGGATGATCCCAACCCTCCAATCTTTAGAGGTTTTCATCATAAGTTGTTCCTCTATTGATCGGAGGACTAGGCTCATCCTATGGTAATGTTTTCTGGGGGCCACAACCTGTGGCCCATCAAATGGACGGTTTGGATCATCTATGGTGTAGCCGTACAGAGATTTTTGAAAAATTCTGACCAGACGGGCTTAGACCATATAAAAACTTGGGAAGAACTATAAACTATTGTCCGATAATATCTCCTTTTAGACCCACTCCAAGCCATTAGATAGGATCTGGGCCACACAGTTTTTTGCGAGTGGATAAGATCTTGATGTAAGGTGGACCCACCTGGGCCCTGGTGATTTCAGGGGTGGCTTTATTACCGTTGGATGATTTTCAGTGATTTTCCACGCACTTCTTGTGTTAGTAAAATTTGTGGCACTCAGATCAACACCACACCGATTCCCAATGACTCACTGTGAGAGAGCGCAGGTGTTTAAAAATGGCGCTGCCGTAGATAGTTTCTAGGGTGTCGGTACCAATTTCCCACGCATGAATGAATTTGCCGACCACATTTATTGGCTTGATATGACGTGTGGTAATTTTCAAAAAGTACGGTACGCACAACTCTATAGGATGATCAAATCGTTCATTTGTGGGCCCAACATAAATAGGCTGTGTCCCATTTTCAAAGGATGACCCTAACCTTCTTAACTATAGAAGTTTCCATAAAGTGCAGTCCCTCTGTAGATCAGAAGGCTAGGATCATCCAATGGAAACGATTTTTGGGGCATAACCTATTTATGTTCTGGCCCAATAAATGGACGGTTTGAATCATCCTATAGAGTGAGGCGTACCATACATTTAAAAAAAATACGGGTTTATACGGCCGCACATCATTTAAAATCTCTAGTTAATAGTGAGAGTTTATATGCCATGTGTCGTGAAGTCCAGCATTTTTCAGAAAGTACAGTGGGGCCCACTTCATAAGATGATCCAAACCGTTCATTTGATGGGCCACAGCCCAAGCTTAGATCAGGAAGGACTGGTGAGGGAGCGCTGGATGCCGTGGGGTTGGAAAATATAGAAAAAACCCTTGTTTAAAATAGTATGCAATTTGGCTCTACTGATTAATGCTCGGAAAATTTATAATCTCTTATATCTTATTGCTTAGATAAGGAACCGGCATTGTCTTTATTCTGATAATTTATACTCTCATATTTTTAATATTTAATCAAAATCCTAATCATATGATAAATAATAGAGTACCTCCTTAGGAAATGTTGTTCAGACGAAAGATGGACATGAGAAATTGAAAATAAACACTAGGCTTGAGTTTGCCTATATAGCCCATTCTTGCATGGATGAGCTTAATACATAGAAGAATGAGTTTATGCGAATGGGAATCCGAATCTATACAAAGGGATGGTTCAAATTGAGAAATAAATCTTGACATATGGGTAGAGAGACAGGCATCCATTTTTTGGCGAGGTTTTACGATCAATTGATTTCCATTATAAGTGGAAATAGCATTAGGTAGAGACCTTAATTATTTCCATTATTAATGGAAAGAATATTAGGGAGAGGTGATGCCGCCAATCAATCCCTCACCATGATTAACGCCATCGGACCCCTTAACAAGCCTTCGCACCTGAAACAATGGCAAAACAGTTGTGAGCTTGTACTGTGATAGTAGGAACTGTTGTTTGTTAAGTGGTCCGTAAGTTGATCCGAGTTGGAAATGAATCGGACATCAAGTTCTCGCTTTGCAAACCTTATATCGTACAAAATGAAGATCAATATTGGCATAGAGGTAAATAGAGAATGTGAGAAAGAGCTTTAAAATATGAGAGCTTGCTCTTTCTTTTTGTGGACCGCGTGCTTCTCTTAACTACAAATTGTGAGCTTCTTGAAGGGCAAATCGAGGGCGACTTCGGTTGCTGAATCATGGAGTCGTTTTTAATATAGGAAAAAAATGAATAGACCGCAGTAAACTTTGATCAATTTACAAAGGTGATCTAAACTCCGACGTCAAGTGGTGGTTGTGTTCGGACATAGAAGCCGAGTCTTTAGATGACCATGGTTGGAATGATCTTGTCTGTTGAATCTTGGATCAAGTGGAATGAATTACACTAGTTTATACAGCACCTAAACCTACTGGTATTAAAAAGCACCAACAACGCTACGATATTCACAGTCGTCGGATCGAGATGCTTGTGCTGCTGAAGCGAGATAATTGAATGGTGAATGCCACAAGGGTCGAGCAAGGATTGGCACCATCCATGCAAGTTAGGTGAAGAAGACCATTAATATACATCCTTCAGATAAGTAGAATCATGATGAACTTACATGCCAAGAAAGAAATAGAACGGGCCAATATCTTTTATAGCAAAATTAGTACCCAATCGATGGAGGAGTTTGGTAAGTGCCAACAATAAGCAATAAGATGTCAATATCAGCAGCGTGGAAAATGAAGAGAGACAAGTCAAAGCGCGAGCTAATAAAACCAATATCAAGAAGATACTAGCTGAGACGATGACACTGAGCACGAGGAGCATGCTTGAGGTCGTAGATCACTTTCTGAAGACGGAACGCGTGCGAGGGAAAGCATGGGTTAATAAAGCATGAAGGCTGAGCCATATGGACCTCTTCATCAAGAAGACCATGAAGAAATGTATTTTGAACATCAAGTTGATGAAGGGGCCATCATGCAAATATTACAAGAGTCAAAACTGTCATGATTGTGATGGGTTTGACAACATGACTAATAGTCTCACCATAATCAACGCCTTCCTACTAGTTGAATACTTTAGCAAGAGACGTGCCTTTGTGGCTCACAATTGATCCATCAACACGGCGTTTAATCCGAAGCACCCACTTGTAACTAATAGTACTCTTACGAGGAAGGGGGTGGGGGCAAAGGTCAAGTTTTCATGTCGGACAAGGGCATTGAACTCATCGGATTCTTCGTTTGGGAATTTTAATGGCTTGGGAGAATTGAAGCACATTGATTTTGTGTCTATATTAGCCTCAACAACAAGAGCGAGTGGGTAGCGAGGGGTAATAAGGGCTTTTAGACGATGAATTCCTGCTTTGATCATGGGATGTGTATTGTCACTTGGGGGAATAAGCGGAGGGATACACGGTACGGATCCTAGATTGACTGCAAGAGGAATAGAGGGGATTCCATTGGAAGGAATGAGGGAGGTATGTTGTGTGAGATGGCGGAGGAAGCTGGAGATGGGTGGGGGAGAATCCAAGGGGGAGTAGTCGGTGTGGAGGTGGGAAGAGAGGGGGAATAGGAGAGGTGATAATGTGCACAAGAAGTGGAGACGTGGGTGATGAAGGAGTAGGAAAAGAGAAGTATACGAAAGTTAAGCTCAATGAAGATGACATAGTGGGATATAAAAATGCGCCCAGATGCAATATGAAGACATCGATAGACTTTATGCTGTGGGCTATATCCAGTGAAGACGCATTTGGTGGATCTAAACTGCACTTTGTTATTGTTGTAAGGTCGCATACAAGGATAACAGTCACAACTAATGACTCGTAAAAATGCATAGTCAGGCTTGCAATGAAAGAGATAGTCCAGTGGGCTACACTGACCAATTACATAAGATGAGAGACGGTTGATAAGGCACACAGCAATAGAGAAGGCATCATCTCTCAAAACTCAAAAGGAGAGCAAAACAGATACGTGAATTGATTTCCATTATAAGTGGAAAGATCACATTAGTGAGAGACCTCAATTATTTTCATTATAAATGAAACGAATACTAGGGAGAGGTGCTGCCGTCAATCAATCCCTCACCATTATTGATGCCACTGAAGCCCTTAGCAGAAAATCGGGGGCTTGAATAGCTCCCTCGTCAAGGAAACATCATTGGTCGGCTGTTAAATGTTATTTCGTTTGGGATCAATTACCAATGGGGGACAAAAATTAGGTGGAATTATCAACAGGACCCATGCTTTTCAGAAATTATCCAAAAAAGGTCTTGTCATCAAAAGCTGGACGAAAATGCCCTTTTCTAAAGCAACACGTTTTGCTTTTCCACTTTTCCCTCTTCTCCCTTCTTTCCCTCTTTTTTCTTACTTTTTCATTTTCAACTTTGTTTTTTTTTACCTCACCAGTCATCTTCTTCATCATTTAGCCACCATTGGAGGTGGGAAAATCCGAAAATTTGAAACGTGAGTTCATTCCCATCTATCTTTCAATATATAGGTTTTGTTTTTCATTTGTTTTAGGGTTTTGCATTTCTCCTTCTCCCTTTCAATGGAGGATGAGGAAGATGAATCGTACGGTAGAAAGAAAAAAAAACGTGAAAATGAACGAATAAAAAAACAGGAAGTAAAAACGTGTTCATAATGGACTTGATAAGCCCATTCGGAATTTGGTAACCTCATTTTTATACTGGATAACCCCAACCCCAGAGACTTGAAAACCCTCTTCCAAAACTCCAGTACCCTTGGGCAATTTTAAGGGACTTGATAAGCCCATTCGTAAATTGGTAACCCCATTTTAATACTAGATAACCCCAATCCCAAATACTTGAAAACTCCCTTCCAAAACTCTAGTACCCTCGGCCAATTTTCAGGAACTTGATAAGCCCATTCGGAAATTGGTAACCCCATTTTGATACTTGATAACCTCAATCCTATAGACTTGAAAACCCCCTTCTAAAACTCCAGTACCCTCAGCCAATTTTCAAGGACTTGATAAGTCCATTCAGAATTTGGTAACCCCATTTTTATACTAGATAACCCTAATCCCAGAGACTTGAAAACCCCCTTCCAAAACTCTAGTACCCTTGGCCAATTTTTAGGGACTTGATCACCCCGTTCGGAAATTGGTGACCACATTTTTTATACTAGATAACCCCAATCCTAAAAACTTGAAAACCCTCTTCCAAAACTCCAGTACCTTCGGCCAATTTTCAAGCACTTGATAAGCCCAATCGAAAATTGTTAACCCTACTTTTGAGAGTTACTAACCCCCTTCCAGAGAGTTGATAAACCCCTTCTGCTACAAAATCCCCTACCTATAGCAACTTTTCGAATGGCATTATAATTTTGCCCATGATAGAAATAACAAAGAAATGGATGTTGTTTTCATTAAATGTGCTTTATGTATTACATCCCAATTTGTGTATTACAAAAAAAATAAAATTAAGTAAATCAAAAAATGTGTAGCCATCAATTCATGTATTACATCAACTTTTTCTTATACAACCACTTGTCTTCCAAAAAGTGAGTGAAGCCATCCATGCATTATCTCCAGAACTCACCCTAAAAAACAAATCGCTTAAACCCTAACAAGATAAATAAAAAACAGAGGAATGAAAAATAGTGCAAAACCCTAAAAAAAGAAAAAACAAAAACAAAACCTAAATACAAAGAGATAAATGATAAGAACTCAACATTCAAGTTTTCAATATTTGTCAGCAACAATGGTGGCTGAACAAGGAGGAAGATGACTGGTAGGTTAAAAAATCAAAAAGGTGATAATGGAGAAGTAAAAGAAGAGGGAAGAAGGAGAAAACAAGGTCAAAACGTGTTGTAAATTTCAAAGGGTATTTTCGTTCAGCTTTTACTGACAATACCTCTTTTGTCCCCTGTTGATAATTTTTGAAAAGCATGCGTCCTGTTCATAATTTTGCATAATGTTTGTCCCCCATTGGTAATTGGTCCTTTCTATTGTTCTCTCTTTTTTATTTTTCATTGAAATAATCTTTTTTTATTTCTCATTCTCTTGTTGTGTCATATCCAAGCCCTCGCATTAAATGTTACTAAGGGGAACATAAAATCCGAAATAAAGGGTCCGAAAACGTAGTAGCCTCGATCTCCTTCTCCAGCGGCAAAGTGACACGTGCCTAGGAGTAAAGGGGGCGAAAGTGATGGATGTCGTATCTGATAATTAATATTCTCTTATACTTTATATAAAATGTAGGAATTAACAACATTAATTACTAGAGCCCCAACTGTAATTTATTTTCCGTGTTTCCAGCCCGCTGTTAAATTGCTCTTTTTCTCTTCCTTTCTACCCCTCTCTTACACTAGTTAACACGTATTCTATGATTTTTTTACATATTTGCCAAACATTCCCTTCATTAGAAAATAATTCTCAAAAAAATTCCAGCAAAAATCAAATTTCCAAGATTTATTTTCAAGGTAAGGATTTTTCATATACAATTTTCATCAAAACCTTGAAAAAAAGAGCCATACTTATATTTTTTTCTGGGAAATTATTTTGCAGTGATAATTTTTCCCGGAAAAAGTTGTCATCATTGCCAGAAATGCCAAGTTTTTTTTTCCTTTCATTGCTCTAAAAAAATGAGGGCTATTTCCGTCATTCAAAAGAATCAGAGGCTTCTTATGGAATGCAATCCGTCTAGAATCCATCCAAAGGGCCTAAAAATCTCCACTTAAAAACTCTCAGCAGCTGTTGCTGATGACCAGCCATGGTAAAAATTCTTGCCCTAGATTATTAACACAGAGCTCTGAAACTATTTCTCTCTCTCTGATCAATCTGAATAGATGGCATCTTCCCTTCTGACAAGAACACTCACGGGACTGCGATCGATTCGCCCTTCTTTACATTACCCACAGAAATCTCCAATCTCCACTTCTTTTTTCAAGGTAAATTCTTGCCCTAGATTGACTTGTTGGTGGGTTTTTTTTTTTTATTAATGTTTTTGGATTGGATAAACGGTTTTGTTTCTGGGTTTTGATTTTCTAATGTGTTTAATTGTGGGTTTCTGGTTCTGAGGTTAATGGGTTCGAATTATCGGTTTTCCTTAGTGGGTTATCCATTTTAATGATCATCTGTTTAGATTATGGGGTTTGGTTTTTGGTATTCTGATTGATGGGTTTGATTGGTTTTTCATGTTGATTTATGTTTATGAATTACCTATCCTCCTTAGTGATAGTTGATTTTGATTTTGTGAAGTGTTTTCATTTAATGGGTTAGTGTGAAGTATACCCATCATCCTTCCAATCTTGCTAATTGATTAGTATAGCCCAAAAGGAAAGCGTATTTTATATGTTCCTGCCATGTTAAGTAAAGCTGGTATCGGATATCGAATCTCGCATCTAAAGAAGCATGCGAAGAGTTTTTAACCTAGCTATGAAGGGAATCGGATTGCTCCCATTGAATGAAGGAGATATCTGTTATTACCCTGCCCGTACTGTCCGGAGTTTCTCTCTGCCAGGCAAGAAAGGAGTAGCTTAGTTATTGCATGCCCGGTTTAAAAGTCCGGAAAAGGAATAACTTTCTTAACCCAAGCGCATACCAGATATCGGATCTAGAGTACTCATGCGAAACAAAGACCGCCCTATTACTTAAGGCCCTAGCCTATGATTTAGCCTACACTTTGAATTTATTGCCGACACACATGTCCTGCCGTGTCCGACATGACACGTGTGTCCACACATGTTGACACTCCTTTTGACACTTTTAAATGTACAGCTAGAATTGTTAAAGTTAATGTGAGCTTGTGGACACATTTTTGTACTGCATTAAGTGTAATATTTTATTTTATTATTATTGAATATTGTGTTTACCTCTTTTATTATTACCTCTTCTTTTATTATTGACTCTTCTTTTAGCTCATCTTTAACTAATATTTGCTGTTATATCCCGTCCCCTAAACCTAAAACCCTGAACAAACTCTTATTGGAGGTGGAAGAGAACTAGATTAAATTGATGAATGCATTGTTATTTGATTATCTCAAGCT
This sequence comes from Tasmannia lanceolata, assembly GCF_043159265.1. Taxonomy (NCBI): domain Eukaryota; kingdom Viridiplantae; phylum Streptophyta; class Magnoliopsida; order Canellales; family Winteraceae; genus Tasmannia; species Tasmannia lanceolata. The sequence continues at coordinate 55,623,988 of NW_027518692.1, forward strand.
TGTTTTAGATCATAGTTGATTAGTTATAAAATTTATTAGTTCATTAAATGAATACCTTATTTATATTGTTACAAATTATGATAGTAATCAATAATTTTATGTATATATGCATTTTCAAAAATAAAAAAATTATGTATATGTTTTTTGGAATGTTGCGTTTATCTTTTTTATTAGGGCGATGATATTTTCACCCCGCCAGCATTACACATGCACCCCCCTTATAACGTGATTTAACGTCAAAAAGCGTTAAAGTTGCCCACTTTTCACGTCAAATCACGTTATAAGGGGAGCGCATGCGTAATGCAGGAGGAGTGAAAATATCGTCTCCCTTTTATTATTATCTCTTCTTTTATTATTAACTCTTCTTTTAACCCATCTTTAACTAATATTTGCTGTTATATACATAATTTTGTGCATATGTATGTGTCACCATTTCCAGATTTTTAGATCTTTCCATGTCAGACAACTTCGTATCGATAAATCATGATTATATACTTTCTATTTTAGCCTTGTCCCCGTTTCTAAATTTTGGTGGGTTGCCGTGTCTGACACTCTGTGTCCGTGTCCACAAATCATAGCTTTTGACTCATCTTTAACTAATATTTGTTGTTATATACATAATTTTATGTATGTGTCACCATTTCTAGATGTTTTTATGTCAGACAACTCATATATGTGTTGAAACTCGACACACGAATCCGTATCGATAAATCATGATGATATTTACTTTCTATTTTAGCCGTGTTCCCGTTTCTAAATTTTGGGGGTTTGCCGTGTCTGGCACTCTGTGTCTGTGTCGTCACGTGACACTCGTGTCCTTGTCCACAAATCATAGGAATTTTCTAATATTCACAGATCTGTCAATGCTTTGGCCGATGAGATCGCAAAATCTTGAACTCATCGTGATAATCTAATTATTTCTTATGGTCTTTCTCTATAATCATTTTATTGATTTGACAGGGTCACCTTAGCCCTTGTAGTAGTTTTTTCAGGCCTTTGGCCCGTTTTTAATTAATCATATTTTTTTAAATACAACATAAATTTTATGTACTACAGGGCATGGCTAAATCTGCACTGTACCTGCATTGTTTTTGTTAGTTTCTTTTTAAATTTAATGATTTTTAATTTTTCAATAAAAATTCAAAAAATAGTAATAATATTATAAAATGTAGCATCTAACACTGTCTACAATAGTATGCATTGTGTTATATATATATATATATATATATATATATATATATATATATATATATATATATATATATTCTTTGTCCATTCTTATTTTTTATGAAACTGATAACCCTAGAATATCTCCATCTTAACAAGACTGAACTCAACCATCTTCAACTTCTGCAATTAGAATCTCTAGAGTATCTTCATCTTTTATACTTTTCCCATCACTATTATAGAAGGGTAACTTTAAATATCGCTAATATCTCCCTGATTTTAATCTTCTTTATCGAGCTCATTACCCAAATCTCTACCAAACCCTTGGTACTCTCTTGATTTGAATCTTCATCATTGGCTCGAAAACTGTGAGCTTCAATTGCTTCCTCTTCTAGATTTTTGCTTAGAGCTAACTCGTAAAAAGGATCTTTGGACTTTTAAAAACACCATTGCTGTCGTGGTATTTTGGAAGGCCACTTCCGCCACTTCTCCAATCCATGAGTAATCTTCTCGAGTTAATCTTGTAGGTCCTGAATATCATCATCCGCAACATCTTATGGAATTGGTTTACTTCTCTGGCAGTCATGTGCTCCACACATGGTTTTAGATTTCCACTTAAACCGACGCGAAACAACTGAAATGTTTCCCTTTCCATCTTCAGTGAAACACATAATAAAATCAAAATGCATATCAAAACCTAGACCGTAAGGTGCCGTTTGGATACAGATTTTAGAATCTTGGATTTCCCCAAAATCCTGGATGGGAGACAAGAGAAGAGAAGGAAACCGTCCGTTTCGCTTCTCTTTAGAATCTTGGATTTTAGGTAAGAAATCCAGGTTTTAGAAATCTCTCCCCCATCCTGATATTTCTAAAACCTGGACATGGTATGATCTCCTTCTCTCTTGTTGACGGAAAGAAGGGCGAGAAATCAGAAAACAACGGCTGGTCTCCTTCTCTCGTCTCCCATCTACGATTAAGAGGACATCCAAGATTCTAAAATCCGCATATCCAAACGGCCCCAATTGTATTAGTGATATACTATATCAATATGTGTTACATAATTATATTTATATAAATTGCATGGTGTACGTATTATATATAAATATTTATAAGAATTACATGTGAAATTTGGTATGTATTGAATTATCAGACATGCGAAACAACACATGGCTCTAGGTCTTCAATGTCGTTAGGCCATTATGGATGGTTGTCTTGCTTTTATGATGGGTTCTAAGTATGTATTTTTGTGTATTCTAGCCTTTCTTTGCGTTTTATCTTAAAATTCTATTATTTGCATATTTTGCCGTATATTTGTTGTGATTTTCTAGGATTTCCACGGAAATCTCCAACTGAAATTTAAAACCGTGGTTCCACACAATGATATCTTGGAGTATCAAAATTTGCTCTTTTACCAAGTAATGCAGATTTGGTAAGCAATGACCTTTGACAACCAAGGCAACACGGAAGTAGAAATTAGAGTGACCGATTGATCACTACAAGAGAAGAAGCTTGATCCAATTCAATATAAGAAGACATCTAACAATCTTCTTAAAACTTTACAAAACATAGCATATGTACTCATAAAAAAAAATCTAAACTCTACTCCAATCTCAACATCATGTCCTTGTAACCCTAGCACCTAGCCTGTAATTAAAGCTAATAAACCTTTCCTAATTGATCTAATATTCCTATAACTCAAATTAGAATGAACACCATACCCATGAATTCTTCTTCGACTCCTCAAAAGCAACCCAAACCTTAGTCTAATCTCAACCATCAAGTCCTTGGCCCTTGATTGGATCTAATAGACATTTCCTAACTATTTTATTATTCCTAGAACTCAAACTAGAATGAAATCCTTACATATGAACTCTCCACATTACCGTAATCAGTCTCTTTTTAAGACTAACAAAGCAGTTCCTAAATTTGATTAAAAATATAAAAAATCCTAAAAAACATAATCGACCGAATCAAGCATTTATTTCTTTTCTATACCCAAATGAAGCCCTGTAGGACCATGTGATGCCAGATGATGTCATGATGCCATAAATTCATATTGTCCATTTTGCACCTCCTTGCCTCTCTGATTTCTTCATGGATGAATTTGGGCCTGGTTGGGGTTCACGAGCTGCCTTAAAGAAGAAAGCTTGCACCTCAAATGTCTGCGACTTAATGAGGTCTTAGATTGCTCATCTTTTGACTTGATTCATTGTTTCCTGATGCTCAACTTCATTATTTGCATTATATTTCTGAGTGTTTACGCCTATCATTTCTGCTATTCTTGCTGTGTTTTGAATTTTTTTACTTGTTTCTCTTCTCGGGCCATTTTGCTTGTGCCTTATTCTCTATACGAATAATACTAGTACTTGTTCAGAACCCGTGTCTTCAGTGCTTGCAATTTTACTATATCAAAGTTGCGTTACGAGTGATGTATTCTTGTTCCTTCATTGTTGTTTTATGCTGCATAAAAAGGCTTGCCTTATACTGCTTGATCCCTCCTTCAGATTCTTTTTGTTTCCTTTTCATCTTTGGGGGCTGAGCCAAGGTTTTAAATTTCGACCAAAACCCGAAAGAACGAAACCGAAATCGGGTAAACCCGAAATTTCGATCGAAATTTTGTTTTTCCCGAAATTTCGGTCTGAAATTTAAGGAAAATCCCAAAAAATCTGGAATTTTAAAATTGTTTAATATTCTCCCGAAATTTTAGGATGAGATAAATTATCCATTTATTGGTTTCGTCTGATTTCGTCCAAAATTCTGAAATTTCGGTTTCGGTGAGGACCGAAACACATTCCGAAACCGAAACTTAAAACCTTTGGCTGAGCTATGTAGTCGCTCAAACTCCTAATTTGCAAAAACCATAATTTTATAGTTGTAGTCACCCCTTCTTTGGATGCTACAACTTTATATGTTTGAAACATTTACTCTTGTTTTTGTGTTAATCCTTTTATTTGTAGGGTAAATTTTTCTACAGTCATACCGGGTGTGCCTCTTCTGTGTCCCTAACTTCTACTTTGGTTCGCCGTGCCTTTACTTCATTGAGTGGCACAGAAACTACTTTTGCGCTGCAGTCAATGGCATCAAATGAACCAGTCGTTTCTGTTGATTGGCTGCATGCCAATCTCAAGGAACCCGATGTGAAGGTGCCTTCCATTTACTTTCTGTATTTGTTCATTTGTTAGAAGTTATTCTGGTGTCTACTGTTTATTGTTATGAAGTTTATATTTATATCTTTGTTTCTTCTATTTCCAGAATAAATTCATTTCATGTATCATGATTTGTTAATTTTGTGTGCATACAGCATGTGAAGATTTTTTTGTATAGCATCATTAATCAACCTTGCTCTACTCACAGTATGCCACTTTTGCCTTTTAAAGGTGAACCAAAGCGACGATATATTTCCTATGACACGTGTATCATATATGAAATGCATGAAAGCTTACAATATTGCAATTTAACACAATGTTGTAAATTTTAGTTAGGTGCATACCTTTTAGCTGTTGCATATGTGTATACGGTGTATGATCTCTGCACACCAATACTTTAATAATGCAATCCTTTCTTCATTTTTCCACTTTTTTAATTGGCTATTAAAAGCTCTTAAACTTCTCAAATAACTATCTTCAGCCAATCAAAAGTGTGTAATATAATGACGAGTGCTATTATCAAACAATGGAGTGTGGATGTAATTTCCCATGTACAAATGGGTGAAATGATAATACACACATATACAGCCAATCAAAAGTGTGTAATATAATGAGGAGTTTTATTATCAAACAATGGAGTTTGGATGTAATTTCCCCTGTAGAAATGGGTGAAATGGTAATACACACACATACAGAGATATATAATGTGTAATATAATGTTGAGTTCTATCATCAAACAATGGAGTGTGGATGTATAGGTTCTGTTCTGTTGCATTCCTTTGGTCGGAAAACCCGAGGAAATGACATGGCAACAAGAAAAAGAAAAGGAAAAAAAGGAAAAAAGGAAGATAAAAATACGTTTAGTTGTCTTAGGAAAAGGAAACCACGTCTTTGTTCTTATTGTCTAACAGCAGCAGAGAAGAAGAAAAGAAACCTTCCATAACCTCATCTTCGCCACCTACTTCAACTCCTCTGGTGGCATGAAGATCCTTTTCCTTACCTTAATGAAATGCATTGGCCGAGCAGGAGCCAAGCTGCATCGACAGAGATCTGAGTATTTACGATAAGGGTGAGGGTTTCAGTCGCGTTCGAGTTCAATAAAGGGGAAGTTTTGTCCGGGTTTCAGCTGTTTGTTCGTTTCAGCCAATTGTCCAACTAAAAATATGTTTTTGTGCCATTGCCAATACTAAAAGATATTTGAGAAGAGAAGAATTCAAAAACCATCTTCTAGTTTCTTCATATAGGGGACTGCAAAGCCTCACAGTCACATCCACCCTGGTGAATATTTACCAGATTTTCGATAATTTGCATAGATTGCCCTTCGCCCATAATTCCACTTATTGAAGAGTCTCCACCACCATTTTCCATAAGAGCATCATTCTGGGTTCTGACACTCTTGATACCTAGACCTCCAACACGCTTCTGTTGACATACTGTTTCCCAATTTTTTTCTTTTATATAGTCATCATTCCATAAAAAGTCATGAAAGATCAAAATAATTTTATCCGTCACTGAAGGAGAAACCCTATACAGAGATAGAAAATATGTTGGAATGTTAGATAATGACAGCACCATTCAAAAAAAAATGTTAGATAATGGCATTGAGAAGGGTAATTCTAACAGGAAGGGGAGATACTTGTATTTACAAGATTCAAGGTAAGATTTTTGCTTTAGGAATGAAGAACCTAATTTTCTTTTACTTAATAAAATTTGATTCCACTTGTTTAAAACAGAGGTTCCACCTGTCATCTTTGGACTTTGATTTTGCTTGGTTTTCTATGGCAAGATTACTCATTGTGCATGGGAACTTTTGAGGATCTTCAATATACTCAACTTGTTAAAGATTATGGATGATATTAAGTTTTATGATTTTTACATATTTTTTTTACTGCATCTTAGGTAATTTAAAGAAGTCTTGAGTAGGTAAATCAATTAAATGCATCAAATTTGCAGCTTCTGATTTCTTTCCATTGGATTTCTTATTTTAGGTGTTGGATGCTTCATGGTACATGCCAGACGAGCAGCGAAATCCACTTCAAGAATATCAGGTGTTTATTTTTTGTTTCTCTTTGGCATTTATAATGAGTCGTCAACATTTTCTAAGTTTGTATCATTTTGTGTGACTTTTGTTGCTTATGATTTGCACTGCATACCAACAACCAACATGATGGGGTTCTGTTCTTTTATCCTCATAGAACTTACAATTCCATATCAATGCTATTAAGATCCAACTCAATGCGTGTTATTTGTAATTTTTGGTAAATTGGTGTTTGGTTTTTAAGAAAATTTAATAATGGTTGATGGAGATAATGATAATCTATTTTACATTTCCCACTTGTATACACTGGAAGCTACTGTTGATAAACCATGCACTATGAAAGTTGTTCTTTGCACTAGTGTTTTCTTTAATCCTGCTGTTAGTCGTTGATAATGGCCCTGCCGTTAATTGATAATGGCTCAACAATTCGAGGGATAACCAATAATTACTGCCTCATATGTTATCCCATCCCCTTGCAGTGGAATCTTAAAATGACACTGAAAAAATTGAAATGAAAGAAATCTTTTTTTTTGGGTAGGTAAGCTGGGATAGAGGCATAGAGCCTACGACCTCAAGGTTGTGATACAGGCCTCAACCATTGAGCTTCAGGCCCAACCCATGAAATTAAAGAAATGTTATTCCAAAAGCCACAACTATGACAATTATAACAACGCTGGCTCAAATACTAACCCAACCTAAACCCGAACCAATCTCTGCCCTTCAGCTAAACTTCTACAAGACTAATTTAACAATAAAAGGAATTCCTAGGTCTCCTATTTTTAAATCTCACGATCCAACTTAAAGCTGCTTTTCTTGTGTGTTCGTACACCAAATTACTCCTTTTTTGCCCCTACAGCTTTGATAGACAATGGGCCCGCCTATTCAATAAATTTTACGTGAAATCCTATTTTAAAGAAGACCCAACAAAAGAACCTCTCTCTCTCTCTCTCTCTCTCTCTCTCTCTCTCTCTCTCTCTCTCTCTCTCTCTCTCTCTCTCTCTCGCACACACACACACACACACACACTCACGCACGCACACATGCGTATTCTTTATACAGCTTTTAGGGTCCACTGGATCCAAATGAACAAGTTACACTTGTAACAAAACATCCCTTAGAATTATCCATGTAGTAGAATAGATAAAAACCAAAGGAGTCCTGAAAAATCCAAGTTGTACAACTTGATACGACCTACTTAAGTCAATTCATAAACCCTCCTCTTGTTTCTTTTTCTATTCTTTGCTTTTGTCTTCTTCATTAAGTGTTGACTTCTGCACCTCGGTGAAGGATGCTCTGCACACTCTTGTTCTAATATGTTGTTTTGCTACCAAGGTTTTAAATTTCCACCGAAACAGTCACAAAAGAGCCGTAATGTGTTTCCTTTTCCATCCCCACCTAAACACATTACTGAAACCAAAAATCATTGCAAATCCAAAATCGTAAGTGTATTCGTGATGTATTATATTAATTAGTATTCGTGATGTATTATATCAACTTTTATATAATAATATTTGTATGAATTGCATGTCAAATGTAGTGTATGTATTATGTATACGTATTTATATGAATTATATGTGAAATATGGTGTGTACTTATTTATCAAACATGAAACAATGCATGTCACTAGGTGTCCGTTGTTGTTAGACCAATATGGATGGTTGTCTTGTTTATGTGATGGTTTCTAAGTGTGTATTTGTTTTATTCTAGCATTTCCTGAAGTTTTATCTTAAACTTCTATCATTTTCATATGTTTCCATACGTTTCTGTGATTTTACTGGATTTCCACCAAAATTTCCAACCTAAACCGAAATGTATCCGTTTCCGTGACGATCGTAACCGACATTTAGAACCTTGCTTGCTACTAGTTGATCCATTTCATGGTATTAATAGTGGCTTTGTTATTTTTACGTAGGTGGCTCACATTTTTTTTTTTTTTGAAATGGATGCAGGTTGCTCACATTCCTGGTGCCCTTTTCTTTGATGTGGATGGAATATCAGATCGTACTACTAATGTGAGATTATTTCTTTTGACAACTTTTATCTTTTCTTTTTTGCAAGCATGAGACTGGTAGGGATAATGTTTTAATTTTTTTTTACATGTTTTCTTACTAATTTACTCTTTCTGATGCTTTTGAACATCTTACCTTGAATTATTCGGTGGTTGGCGCATTTATAATCTGCTTGTAAATGAGTTCTTTTGTTCTGAATTTGGGCTTCTTCATCTTGGGAATCTCATCTTTTGTAACTGGTAGCCAATTTTACCGCTGATGTTCTGCTTATGTTTCGTATCTTTATAAATATCTTAGTGCAATTCCTTCAACAGTTCAATAAAGTGGTGAAAAAAGCATTTGCTATTTACTAGCAGCATTAGTCATGCAAGTATCTGCTTTTAAGTTCATGTGATTACCCCCCCCCCCTCCCCTTTTCTAAGTTTTGTAACTGTGCGGACGATTTTCCTGTAGGAATACAATCCTGTTTTTCATGGGTTGGCGGTGTCTGATGGTAAAGATGTGATGGATTACAAGTTCCAACCTTCGGCCGATTTCTAGGTCAAGAAATGTACTTTCTAAGATGTCTCCGGTCACTTGGTCACTGTGAGAGTACATGTGCTGTGATGGACACCTCTAATACTATTAAGATTCAAGCGACATTGCATACCTCAATCTCATCTTTGCAGTTTTCATCCTTGGAATTTGTGGATGAAAACCGTAAGGAGAGTTGTTAAAGTGTTAAAATTGTGGAGGCTTTTGAGCACAATGTATTCAAATGTGTTGGAGATTGTTCTTTCATAACAAAGCCAAGGGGCAAGGTTTTAAGTAGTGTTTAAAAACGTGGATGTGACGCAGAACGCCGCCAAGAAAAATCCTTGTCGACTCGGCGCGGATGCGGCCGTGAACGCGGTTGACTTGGCCATAACTCCGGAGAGTCAAAGGAGTTTTTATTGACTCTGTAGGGAAAAAATGCGAAATGCGGATGTGGTGCAACGCGGAACGCGGCCAATGTAAAAAGGAGTAGACTTGGGCGAGTTCTGAGTCGAGTCAATGAGTTTTTAAGTTTCGGTTTCTGTCGGCATGGAAACAAAAACATTTCGGTGCAAATGATGAAATTTTAAGATGAAAGTTTGGGAAATGCTAGAATAAGCACAAATTACATACTTAGAACCCGTCAGCCATCTATAATGGCTTAATCACATCGAACACCTAGTGACATGCGTTGTCGATCTGACATCCCATGCCGATAGAGTTACGAGGTATTATTGATCTCATTATTGATCTGACCTCCCATGCATAAGATACAGTTACTTTGTCGTGCAGTTTAATGATGCTGCCTACTAAATATCATTCTCTACATTTCCTGGCTGGTACAACCATATTGCTTTCTTTTAAATATTCAATTCTTCACTGTCGTCTTCTTCTCAAAGTCCTTCAATGTAAGTTTGATGCAGTGCACTGCACACACAGTCCAAAAGATATTATACTTTTGGAGAGCTCACAATATTCTCTCCAACGTTCTTAGAGTTGCTCCATTTTTCAGTGACAATCTTAACGACATTTCTCTTCCCAACCTACTTAATTACTCTTGGCATCTTTCGCAACATCGGATGCCTCAATATTCTTAAAGAAGATGATCTTTCCATCATAGTACTTAATAAAGTTGATGATCAGCTGTCTCATGGGACTAGTCCCGCCATCACACATGATCGTGACTCCATACTCTGATCAGTGCTTCTTTAGCCTGCTGATGTACTTGTCCAGTTTGGCTACCTCCATGGGTATTTACTTGTTCATAAGCTCATATGAAGAGAGGGCATTCATTCTTGGCCTGTGGCATGTACTTGTTCAGAAGTTTATACAGAAAAGAGGGGGGGTTCATTCACTCTTGGCCTTTTTTGGCTAGCTGTGCCAATAAAATATTGCAAATATGGGCCATTTCTGTCATTTGCTACGATGCCATTGTGGAAGGCGATTTTTCGAAAATACCTGCCCAACTTTCTCTCTTGCATTTCTCCACATACCCTTAATAACCCTCTGTTTCCCCCTTTGAGCTTATCATCGGGTCCATGCTTGCTGGATCCTTTAGACTAACCCCATCTGTCAACCCCGCTTGCATCTTACATCCTTCCATGCTACCCCACGTCAATCTCCCCTCGGACTACGCCCACGTGTATGGGACATGCCAAAATTTGTCCTGGCAAAGTTGAGATTGCTCATCTGCCTCCTCTTGTGGTCAATAGCTACACACTCATTTTCTGTCTATGTTCCATCATCTGTCTGTCTCTCTCATCATCAGATGGATATGCAATGAATTCCTCTCTCCTCACTCGCTCCTGCTTTTCCTGTTTAAAACCCTTTAGCGACACTGAGATAAGTTCCCTAACATCATTAGGGCAAGATGGGCATGTTGTCACATGTACATAACTGCTTACCAGTTGTTGTTTCAATCTTATAACGAAACGACTGCCTATCCTCTTTCCACAATAATTGCAGTCTTCCGAGTGGTGCCATCAGGCTGCTCATATAGCCAATCGGTGTCGCTAGCATCGTCCCCATCCTGACGACATTGGTGCATGGTGATAGTGAAGATTCTTACAGATCGAAGGATTAGGAATTAGGATCATCTTATGAAGATGATTTTCGGGGCACAACCTATTCAAGTAGAGGCCCAACAAATGAAAGATTTGGATCATCCAAATCGTTCATTTTTACATCTATTCTATACATTTAAATATAATGGGAAAACTTAGGTGCCCCTCCAAGGTTATTGAAAACATTATAAATATATTTTTAAAATTTTGAATTCCTTGTAATTCAAAGTAAATTCCATACGTGGAGGCATTAAATATTATTTTCATCTAAATTTTTTCATAACTATTAAATAATAAATGGATGTAAATTTCTATGTAGGTATTCATTCAATACCGGGTTTTTATATGTTGGTCACACGTACATGCAAGTATAACAAAAATGTAGCTGACCCACCTCACTAGATGATCCAAATTGGGCATTTATTGCGCTACAACTTGAATAGGCAGTGCCTTGAAAATAATCTCCATGAGATGATCCTAGCCCTTAGATCTGTACAGGTTTCTAATACTGTGCTGTCAATTTAAAACTCTATGGATTGCCCGGGGGGGTGGGCCCAACAAATAAATGGTTTGGATCATCAAGTAATGTGGGCTCGATTGCTTGTTTATTATTGTACTTACATTGCATGCACATGGCCGTGATGAACGGTGACAATAGATTTTACAGTTTCACATGGGGACCTTTTTGTGCAATCAAGACTGTTGACCTTGTAGAACATCATGGGATGATCCATGAGTTTGGTCCAATACTGATATGACATCCCATGCATAATATAATAAACAACAAAAATCATCGGTTCAGCTTTTTTTGGCAAAATGTATATTAGTCCTGCCCCAAAAAATAGAGTGGGCCCCATCTTATTCAAAGATCCAAACCTTTTCATTTGTTGGGCCCATGGTAAATAGGCTCTGCCCCAAAAATTATCCCTATAGAATGATCCTAATTGCCTGATCTGAAGAGGTTTCCATATGGTGCGTCCCTCTTCATATTGGTGGGTTAGTACCCCTTTCCGTGGGTTCGATGGGGTACTCACTAACTGATAGCATGAAACTAAGTCTTTGTTCAACTCCTATTTTTGAAAGTACTTGGAATAGTTTCTAATAAACCCCTGAATGTCTACTTTTACAATAATTATCCTTTTTTTTTTCTTGTGGGCTAGATATTTAATTTTTCATTGAAATGCTATACTCTGTCATATTTTGCCTAAGCCTTAATGTAAATAATTTGAATCAGTTGCCACACATGTTGCCATCGGAAGATGCTTTTGCTGCCGCCATTTCTGCTCTTGGTATCGAGAACAAAGATGGGGTGATAGTTTATGATGGAAAGGGAATTTTCAGTGCAGCTCGTGTTTGGTGGTAAGATATGTGCTTAAATTACAACTTGTAAACATGATTCCGTATAATATTTCTAGTGAATAAGAAGGTAACTGTTTCCCTAATCCTTTTTTTAATTTGCTCAAAGGATGTTCCGTGTGTTTGGTCATGATAAAGTTTGGGTATTGGATGGAGGCTTGCCGCGGTGGCGTGCTTCAGGATTTGATGTTGAATCTAGTGCCTCTGGTGATGCAATTCTGAAAGCTAGTGCTGCCGCCGAAGCAATAGAGAAAGTTTATCAGAGACAAACTGTATGTTTATTTTATTTCTTATCTGCCTAAATAAATTGTCAGTGCCAGATTGATTCACGTGCTGCTCAAGCTCTTATTATGATTTCAAAATTCTTTCTATAATGCAATATCGTCTAGCTATATTCAGTAACCACCTATACATTTCATGTCATCTAAATTTGCATGCTCTATTGTTAATGAAAGTAATGGTTTTGGACTTTTGGTTATCTATAAAAAATAAACTTGAAAATTGGAAACCAAAGGTGTTGCCCTTTCAGAATATCCAATAGATTGGTGGTATAGATGACCTCTAATTCATCAAAAGGAAAAATGAAGACGGAAGCCTTCTCTCCAGATCTGCCTCTAAGCTGCTCCTTAGATTACACTGGTTAGGTGGCCCAATTGTGATGCACTTGTCCATAGAGAAGGATGTCTGACAAATCACCTAGTCAATTCGAGAGGTTGGGAGTAAAGTGTCCGAGCCTGGAATTTCTTTCTGAGCTATTTGGTAAGTTTTGAAGGGAAGGTCCTGTATCTAAAGTTCTATTTGGCCCCTTGATCTTTGCTCATATACCAATTTTCTTAGCACAATATCTTCATTCCTAAAGTGAATAAATAAGTAAAGATGTGCTTGATTGTGGGTATGTATGTCAGTTTTGGATCCATGGATGTGACACGTGACCTTATTAACACTTCTGAAACTTGTTTCATATAATCTGTGATTGGTATTTGGCAATCAAGAAATTTGAGGATTGGTCGTGTGCATAATACGTGTGGGTTAACCTCAGTTCAAAAAAAAACACGTGGGTTAAATTTTTTTAGCAATTTTATGTACAAGTCTCGTCTAGGCAACAGAGGTATAGCCGTATAGGTATATTAAGATTTTATATCATTTTCACTTTTGATCATTTCTTAATTTTATTATTGTTGGGGGAAGACGATAGAAACAAAACTTTTTTTTAATGGCAGGATAGAAACAAAACTCAACTTGATGCTCCAATAGGTTTCTGACTTGAAACTTTGGACTGCAGTTTACAATTCAACTGTTATCACTATATTAATCAACTTTTTTTTAATGGTTATATTAATCAACTTTTCACTCCCAAATTTAATTGCTAATGATGATTCTCTTACCAAGTGACATGTAAAAGATCAATATGAGCAGATGTGCATGCTTAGCTAGTTCTTTGTGTTTTCAGGTTGGCCCAATTTTGTTCCAAGCAAAATTTCAGCCACATCTAGTTTGGACCCTTGAACAGGTCAGATTTCTTAAGTCCCGTCCATTCTGATTCGATTATGAATAATGGAAACTGACATCCCATTTCAATTTCGCTGGGTCCTTATTTTGGCCATCATTAATTATGTAGAAAAAGTGAATATTCTTCATTTATTACATTGTGTAAGAACCCTCTTACTATGGTAGATCTCTAAATGACTGAATTATTAAGAAACATCACGTTTTTTTTGTTAAGAAGCATCATGTTACATTATCGATAACTTCAAAAGGAAATTTACAGTCATGCAAAGCCTACTGTAAATGACAGAGCAAGTTCTTCATTATTATAGAGGGAGTTGTGAAGACCAGTGGACATTTACTTTTGAGTCTCAGTGCCATACAGAAAGATGACATTCAAAGATGAGAAAAATTGAACATTTCCATCTGTTAACTCACCAACTTCTCCAAAAGCTTAAGCTGTTGGAGAAAGGTGTTATTTATCTTTTATACTTTAACACTCCCCCGCACATGTGGCCCACTTGGCAAACACGTGGCACATGTGGTCCCACTTTGGGCCGACCATCGCATGTGGATTTTTGCTATCCAGGAGGTTTGAACTCGAGACCTTTGGCTCTGATACCATGTTAACTTACCAACTTCTCCAAAAGCTTAAACTGTTGAGAAAGGCGTTATTTATCTTTTATACTTTAGCACCATCATATATGGTATCTTAGTGTTGCAGAGTTTGTTGGCAAGGCCAGCACATCTGAACTTTGCAGTCTAAGCAATATGTGAGGATACAGAGTTTCGATTTTCAATCAAACCTCATCAAATCAATTTTCTAGAAGTGAAGACACTGGATTGCTCTTATGGGAATGACATGCTAAATCGAGTACCTGTGGAAACACAATTTCAAGCATGGTTTAAATTTCCACTGTAACCGATATGAAATGACCAAAATGTTTCCGTTTCCATTCTCACTGAATCTGAAATCAAAATGGATAAACCTTAATTATAAGTGTAGTAGTGGTATACTATATCAGTATGTGTTACAGAATTATATTTATATGAATTACATGTGAAATGTGGTGCATTATTATGTATACATATTTATATGAATTACATGTGAAATTTGGTATGGACTAAACTATCAGACATGTGCGACAGTGCATATCACTAGATGTTCAATGCTTTTAAACCATTATGGATATGCGTAGTTGTGCTGCTTATGTGATGGTTTCTTAGTGTGTATTTGTTCATATTCTAGCATTTCCCGAGGTTTTATCCTTAAATTCTATCATTTGCATATATGTTTCCATTTTTTTCTATGATTTTACATGTTTTCGACCAAAATTTCCAACTGAAACCAAAATGTTTTCGCTTATGTGATTTTACATGCATGTGTGCAAATGACATAGTTTTCTGAATTCCCCAATATTTTTGCAGCTAACAACTATTGTTTATCCACTCATCAATTTCTTAAATTTGGATCTAATGATATTAGTTTATTTTTTTTTATATTTTATTTGAATATTCTTGATTCATTTTTTTGATAATAAAGACTATAGTAGCTAACACCCTTGAATGTTTTAGGTTAAACAAAATATTGACAACAAGACACACCAGCATATAGATGCCCGATCAAAGGCCAGGTACTACATCTACTTGAATGGTTGACATCGAAGTATTTGTTTACATTCTATTATGTGTCTAGCCATTTTTATTTTATTTTTATTTTTGTGACTAACTGTTGAGATCACTTTCACTTATTTCGTCGAGCTCAATGTATTTCATTTTGTCTCAATGAGAGGAAAATCCGCAGCAGTAATATTCCAAAGCTACCCAAAGCTCAGTACATCAGACCTATATATGCAACAAATAAAATAAAATAAACTCTCTAAAATATGATAAATGAAAGAAAATCTTTAAAAAGTCTAAAATGCCCCTATTGGGCCCCACAGGTGCAACAGCGCCGTGAATAGGTTTGAAGCGGGCGCCTATGATCCCATCATCTTTTCAACCTGCTACTGGGAGGATCTTGGTTTACTTGGTCCAATAATCGAGAGAACCCAGTGTGAGAGGGTGTTGGACAAATTATTATGTCTAGGAGTGGGAATCTCACTTTATGGGGGGCTCAATACTCACCTCCTAAGGACGTGTTTAACCACTCTCCTATTGTGTTGGAACTTGGAATTGAATTGCATTTTCTTTGGGTTCAAGACCTTTACGATTTGAAAACTTTTGCCTAGAAGTTCCAAGATTTTAGGAGTTGCTTACCCAGTGTGAATGAGTTTGTAGTGGATGCTAGGGAGGGATATAAATTCCGTAGGAATTAAAAAATCTCGAGGATCAGATAAGGGGATGGTAAACTAATTCTTTTGGGTCTATTAGTCTAAAAAATACCATATTGAGTATATCGGTGAGCTTGATATGAAGGGGGACTCTAGACATCTTTCTAAAGGGGAATGGGATGAAGAATGAAGTTAAAAAAGAGGTTGAAGATGTGCTGAGGTGGGAAGAGATAGGTGGATATGATGCAGCAAGGCCATTTACCTTAGGGAGGATGACCAAAAATCTTCTGTTTACCATAGTGAGGCTAATTCTAGATGCTTTAGAAACTATATAAAAATCCTTCTGGTGAATTAGATCCTAGTAGAGGATAAGAAAGGAGTGGAAGAGGTTATCCTCTAGGCTGTAGTGATGTCAGTTATTCTACTCGAAGGATTGAGTGTACCATTCAAAAAGAAAAGTATTGTAGTTACTCAACTCAACTCAACTAAGCCTTTGTCCCAAACTAGTTGGAGTCAGGAGAAAAGTATTGAAGTTAATGAGGAAAATAATCCTTAATATCCCTATCATCATTTTGGTCCAGGCGTCTAGCTGTTAAGTCAATAGGACTATTGTTTTTACATTGGTCCCATTGGCATGAGGGTATTTAAGGGAGGTGTTGAACATTTATTATAGTCCAGTTGGCCTTAAAGACTTATGCAATACCAAGGCTTGGTACTCCTTGCCGTGGTTTTAAATTTCGTCCAAAATCTGAAATTTCAGATTTCGGTTAGGTTCGAAACCAAAATTTGGCCGAAATCCAAATTTCGCCAATTACCAAATTTTGGCCGAAATTTCAAAAATTGCATATATTATTCCGAAATTTCAGTTTCGGTGAGGGCCAAAATGTATACCGAAACCAAAATTTAAAACCATGCTCCTTGCCAACTTCTATATGTTTTTTAGGTTAATTAGGAGGATGTTTTATGTGACTCTTACTATTCAAGGGCCATTGCTTGGGATACAAAGGGTAGCCTGTGTGCTTGGAGAATTGCTCATATTATTGATGACAGTTGGCTCAGGTAGAGAGATAGGTGTTTACTTTCTCATATTTTTACAGTAGCCAATGACATGGCAACTAATCTAGCTGGAAGGGTTCTTCTGAGATAGTTAATCTTGCTAGAAGTGGGTGTTTCTATTTCATGGCATCTGTATTTCCTGAAGTTTCTTTCCATGCATTTCTGTGCCCCCTTACTTCTGTATTTGATATTGAAGTGTGTTAGTTTTCACGAATGTATCCCAACATCACAGTTTAACAAACTAAAAATTTAAAATCTATATTTCCATATGCATGGAATCCTGTTACCATGTTTAATATACATGCATTCATTTGATTTCAGGTTTGATGGTGTAGCCCCAGAGCCTCGAAAGGGAATCAAAGGTGGTCATGTACCAGGAAGTAAATGCATTCCTTTTGGCCAGGTGGAAAACAATATCTGATTGATTGTGTTTTCATTCCCCATTTATTGATGTTCAAGTAGTTATCATAAGTCTTCAAGCTATTGATTGCATATTTCATATCTAGTTGTAGATATTGTTTTGTAGGATTTTAAAAAGTTATCTTGAACCTCCCCAGAATCTTTTCTTTTCAAGGCCCAATTAATGATTAAACCTCTACTCATCTAATGAATCTAACAATTGCAAAAGGAAAACTTAAACACACTTTTTATTTATCTCATTCAAAATTTCCCATATGTCACCCATAAAATGTCAAGCATCCTTTCCATGGTTTAAAATTTCGACCGAAATCCAAAATTTCGGATTTCAATGGGGACCGAAACCGAAATTCACCGAAATTCAGAATTTCGCCAATTACCAAATTTCGGTCCGAAATTTCGGAGTTTTATTGCTATTTTTTTAATAAATAAAAATTGCTACAAAATTTCGGAATTTCGGTCCCAAATTTCGATGCTTAATACCAAATTTCGGTTTTCTGTGGGGTGCGAAACGGTTACCAAAACCGAAATTTTAAACCATAATCCTTTCTATTTCTCTACTTTACACCATATGAATTTCTTTTGTCATACAAATTAGTTGTTATCTTTCCCCAAACACACTCACTTTCAAAGTCATTATCATTAGGTTCCTTCTCAAAGCCCACCTCTGCATGACCTTGACCGTTGGTAGTTTCCTTTAGAAAGTTATCTAGTGGAACCATATCTATATTACTTACCGATGTGATTGAATTGGTTTGAGTAATCAACGTTATCTTCATGTTCAAAGTATTTAACTATTGGATTTTGAGAGGTGTTGTGTAGCTTGCAGTCATTTTGGGATTGATTCGTAGTCTACCAAATGAGACCATCTAGTTGAATGTAGAAATTGTGTTAGATATTCATGATCAAAATGTGACTAGACAATGCATTTATCACTTCACTAGCAACATGCAGACTACCATTTAACCGAGTATATGGTCATTTATGGTAATTTCCCCTTTTTAGGTCAGATATTGATATAGGATGATCAGTGATAGCACTGCATTATGATATTACTGTCATGACATGCAATGCAAGGATAGCCCTTTCTTGGAGCATTTATTTAACTGATTGATTGGCTTTGATATTTTAATGAATAAAGGTTGGCTAATTGTTGGCTTGATCACAATAGTCTGGGGAGGTTCATGTGGATAAAACTGGGAGAGAATGTTGGTCTTTATATATCACTTCAATTTAAATTCCCAATGCCATTTTAAGAATGTTGCTCACTTCAGTTTGCTTTTTGTTAGCTCATTAAAATGTTCATCTATGGGCGTCCTTCATTCTATCATTCCTCTTGATATTATTAGTTTATTACCAGCATTGCCATATATCTTTATTGGGCCTGGCCCCAGTTCTTGTAACTTTTCTAATTTAGTGGATTACTATCTGCAAAATGGCGGTAGAAAAGCCCTGACTAATAGATTGATTTAACTATCACTTAGAAAAAGATTGTTCTATTAAATTTTCTATCATCTGTGGTTGAGCCGTAATGTTCACAGTAGGTTGTGTTGTTTCAATTTTATCAATTTTCTTGATTTTGAAGCTTGGAGTTAATCACTTATTAGTTATGTCACTGGATGCATTTTCTCATGCTTTGCTGAGCATGTGGAAGATTTCTTCATATCTAATGTTGGAAATTCTGAATTTGATTGGTATTTTTGGGTGTAACCATGGGGAAGAAAGTCAAATATTTGCCCCTTGAGTGATATTTTGTTCTCTTTTATTTTCTTGTATATTTCCTTTTAATAAATTTGTATTTCGTTAATTACAAAGTACAAACCAATATATATATATATATATATATATATGAGAAAACGGTTCCTACACATATCTGTAGAGAGTTCTCTACACACTAGCTTAAAATACAGTGGGGGCCCACATTGTTTGGGTGATCCAAGCCATCCATTTTAAAGGCCCTCACATAGATAGGGTGTCTACAAAAAATCAGATCCATAGGATCATCCCAACCCTACGATTTGTGGAGGTAAAATGGATGTCTTTAAACCTATATATATATATATATATATATATATATATATATATATATATATATATATAAGGAAATGATATCTGCACTAAGGTGTTTCGATAAACATGCGCTCCACTTGTTTGTCGTGTAGTATTTAAAGGGTTTAAAGAGCTTTTTGAGAACCGTAATATCCTCTGAAATCCCTTTAAATACTACACGACAAACAAGGGGAGCGCTTGTTTATTGAAACACCTTGGCGCAGATATCATTTCCCTATATATATATATATATATATATATATATATATATATATATATATATTTATTTATTTATTTTTATTTTTTTTTATTTTTTATTTTTTTTTAATTTTTTTTTTTTAGAAAAGGGTTCCTACGCTCGAGTGCAGGAAACAAGGGTGGGGCCACATTGTTGGGGTGATCCTAAGCATTCATTTGAAAGGCTCCATCATGGATGGGGTTTGTACCAAAAATCAGCTTTATTGGATCATCATAAGGTGTCCATTTGTGGGGGTGAAAATTGTTTGTCCATTGATCTGCCCATTTTTTCACCCCACAAAAATGGACACCCTAAGATGATCCAATGGAGCTGATTTTTAGTGGATACCCTATCCATAAAAGGGCCTTCCAAATGCATGCTTTGGATTCCCTTAACAATGTGGGTCCACCCCCCCGTACTCATATATGTTACTGTGATTTTTTTTGTATATCACTGGATAAGTGCTAAATATACAATATCCGTACTTGTTCAATAACATGTGGTTTTTCTTTGTAGATGTTGGATAATTCACAAATCCTATTGCCTGCCAGTGAGCTTGTAAAAAGATTCGATCAAGAAGGTGAGAGTACTTGCCCATTATATATTTAGGTTCAAATGTGTACTTTGCATAATCAATGTTCTGTAGTCTACCATTCAAAAAAAAAAATTGTGTTCTGTAGTCTGCTTATAGATTTTGAATGCATGTCGTGTTAGCTTCCACTTCTTTCAACTTAGCCATATTTTGAGTTGTATGGAAAAACTCTCGGTATGCAATTGCTATTCTCTTCATGCTGATTTGAGATGGGTGATCTTTGTTAATGATACCAGGATTCATATGATAAAAATAAAACATTGAATTTGTTGATCAAACATAATTAGAATGTCTATTTTGTATAGATAGCAACTTGTTTTGTAAAAGCATGATACTAATATCAGTTGTTACATTTCAATTGCATGATATTTATGTACTTATTGTAAAGTAGTGAATGAGTTTAAGATTGACATCTTAGTTATCAATTTCGTTTCGTTTGCCATTTCGGTTTGGCCAGTGGAATGGAACGCTTCGGTGTTTCGGTTGTCTCGACCTTTCAATTCGGGAAAGACACTACACCAAATTTTTTTAATAGTTAAAAATTTTAAAAAATCCAAAAAAATATAAATTACTAAAAATTGAAACAACAGGGCCATCCTATGAAACCCAATCCATCGTAGCATCAAGGTTGTAAAGATCCAACATTTACTTAAAGGAAAACCACTGTCAACTGAAATTCCCGTGTTGACAAGTGCCTACTAGATGAAAAAAATTTAGACTAAATTATGATATATTTTTTAACCGGACTTTTGGGATTTAATAATGCTTGGATATGAATAGCTTGGGGACGTTTCTTGGGCCTTTGCGGGTCCCATTGGGGAGGCGGATGCTACTGAGGCAGAGGTGCGTGCAGTTTACCAGGCTTGAACTTTTGAGGAGAGATCGTCTGAATAATGTGATGGTGGAAGGGGATTCCTTGAATGTCATCCGTTGGCTCAAAGGTTTGTAGTGTCATCCTTGGAGATTTGATAGGCTTTTCGATGTGATGCTTGATTGGGTGCGCTTCTCATCGTGGTGTTTCCTCATGTTCATCGTTCCCGCCAATTCGGTGGCGGATGGCTTAGCTAGAGGAGTGTCTAAGGAGTCTTTAGCTTTGTTTGATTCTTTACCTCCTTGATTTTCATTTGAATTTGTGCTTAGTTGTCTCCTCTTCTTTTTCCTTCTTGTATGTAGTTCGACCCTCTCAGTCCTTTTGTTTGAAATAAAATTGGCCATCATTCAAAAAAAAAAGGAATGAAATATTCCCGTTGAAGTAACTTCCAATCCTACGGCAAAAGCAGTACGAAAATGCCAGAAAAAAACACAAAATTAAGTGGGGAAACTGAAAAAAACAAATGTTATCCTTCCCAAAAAAAAACACTGGAGAAAATAACGATCTTGTAAGCATAGAACAGATATCCATTGTGACAAATAAATGTGGAAACACAGATCAGCGTCCCCTTCTTATCTTTTGGCTTGCTCAGAAAGCTTCGCCATGTAGACATGGTTCTCTCTCCATTGTCGTGGAAGGATCGGAATACTATCACAGAAGAAGCACAGAAATTCTCAAGGTTTTGTCCTAATAGTTGTCTTTATAGCTGTGGTGATGAGTGTCTTAAGACGCAATATGTTGCTTGCATTCGGCATGGAGACCTTTTGAAGAATATATTTCTTTGTTACATAGAATGGATATTAGTGTGTTATTAATTTACTGCTTTCACATTAAACTGCTGAGAAGTTCATAATTTAATCGATAAATATTTGACAACATGGTTATTTATCTCAGGGAAGTGATATAATCGCCCCTTTTTTTACTTGGGAGAGCCTGCTTGTGTGAATTTATGACCACTCTTTTACACTAGAGGGGGCTGTCCCAAGTACGGTAGGAAGAAGGGGGGGGGCGGATATCATTTCCGTTATCTCATTGTCATCGTTTTAGCTCTCTGTTCAGCTACAAGTTATCTAACATATGAAGGATAGTTAAGAGGGCGAGCCTTGGCGCAACGGTAAGGTTGCTCCATTGTGACCCAGTGGTCACGGGTTCGAGTCATGGAAACAGCCTATCTGCAAAGCAGGCGTAAGGCTGCGTACATCTAGCCCTCCACAGCCGCGCAATGGCGGGATCCTCGTGCACTGGATGACCCCCCACCCACCACGCACCCACACACACATGTAAAGGATAGTTAACAATTTTATGAACCCCTCACATTTTTCTTTGAACACTGATATTGATCATGATAATTTGAATTTTATAAAAAAAAAAATTTAAAAAGATAATTTGAATTTTATGTTTCAAGCATAAGCTGCTTGGCTCTTCATTCCTTTAAATTTTACTCACAATTCTATCTGTCTCTTGTTATGTTGTTAATCTTTCTTTTTTGGTTTCTCATTATCCCAATGCACACTTAGCAGAGTCTAACTCAAACTCTTTTGCTGGAATGTTTTCTTTGCAGGCATCTCTCTGGATCGCCCTGTAGCTGCCTCTTGTGGTACTGGTGTGACTGCTTGCATACTTGCACTTGTAAGATGATAATAAACTCTTAGTAAATTTCATGAAATTCTACTTACTTCCATTAAGATATTTAAAGTTCAAAGTCAGATAAGGAAAGGTGATGACATTCACGTTACAGGGTCTCCACCGACTGGGTAAGTCTGAAGTTCCAGTCTATGATGGATCCTGGAGTGAATGGGGAGCACATTCCGATGCACCAGTCGCCACCTCTTGAGTTATCAGTTGCTACTAAAGATTCGGTTGCATGCACCGTATGAGGCAACCTTGTTCTATCTCAAGAGACTGACAAATGTGGTAAAAACACTTAAATTTATCACCTTGTATCAAAATTTGATAGGATTTGTTTGCCTCATCGGGCGTGAAACAATGCATTTCAAGACGCAATAGCATAGATGACAGGGTTGTACGTAGATACAATTCAGTGGAACATTGTTTTTGGAACTTCTCTCAGACCTTTGGTTCCTTTGGTAATCAAACAGTGTTAAGAGAATAATGATGAACTCAGATAAAGAATAATGTTACTTGAAGATTTCTGAACTCTAATATGCCTGTAAGGAGCTTGATTATGCAACTATTATTATTTTCCATACTCATACTCCTCTTCAGAAAACAAATCATAAACTTCAGTTGCTGAACTTATTTTCCATAAACAGAGACTAGCAGGGATCTTTGGGTGAAGTACAGTGATTGTTGCATTCTTTACTAGCCGTCCATTTGAAGGGCGCTATAAGAGGATATAACAAGTTGATCTTTTGGGACTTTTTTGGGTCATGTCCCATCCACAGCAGGAACCAACAGGTAAATGGTTCTCGGTCATCAAACAAGTGGCCTCTTATACTTCTGCCCACTAATCCCTATTACAGGGGTTCTTCTTAATGGGCGAAGTAATCTTGTCGAATTCTAATAGTTCAGGATTCTCTGTGACACTTCTAGATCTTTTTTATCTAATTTTTTCTGAATACTACTACGGCGACTTTATAATTACTACTTGTTTGTCCATTTTAATGATCCACTGGAACAATCATTTCTTACTCTGAAACGATATTACTAGCCAAAAAAACACCCTAAAGGATGTAAATTTTGTTATGCTTGATCAAAGGTTTAGAATTGTCCTAAACAGATACTGTAATTTACCTAATAAGTAATTTACAAAAAACTTGAAAATTTCATTCTAAGGTAAAATCATGACTTATTTTTTATCAGTTAATTCTCATATCTTGTGATTCTCATTGAATTTAACAATATTATGTTCATGATCGACTCTTGTTTTCCTCACTGTTCCTATAGGCATTAAATTTTTATAATTATTTTATATTTTTTTTAATTCTAAATAATAAGATATGTTTTGGCTACTGATATTGGCACTAAGTATTTTGCTGATTGCACAAACACATCTTGTCTTTTATTATTTAAACAGCTGTTGCAGGTTATTATGGTTCCCAAAAAGCTATCAAAAGCCAATTAAAGAAGAAAAAAAAGACGAGCTTAGTTTATGCAATTATTAAAACATGGTAGTGCCAATATCAGTAGAATGTGTTTTCATGTTGTTTCATATCTGGTCATGTCTTTTCGAATATCTATGTCCATTAGATACTGTGAATATATAATAAATCCTCACAGATATAAGTAATTACAAAGCATTGCAGATAAATTAATTTTACCATGATTCCAGAGAGGGATTTGCCAGGCGATTTCGCCCAAAGCCATTCTCTCTAATGGCGCAACCAAACATGGGACTTTGATGGTGTGGCACCCAAAACACAAGTAAAACCCCTAGGAAAGCCTGGCTTTTATGCAACCAAAGAGTAGCGTAGGGATGAAATTTTTAGCTAAATCTCTAATTAATCAAAAATTATGTTGATTGACCTATTCTAGTTTGAAATGTAACGTCTGGTTTTAATTTATTCTAGTGGGAGTCCTTGCCTAACCCCAGCTTACAATTCCGATAACTATAAAAGTGGGGTGGGCCATACACCCAAAACTAAAGGTGAAAATCCTACTGTAAAAGATTATTTAATTTCAATGAATTGAGATTTAATATGGAAATGACTTATAATTAGTGCAAAAAAAAATGAGATTTAATACAGACATTGCTTGTAATTAGTGTAAGTAATTGGTTAGTCCTCTTGGTATCCTCCCACAAGTGGCCCACAAAACAAGGTGGATCGTAGTTGGGTCCCACACAATATAAAAGTGGGTCCTAGGCTTCAACCATTGGGGTTTGGCCGTGGCTCGCAAACCACACATTATGATACGATTACTGCCCAAAATCGGCCCAATCGGATTAATCAACCCCATATGGACCCCATCACTAATGACCATTGAAGGCCGTCCAAAAACCGGCTATTTATTTCATGTAAAAGATTGATGAAATAGGCTTCAATTAAAAATAGAGATCCAAAAACTAATCTATTTCATGAGAACTAAGACAAGTTAAAAAAAAAATAAAGGAAAAAAATAGAATTATAAACAATTTATTCAAGAGAGAAGAAAAAAGGAAAAGGGCCCATCATTCATCCTCATCACACCATGGATTGGAGGAAGGATCTAAGGTCTTTGGAGACTGATGGATTTGATTGGAGCTCCTGATCTTTTGCTAGAGTCTCAACAATTTCTTTTGGAACCAAGCACTTCTCTTCTTCATAAAGCTTCTCTTGAATTCTTGGAGAAGCTAAAAGACCATGGAGTTCTTCTAGTTGGGCCCCTTTCTTACTTTCCTGCATGCATTCCCAACAATGCAGGTTAGTCACACATGGCAGAAAATTAAAAGAAACAAAGCAATAAGATGGCAATCTAGTAGATAGACAATCCTGACCCTCCAATCAATCATGAAATGAACAGGCAAACTGTCCACATTCAGTGGCCAAAAAGCCATGTGATCCAATGGTCAGGATCATCTAATCAGTTCAAATTTTGAGTCATGGTGTTGAATTATAATATGATGTAGATATGGTTTGTGCCATTAGATCATTCTTCCCAAAGGCTCCATTTCTTTCGATGTAAAACCGGCGTAAAATTTGTTTTACGCCCATTTTACTTCGAAAGAAACAGAGCCTTACTGGCAGAGTTAGTGTTTTGTAAGCTGATTGTTATATCTCTCTCATCTTAATAGACAGGTAGGAGGGTCCCCCAAAACCCCAGCTTACCTATAAAAAAAAAAGCAAAAAACAATGGGTGTAAACTTTGTTTCAAACCCATTTTACATTTTTTTTTTAAAAAAAAAGCTTACTGTTGAAAGTCTCTTTCTATGTGAAATTGGCATAAAACAAATTTTACCCGCTACCATTTAAAAAATAAGAAACAAAAAATTACCCCCATATTAAGTAAAAAAAATGGGCGCAAAATTGGTTTTACACCCTTAAAGAAACAGAGCCAAAAATAAAAATGTTCTTTCGGTTTTACAAGTGGATACCAGTAGTAACAGAAACTGAAATACCCAAAAACTGTATGATAGCCAAAATCTTTAATGGGAATGATAAAAATTATCAGAAAAATACATATACATGTCTGATAAATACTGCAAAAAAATGGTAGTTGGATTTAAAGCTTGATAATTTTACCTGAATGGGGCCATTGAATTCAAGAATTCCAACTTGGGCTTGCAAGTACTTAACATACTTAAAAGCAGCTTGAAACATTTCAGCAGTATTCATCTTACTCCCTCCAGGAATGAGCTTTCCAAGCTCTTGAGTCTTCTCACTGATCTTCTTCCTCCTCTGTCGAGCCGCAACGCTCTGTGCTGATAAACACACTCCATTATTTTTTTTCGAGCTTTCATCGTCACCAACTGAAAAACCCGTCGGAATATGAAACCCCGCTGGAGGAAAAACGAACTCCGGTGAGAATTCGGGCACTGGACAAGAAGTCTCAACTGACCCATCAAAGGAATTGAACAAAAAATCTTGAGAATAGAACTCATCACAGTATCTAGCGCGTTTTGGATACGGGTAGTAGTCGAATTCGTTGAGAGGAATGAAATCTTGTGAGAAGGAAAGTGAAGGAGGATATGAGGGGAAATGGTGAGGAAGTAATTGGGTATTTTCTTCTGAGTAGATATAATCTTCTATTTCATAAAAAGGGTCTGTTAGAGTGTTTTGAGTACTAAAGTCGTTGTAGAAACAGAGTTCTTGTGGTAGTTCTGGTAGTTCTTGGTGAAAAGTACACATTTCTGGATTTAGATGCTGAAATGTTTCCCAATTGGAGTAGCAACTTAGAGCCATGGAGTTGAGAATCTGAAAGAAAAAGAAATATAAAAGTCAATGAAGAGTGTAATTTAATCATGGGCTAATGATAATTGCACTAACTCACATTACAGTAAGAAAATTCTATGAAAGTGTAAAAAGCATTCAGCATCAGTAGACCCATAAAGAGAAAAAGGAAATAAGAAGAAAAAATATAGTCTTTAGTGGTAAGAACACAAGTGAAAAGAAGTAAAACGAAGTTAAAACTGTGTAGAAAAGAAGTAAAATAAAGGGTGTAATGAATGTACCTATAGTATTCCTCTGTCGAGGACACTGAGACAGGAAAACAACTGAAAAGTGTCTATTGTTTTTTTGTGAGAGAGAGAGAGAGAGAGAGAGAGAGAGAGAGTTAAGAGAGGCACGAAGATAGAGAAGGATATTACGGTTTTATGAGAGTGTGACGGTTTTGAGGGAGAGAGAGGAGGTAACGGTTTCAAGAGAGAGAAAGAAGGGGAGCGTGACGGTTTTAAGAGAGAGAAAGAAGTTCAGTCTGAGGGTAGAGAGAGAGAGAGAAAGAGGGGGGAGTTTGTTGTAGAATGTTGAAAAGAGAGGGGCTGTCGTCCTAAAAGACACTTATTGGGCCCGCCTCTGTCTTGTGTAAGCAATCAGAACCGTTGATCTGAACAGGCTGGCTAGCTGCTATTGAGCAATTGATAGGATGATCCTAAGCCCTTGATCTTCCAAGGCTCGATTAGGGCACCACCAAGAAAATATAGACCGTTGATTTTTATAGTTCTTTATCTTATGCATGGGAAGTTGCCTAAGATCATTGGGTCATGATTTCACATACATGTCTCCTTGCAAATCCTAAAAATTAAGTCACTTTTACCTCCTTCCTAAAAAGACACTTATCGGGCCCCAGTTCTGCTAATCTGATAATCCGTACGGTAAAGGTAAACCGTTGATTTTACGATACAGATGGGACCATGTGTCGTCACTTATCACATACATGCCTCATATCCACACCCAAAAATCGGCCTTTTATCATTGATAGTCTCCCTTCTGTCATCCATCGCCATATGAAAGGTCTAGATCTGCTGAAATGAGTGATCGGTTGATTTGGTGGAGCACCCTGGTGGTCCCACTATGATAATACCCTGGTGGTCCCACTATGATGTACACTACAATATAATGGGTCTCATCTTTAACTGATTTGAACAGTCCATTTTATTTTATGGACCCAAAAAAATACCCTGTTTGAACGGCTTAGATTAACCTAACGTGGGACCTACTATTAGATAATCTAGCGGCACGAGAGAACAAAGAAATCGGATAACGAACCCTAGGTAGTGACGTCATTAACTCCTCTTAATTAGCCGTTTTAGCGTTAACTACTCACCGAATTTATCTCCACGGTTTTTACTTTTTACAATCATGTGTAGGCGATGAGAAGACGTGCGTTACGTGTCTTTGGAATCCTATGCTGGGATAATCCGAGCGTCAGGATTATTATGCTCTATTGCCCATCCGGACCAGATCAACGGTCTGGATCATCTTGCAGAACTAGTGCCATGTGTCAAGCACCAAACTCTAGTTATAATGCAGGGAAAAGTAGAGTGGAGCCCAAAATAATCCTTCTCCGTAGGAAGATCTTGACCCTTTGATTTGTGGAGGTTTCTGAACTATCATTTTTTAAAAACTTTCTTAGCCGTCCATTTTACACCTAAATAGCTGGGAGGGTTAGGATCATCCGATAGAGAAGATTTTTGGGACAACGGCGGGGCAACAGGTGAATGGTTTACATCAACCAAATCAATGTGACCCACTGAAATTATTGGATTATTTAGCAAATTAAATAATTAGAAACACCTAACACGGAATGATAGAGGCAAGGGCGCCCTTGCATAAAGAGCTGGAAAAGGGCACTTGGTTGGATCCACATTATTTTCAGTTACTTTTTAAAATCAGTTACAGTTAATGACACGGATCCAATCAAGGGTACTTTTCCGGCTCTTTATGCAAGGGCGCCCTTGCCTCTTTCATTCCTCGTTTTAGCCGATTTTAAGTAGAAAGAAACGGAATGGAAAATGCTGAAAAGAAAAGGCAGTATTGGGCGCTAGTTCTAGGGTGCGTGGATGATCAGATCGGTTGATCTGAGCGGCAAATATATGCCTGACAAAATGTTGTTAAGAAAATCTAGATAGGATGATCCTGGGCCTTTGATCAATCAAGCCTCGTTTAAGGTTGAACCGAGAAAAGCTAATTTTTAATTGGGATTCGCCCCTTTTTCTTTTGGGATTCGCCCCTCTGATATATTTTTTACTATCATTTTACGCTACAAGGGGGTCGCCCAAAGAAAAAAAGGGGGCATGTGTCATTTCCCTTTTTAATTTTTTTGCAATCCTTTGTCTTACTCTACATTTGGGATGGGGCCAAGACCCTGTGGGTTACGTCATGATGTATGAAAACGTTTAAAACACGTTTTAAATGTATTAACTCATTCTTGTCCAGCTTTTCAACTCTTTTTTCAGGGAAGTGATATTTAAGCCCCCTTTTGATCACCAGGGACACCCAGCGCCACTGTACGTGGCATTCAAACCCATTAGATTCTTCTGACATTAAGTACAATAGCCCCCTTTAGTCATTGATACACTAGCGTTGGGTGTCTCTAGTAATCAAAAGGGGCGTAAATATCATTTCCCTTTTTTTTATCGGTAATCTGGAGTTGGGCGTACCCCTACCATTATATTAGATAGAGAAAGATGATACAATACCACTGTCCAATCCTTAGAACAATGTCTAAAGAAAAAATGTCTAAGGAAAAGACAAAACAACTAGGGTCATGATATCCTTGAAGACAAACTCAAAACAAGCAAGAGAGAAGAAATACATGAGCTGGATTTGAGTAACTGATGAGGCTTAGGACACACGTGATCCCTATAGCAAGACC
Source organism: Tasmannia lanceolata (assembly GCF_043159265.1). Taxonomy (NCBI): domain Eukaryota; kingdom Viridiplantae; phylum Streptophyta; class Magnoliopsida; order Canellales; family Winteraceae; genus Tasmannia; species Tasmannia lanceolata. The sequence goes on from NW_027518692.1 coordinate 55,654,012, forward strand.
CCATACTCGGGTGAAGATATGTTTACTGTGAAGTAGAAGCTCTATGTCCTTATTCTTTGACTTTTTCTCAGCTCCTGAACCTTTAGGGGATTCTGTTTTTCTTTGACAGAGAGGGCTTGTTTTCTTTTGTTGGGGGTGCTCTTCTTCTTTTCCTTTTTTTTCCTTTGGATATTTTGACACGAGTCTTCTTCAATGAGATTGGATTCCAATTGGAAGGATGATCCTCCCATATTTTGGTTTCCTATGTGGAGAGTCTCTTCCTCTAGGGAATCTAGAGGAGGGAATCTATTTCCTTGACTTTTGAGGGGTTGTCTCTGTGAGACTTCTACATGGGACTCCATTTGCTACGGATTGCCCTCTTTTGATGGTAAATTTTCTCGTTGGTCCATTTTTGCGCATCCATTCATCACCTATGATTTCGGCCTCCACTCCTGTTTGATTTCTTTGAGATGGCCATTGGACTATTTTTCACTAACTTCTGTCGAGTGCTTTAATTCATGGTAAATCTTACATGCTTTAGGTTTTCAACCGTATTCAATTGGTTGAATGATGGCATTTGTCTAGGGTGCTGATGCGAATGGTATCAGGTGGGGATTTTCTAGCATTTTATTTCGACACAAACCTGAGCATACCTTAGCCTAGACGATTCTGTCATCCGGGTGTCCATATACCAAGGCTTGCAATCTTATTGAGGTTCATGCGTGTCCAAACTTTTGATGGAGCCCGGGGAATTAGATCCAAAAAGGGATTTTAGAGAGCTTCTACTTCTATATTGCTATATTAGGGATCCATTTATGCAAAATTAGAGGCCTTCCTCCATAAAATATGGATTGGAGACTCAAAGATGGAGTTGCAATCCTCTGAATTTGTGAATTTGAAAAGGAAAAACCTCCTTCGAACGTAAAGATATGGAAATATCCTATCAGTTTCCATTTCTTCATGATATAATCTCTTAATGCCAGGAAGTAGCTAGGGTCTTCTACCTAAGAAATAGCTGATAAGGGTGTTGGCCCACTTCTGTTTAGCTTCATTGAAATCTTCATCTTTAAAAGAGGTCTCTGAGTTGTGTTCTTCTTCCTCCGATGGGGCTAAATAATTGAAGCCTTGTGGATTGATCTGTAGCCTTTCCAAACTAATCATTACTCTTCCAAAACGCAAAACGGTTATTCTACATAGTCAATCTTCGGCCAATGCCCTTTCTCTTGGACCACTTAACTCAAATCTCATAAGAGTTGGAGTTCGTCGCACTCCCCATGAAAAGATCTTTTCAAGTTCTCGCAGGAGTGCCTATAACTACATGATAAAAAAGGAAAGCAAACGAAGAGGCGGACCGCGGAGTTAGAGTTTTTTAATTTCCTTCTTCCTTGAGGATCTTTTGTATTATTTCTGTGTTTTTCATTTTCAGTGTTTTTTTTTATACAGTTGACTGCCTTGGTCATGGTAGTTTGTTAGGTTTAAAATTTCGGTTTCGGTACCGGTTTTGGACCTTGAAATTTTGAGATTTCGGTCGAAATCTGGTACAAAACGAAAAAACAATATTTTATTCATTATTAAATCTCGGCCGAAATTACCAAAATTTTGGTAATTTCAGTTGAAATTTCGGTGAAATATTAAATTAATATTAAAAAAAAAACAGATTTTTTTGTGTCAAATTTCGGAAAAACCGAAATTTCAGCTGAAAAATGACCATTTCGGTTTTCTGTGGTTTCGGTGTCGGTCTCCACTAAAATCCAAAATTTCGGTCGAAATTTAAAACCATGGTTATAGGCACTCCTGCAAGAACTTGAAAAAGATCTTTTTATGGGGAGTGCGACGAACTCCAACTCTCATGAGATTTGAGTTAAGTGGTCCAAGAGAAAAGGGCATTGGCGATTGACTATGTAGAATAACCGTTTTGCGTTTTGGAAGAGTAATGGTTTGGAAAGGCTACAGATCAATCCAATTTGTTCTTTTAATTTTTTTTTGAAATACTCAATTAACTTGCAGATGTGCTCATCATAACTTGGTCTTATATTGCAATGTTTTTTGAGGGAAATGATATTCACTCCCTTTTCTTCCCTGGGCCACCTCCTTACAGTCTAAAACTGTAGTCATAATTCATAAACTCATAAGTCATAAGTCATAACTCATAAATACGCTAAATGGGGGTGGGCCGGGCAAGAAATGGGGAAAATATATCACTTCCCTTTTTTGCATGTATAGTAGGGCTGCAACTCGGGTCGAGTGGGTCGGGTTTTGGAGAACCCAACCCTACCCGAGAAATATCTCGGGTCGGGTCGGGTCGGATTTTTTTCCGGAAAACCCACGATTCCCAAACCCGGCCCTACCCATGATAAATCTTGGGTCGGTTCGGGTCGGATTTTTTCATGTTGACGCAATTTTTTAAAGAAAATTCTTGTTTGGCAAGGCAACTCAACTCATAGAAGCAGAAATTACACTCACATTACCCTTGAATCAAACAATGATGTAATTACACTCACATTACACTTGAATCAAACAATGCTGTAATCAAACAATGTTGTAATTACAATCAAACAATGCTGAATCAAACACTTGAATCAACTCAACTCATAGAAGCAGAAATTACACTCACATACAATAACAGTGGGTGCGTGAGTTTTCACTTTTAACTTTTAACTAACAATAGAAAAAAATGTACATACTATAACTTATGTAACTCGGGTCGGGTCGGGTCGGGCCCCTTCAAACCCGGCTCGACCCGAAACCCATGAAACCTGAACCCAACCCACGCTATTTTTGGGTCGGGTCGGGTAAAACCCGGCTCGAGTTGCAGCCCTAAATTGTATAGTTCGTGGGGGCCATCATGAATGGGAGATTATTAGTGATTTATTCGCTCCATTTTCCTCCCCGGGCCACCAACTCCAGTGTATTTTGACGACTACATTTTTTTTTTGACACAATACATCATTGCCCAAAAAAGAAGAGGGATAAACCCTAATAAAATGTTACCTTTCAAACCAAATCTCTTATTCCCTCTCCCGAATCTCCTCCCCATTTCCCTCTTTTTTGTCTCCGAACAAGAACAAGATTTCCACCATGGAAACTTGAAACCCTACCCAGCATCCATTAAAAAAAAAAATGCCAATTCTCACCCACCACCCTCTCCACAACATCCTCATGGGCTCTAAGCACTTGCTAAAATACGCACCCGGCACAATAACCTTATCCTCTTCACGTCTCCACCTATTCCACACCTATCTACAGCTTTTCTCTACTAACCCACAAAAACCCATCTCTAAACTTCCCCAATTCTCCCTAAAAAAATCTGGGTTTGGCTCCTATGCGCCTGTTATGCTCACTAGAACTGGTATTTTGCTTTTAATTCCCAAAATTTCTTCTTCAGAGCCATCTTTTTCTTTTTTTTGCCCTTCGTTTTCTTAGTGTTCTCTCTTTATGTTTTATGAAGTTCAATTGCCTCGGACTGTAGAAGAGAATCGTGCCCCAGAACGACTTGCTTCGTTGAAAACAAAATTGGAGCAGGAAGGGATTCGATGCGGTGCTTGTAAGCCTGGGCAGTACAGTCACATGCTATGCCCAAAGGTACTTGCATTGCTTTAAAAATAAAAATAAAAATAAATTCTGTGTCCTTTTTTTTTAATAATTTGGGTCTTTTCTATTGAACTTTATTTTAAGGGGATTGATGCTGCTCTGATACCAAATGTTACTTACCTAACCAATATGCCAAAAGCTCCAGAGCTGATGGAATGTGTTAGGCTAGGCCCTTTAAACCCGTCCCATACCATGTTGGGTCCCATCTAGTCCCAGACCTAGGTAGGCCCCCAGTCAGGACAGTAACATATTTGCATTGAAAGTTATGGTTCTGTGCAATGGTATTTTTCTTTCTATTGCTTTGACCGGTCAAGTTGACTCCCTTTTACCTTGGCCTCGTTCCTAGTTGCACCGCATTCGCATTTCATGTTTTGCCCTAAAAACTCCTTCGACTCTCCCGAGTTATGACAGCGTCAGCCGTGTTCTTGGCCGCGTCCGCGCCGACTCGACAAAGATTTTTCTTGGCCGCGTTCTGCGTCATATCCGGGTTTTTAAACACTGGCTTTGACACATTTATTTGGTCTTTGCCTTGGTTGTTGTCGAGTTTTATTCAAATAATAGTTGCTCTTCCTGTCAATTCCTATGTGCTTATTGGCGTATATAATTTCGACTTGTTGCAATTATGCTTGCGTTTCTATATTTAACCTCAGATTTCCATTTAACCTCAATTGTTAACACTTTATTAGATTGACACAAAGTCACTAACACTATATTTACATGTTTTATTTTCTTGGGGCGGTGATAGTGCGAAGGTGGGGATTCAATGGAGAGGAGTTTCTCCCTTTTCATTCGTGAGGATGGGTAAGCTTTTTTTACACTTTTCATTAAAAGATGAAAATTTCTCTCGTCAATTTTCTCATTGTTTGTGTTTTATTTTGTATTTACGTTGGGTATTTTTGGGCATTGTAGAGAATTGGCTATGTGGTCATGCTTTAGAGCTAAATGTGGATGGAGGGGTCACATGCGGGTAAAGTTATTATTAGATTTTGAGCATAATAATATTTGAAGGATTTCATGTTTCCAATCTGTTGGAAATGGGAGTTCCCATGCACTTTGCGAAATGCCATCCATTTGACTGCAGGCATCTATAGATCTCAAGGGATATAGCGGTGGTAAGCAAAATTCTACAGTTAACTCTTATAGAGTACTCACAGAAGAGAACCTTGAGCTACGGCCATTGTGTGGTGAGGTAAGTTCATGATTGATTTTTCCCTTTTTTTTGGAATAACTATTTTATTTTTATTCTCAACTTCAGGCACTTCACTGAGTGTTATTTAGACTCAATACTATTTGAAACCTGTTAAAGTATAAAAGATAAATAATGACTTTCTCCAACAGCTTACGCTATTGGAGAAGTTGGTAAGTTAACATGGTATCAGAGCCAAAGGTCTCGAGTTCAAACCTCCCGGATAGCAAAAATCCGCATGCGATGGTTGGCCCAAAGTGGGACCACATGTTCCACGTGTTTGTCAAGTGGGCCACACGTGCGGGGGAGTGTTAAAGTATAAAAGATAAATAACGCCTTTCTCCAACAGCTTAAGCTATTGGAGAAGTTGGTAAGTTAACAAAACCTTTGATTAAGGATTGCAATTTAGCCCACAATTCTTCATGATCTTCACTATTCATATTTTTTTCAGTTTATTTTTTATAGACAGTTACCATTCAATTTTTTTAATGTACAGTTATATTAGTGTGAACCATTTAAAATTAGCACACTTGGTGCCATAATTAGCCAGTATAATGTTGAAGTCTTTGTGGGCCATTTCAGGGAGGTCAAATAATCACCATCAAAGTTTTTTTTATTGATGGAAAAGAATAAGTTGGTGGTTTTGGTTTAAAAGGAAGGTATGAGTTAGGAAATTTTCAGAAGCAAGATGATTGGAGTGTGACGAGTTTTTTCAATGGGCTATTTGGGCGATGGCAACAATGGAGTAGAAAGCAAAAGTGCTTTGAGGTGGTTTCCTGTCCCACTTGTTGGTTTGTTAATGGAAAATCCTAGATTGCGTAGGTGCCCCCCCTTTCTCCCTGCGAAAGTTTGCGAAGTTAGATTTTATGATATGCGGAAAACTATTTGTACTGTTGATATTGACAAGATTTGATAACCACTACAATTAGGAAATGGAAGTTAAGAACCAAATAACACCATTTGCTTCATCATCTCCTCCCTCTGTAAGCATGTTTAACCTGTGATTTTAAATTTCTATCGAAAATGCATGCCAAAACCGAAATGCATACCATAACCAAAACCATAAGTGTATTAGTGTATACTATATTAATATGAGTTACATAATTATATTTATATCAATTGCCTGTGAAATATGGTGTATGTGTGTATTATGTATAAATATTTATATGAATTGCTTGTGAAATGTGATATGTATTGACTTGTCAGACATGCGCGACAACATGTCATTAGGTATTCAATGTTAAACTATTATGGATGACCGTGTTTCTTATGTGATGATTTCTAATTGCGTATTTGTGCTTATTTTAGCATTTCCTGAAGTTTCATCATAAAATTCTATCATTTGTGTATGTTTCCTATACGTTTCCATGATTTTACAAGATTTCCACTGATTTTTTTTTTTGATAAGGTAACAAAATTTATTGCATTAAATCAGTCATTACAAGGGGACGAGCCATCCGCGTGACAACCATGACCATGCAGGAAGTTCAGAAGTACAAAAAGAGAAAAAACAAAATAGCGCCCTACAGACAAGCGTGATCCACGACGAAGATGGTATCACGGTCGGCACCCTCCTTAGCGAGCTCATCTGCCATACAATTCGTGGATCGACGCATGTGATGAGATAGCATAGGATGAATGATAGCAACCAAATCACGGATCTCATCAATCTTACTGCCGATGCGCCATGGACTGCAGTTCTTGTTCTTTGTCCATGCGATGGTAATTTCCACTGAAATTTCCAACTGAAACCGAAACCGAAATTTAAAACTTTGGTTTCCCCTCGAATTAGCCTCTCGATGCACATGAGAGGAAACCTTAAGCATGTCATTGTATTACAAATGTTTAAAATCTTTTCAATCTGTCTATTGACATCCATGGAAATCTCTCTTCCTTAAGCTATAAATTCCGTTCCGTTTCGCCTAGGACGACCAAAACGTTTCGTTACGAATGGGAAACGCAACATAATGGAAAACGAAACATTCCGCCATGTGTTTCGTTCTTTTTTCTATATGTTGTGGTCCGTTCAAAAAATTCCACAAATATTCCAAAAACTTTTTTTTTCGCATTTTTGAGATTTTCCTTTTTACCCAATTTTTGTGATGGTTTTATAATCATTTGAAGGGCATGTGGTGTCTTTTAACCCTTCCGAACGAATGTGAGGGTTAATAACACATCAAAACCCTTCATTTGCACACTTTTGCAAAACCCATTTCTTTGAATTTTTTACCATTAACAAATAAATTTCCACGGGTAGTAGCATCTTTTCTGGAACAAACCAAAGACCGGATTTCCCATTCCTTGAACAAAATGAATCGCCTACCAGAACAAAATTAATAACTAAGTTCCTCTCCAAACAAATAACATTTAGTGAATCATTTTTACCTTGACTAGATCTGGGAATTAAGACACAAAGTTTTTTTCCACCTAGGGGAAGTGCAATAACTTCTACCCCACTTAAGTGCTTGACACTAAACGATCTAAACAAGTGGATTGTACTCCACTCGTGTCTTATGTTTACATATGTTCTATTCTTAACGTGGAATAAAAACGAACAACTTCTTTCTCCCTCTCGTGCTTCTCACTTGTTTTCTTCTTTATCTTTCCTTTACATGGTCTTAGAGTCGGAGTTTAAGTACAGAAGTTGAATATGAGTTTAAGTAAAGAAGTTTAATATGATCTAACCATTGTTAATCACCAAGCTGAAGAATATTATTCTTTTTTTTTCTTGTTAATGTAAAACGAAAGAGAAAATACTTGGAGGAGGCCTCCATAGTTGTGGGAAAAGAGTAGAGAACATAAAGTACCAGGATATTGAAAGAGTGGACTTATGGGCAATGACTTCCATTTTGCGGACCGGCTGTTGCATGAGAAAGCAGCTACATATGCACAGATTTTGTCTCATTCATTTAATTAATCTGAGGTGTACATCTATACATACATGCATGTCATGAACCATCATGTTTACAAGAATGCCACTAAGTACTCACAGCAGGGCATAAATGTCATGCATGCCTAACTTGGAACAAATAAATCTGATCCACTAAATTTTATGGCCTTGTTGAAAACATCAACTAACTGATACTGTGGAAAAAGGGTGGAAACTTATCGATCACTTTATTACGGACAAAATGAATCAATCTCAATATCTTCGTTCCTCCGATGGAAATAGGGTATTTGCAATATGAATGGCTGCATGGTTATTATGATCAAGGTTTTAAATTTCAGTTTCGGATGGCATGGAAATGGAAACATTTCGGTTTCGTTTGGAAGATTTTGGTGAAAATTTTGTAAAAATTACATAAATGTATGGAAACATATGCAAATGATGGGCATTTGTGATGAAACTTCAGAAGTGATAGGAGGACTTCATATTTCCGTTTAGTAGAGATTTTGTACCACGATTGTTTCCTTACCTAGTATTGGAAAGTAGAAACTACATAAGATGAGTTGCTTGCTTGTATTGGAAACTGTAATAACATAATTTTTTAATACTTCAAGAATGTTTTTTCACACAACCCGGATGGGGTTCGCACGTCGGCTAGCGTCGTGGGTTTGCTCCCCATAGACGCGAGTTCGAGTCCCCTCAGAGTTACCCGATGCACATGGTTTACGGGTGATTGCGTGTATCCATAGAGACTAGTCCCGCCTTAAAATGGAGTGGGGATACCCTATGTCGTAAAAAAAAAAAAAAAATTATGCTTGTATTGAATCTCGAACTAGTGTCAGGATTAGACTTAGTCAATTTGAGCCCGGTAGATTCTTTCACCTTCTTCATGAAAATTTTCTAAAGGATTCATTAGCCGACCCCAACTAGTTTGGGATAAAGGCTTAGTTGAGTTGAGTTGAGTATTGAATCTTTTAGGTCAGCAATTAGCTCCCAACTTTATAGAATGTTCAGTACATGTTGAACGGATAGGGAGTAACATGTTTTTTTACCTGTAATAATCTTTGTCATGTTCGAATAAAATTTATTCTTATTATTGCTATTTACCTCTTTTTTTAGCTAATTGCATACTTTGCTGAGCGAATGATATCCGGGGAAACCCTACGAAGAAATGCTGTCATGCAACAGAGATATCGTGATCAGGTTTGCAAACTGGATTAATTGCATGAATTACGAGTTCCACGTACTATCGACTATTAACATTTTGTCCACACTCCACAGATTGTTATTGCATTTACATACAGACGGAATGGAAATCTTATTAGTTGCAAATACAGGGACATCAATAAAAAATTTTGGCAGGTACTTGATACATGCTACTATAACTTCTAAATTAGCCAGTAGTATTTATGTTGTAGCACTTTTCTGATATCATTTGTTTTATGGCTGTGCCTTATAGTTATCTACTATTTTCTTCAGGAAAAGGATACCGAGAAAATATTGTATGGACTTGATGATATAAAACAAGCAGGCGATGTTATAATTGTAATATATCCAACCTCGTTATATACATTAAATGCTCATTTATATTTTTATTCCCGAGTTCTTTCGTTTTGTTTTTGCTTTTATTTATTTATTTTTGTATTGTCCTGGATTTCTTTTCCCCAATGGCAATTATAGGTTGAGGGTGAAATTGATAAGCTTTCAATGGAAGAAGCTGGCTACCGTAATTGTGTAAGTGTTCCAGATGGCGCACCTCCAAAGGTTTCCAATAAAGAGCTACCAGCTATGGAAGAGGTCTTGGTTTGAACTTCGTGACTTATGTTTTAAACTGTAAACTGAACTCTTCAAGGTTTATGCTGATATCCATTGCCTTGCTATTTCATTCCTTAATTGATTCAACTTTCTCTGTCTTCTAGTGAAACAGCATGTCATTTATGTGTAGCATGACTTGTTTCTATAAATTGATATGAGGGGAAAAACTTACTAATATTGATGAGGGAAATACTATGTGATGATGCCGAAATGTGATTCCCACGATCAGTGGTTGGTAGAGCTCCAACCTATGATTGGTTTGTGCTCACAGTAAGCACGTTAAGGGTCCCTCTGGGAGACCACTCCGGCGCTTAAGTCAGAAATCGGCACAACATGAGAGAAATCAAATGATAGGTGAATTGGAGAATATAACTCTTACTAGGGATTCAAGATGCTGAAGATGCGTACCTTTGAGCGTGGGGTCTTTTTATAAAGGAGTTCACAACAGTTTGGGAAACTTGCCTTAATAGGATTTTTTCCTTATTGGGCGATTTCCTTTGGAGATAACCACCAAGTTTCCTCATGGGAGCTGGTTTCTATTGAGGGTTTTCCGACCTATGGAGAGTTGACAAGCTCGTGCAGGACTTTCCCTTTGGAGCTCTTTCCTCTTTGAGGACGTTGCTAAGTTGGAGAGATGGAGAATCCTTTTCACCTCTTCCTTCTAGATGGCGAATTTCATTTCCTTGTTTAGGCTCAATGCCACGTGTCATTCATCTAAGGGTGGAGCTGATTTTACCCCTAACACTGTTACTCAACTCTACCATTAAAAAGAAAACTATGGCACTAAATGTTTCTCCCAACAGTTGTGTCCTTATTGGTGGAAGTGAGATAGACCTCTGTGAAATTATGTTGGATCACAGTGATTTGGTATGGATCTTGCTGATTCCATCGACAAGGGCAAACTAGTGAAGTGAATCTCCATTAAGCTTTTCTAATGTTTTCAGTTTTACAGACATCCAGCACGAACTATATTTACTTATCGGAGTTCACCACAAACTAATTATGCTTTCTGACATAATCTACTGGTTGTGTCGCCTCAGGAATGTCTTTGTATCCCTTATATATTTTTTGAAAAGGTGTATCCCTTATATATTGGAAGTTTGTAAACCAGTGATTCAGTGAAGGCTGAAGTGAGAGATGAATTGAAACTTGGCTGTGTCAAGTTGGTTGGGTTTTTTTAATTTTTCTTTAATTTAGTCAGCATTAGAAGCAATAACAAAAGTAGTATGCTGGGTTGCTAATAACAAAGTATAAAATCGCAAGTTAATTTTATAAAAATAATACAATCAAAATTGTTTCTTTTGTGTGATGTGCAAAGAGAGTCGAAGCAAAGGCAAAACAAGTGTCTTATTTTATTTGGTGGAGTAAAGCCCTTCAATATTGCACAAATAGCAAAAGTACACGAGTGGTATCATTGGATGGAAGTTATTCCTCTTGCTCTTGTTGGAAAATACTTTCCTGGATACCCTATCTCCACCCCATAGATTTCTTTCTTGATTTTGAACATCATCTCCTTCTCCCTTCTCCTTGAAGACCATCCTATCCTATGAGTTTCAGAATTTAAGTTCCCTATTTTACACCAATCAATGGCTAACTAGGAGGCATACACGAGAAGCCCATATCCCTTTTTGTTTAAAGATATCCTAGGAGGTGGCTATTTTTGGATCTACGCCTAGACTCCCTGTTGGGTGCATCTCATTTTATCCTAGAGACCCTTGGTCAGCTAGCCATTTTTGCTAGATTCAGAACTTTTGTCCTGACCTCTCTCTTGATTCCAAGCTCTTCTAGTTATTTGTTTGGAATGTTCCCTTACATGCTCGGGAAGAAGGTACGTTCTAGGCTATTGGGAGGTTATTCAAGGGGTTGTTGAGCTCGACCGTACCTGTATGTTTGTTAGAGTTTGTATGTTACTCGAATTTTGGTTCGTGCTTTCGATGTTCTCCTTCTCTGCTTGTTCTTAAGGGTGATCGCTAGAGATAGAATCCCAGTTGTTGCTCGTGGCTGTCCCAAAGGTCAAATCCTAATTGATTAGGGCCTCAGTTCCGATGGGACATGGTGGTGGTATGTAATTGGTTGATGCCCGTTCAAATTTCAAATCACTGTGGTCGAGGCAACTGGTGGTCTTTCTTGAAAAGGAACAAGTGGTGGGACATGAGAGGGAATTCCTCATTTTTATAAGAGTATTTCTGTGTCTTGTCCTTTGCAGCATGTTTGCCCTATACACAGCATATTAACGTGTTCTGCCTCATTTGGAAGAAGTGCATTTTTGGATTTTTTCCCTTTTAATATTTTCATTTGGATGCATTTCATTTCCACTATTTCATCTATAGTTGGGTACTTGGGTTGCTGACTTGTTCATCCAGTCTTTTACTAGAGGATTGCACATTGTCTTTTATAATGACCTTTTTCATTTGCTGTTAGTCTGATTTAATCATCTTCTTGAGGTTATATTTTTTTCACTGGTCTCTTAGTTCTTTATATATTTCATATCTTGTGTTTCTCTTTTCTTGATTTTTTTGGCAGCTGCCCAGCTCAATTTATTCTTTTAAGCCCGATCAACGGATATGAATAATCTTTCTCAGTTATTCTTTGTAAATATTAAGTTGTATTAGCGTCAATACTTTCCACAATTGTTAAAGTGGAATCTAACATCTCAGTAGTCCTTTTTGTAAAACTAGGACACAAAGTATCAGTATTTGTGGAACTGTAAAGAATATTTGGATAAGGTAACTGCTAAACACATCTTATGGATACAAATGAGTTACTTAATTGCTCATGATAGTCCTTGAGTTTTAGAGTGATCCTTTGCGAATGAATAAATTTTTGGCATGTTCTTTTTAGGCATCTCGCATTATTTTAGCCACAGATGCTGATCCACCTGGTCAAGCCTTAGCTGAGGAGCTCGCACGCCGTCTTGGTAGAGAAAGGTTTACTTATTTTGTTCTCATTTAATTGTTTTATGTGATTCCAGGAATGACATGTTTCTGTAAGTAATTTTCAACTGTAATGTGTTTAGTTAACAGTTTTTGCACTTTGATTTTGTGTACTAGCAGATGCTGGCGAGTGAAATGGCCAAAGAAACCTGACAATGATGTTTGCAAGGATGCAAATGAGGTCTGACATGAACTTTAGCACATTTGCAATATTTTATAGAAAACTTGCTTGATCCAAATGGTTGCAAGTGATAAATTAAAAGCAATCTGAATATTCAGAAAGAGAGTATATCATATTAAACGCATGCACCTATGGTAATCCTTTTTCTTGAACTTTAAGGGGATTTTTTCCCCTATTAACAGGTCTGACGATGCACTTTGCACGGAATCAATTTTATTTGTCCATATGTTGGGTTTACTGATCACATATTTGAATTTTCTGATTTTCCACTGAAATAATTATTTGCATAAGTTTTGGATGACAACTGTAAATCGAGGGCATGAATACCTTTCAATTTTGCTTCCGTTCCCATTTTGATTCTGCATTGATTGTTATAAGTAGTTTGAATTTGGAAAAACTTTCTCTGGTCTTAGAACCTTGAGGTGCATGAGGCCCCGTGTAGAATCTGTAGCTTGTTGAATGACTTGTTTGTTCTACAGTCCTAGTCAATTGTAGATACTGTATTTTGATTTTCTCGTAAATTTTGTTGATGAAGCAATAACAGAATTTATTTAAAGGAATGGAATGCAAACAGTAGGGAAGGGTTTGCCCCACATACAAAGCATCATTACCAGTTTCTCTTTCTGCAAGGGCGTCCACCATGTCATTTCCTATCTTAGAAGAATTGAAAAATGATACATCGATGTCTCTTAACCCTGTCGAAAAAAAAAAACACTGTCGAAAATTTCATTAATAAGATGGGCTAATCTCCAGACCCCAAATTTTTCCTTGCAGACTCCTTCCACCCATAACTTTACTTCTAACCTCCTTTTTGAAAAGTCCAATCTTGGTTAGTAAAGCTCTAATCTCGGCCTCGTTTAGTGTCAGTGATCGGAAGCTCCGATCAGACCAGATGCTCGTCTCTAAAGCTTCCTCCAACACCCGCCGTCCCCATATTCCCCAAAAAACACCCTTCAAAATTAAGCTTTATCACTAGAAATGGTGAGAAAATGATTATTGTAATGATATGCCAACATGTATTACATAGTACCGTTCAGTGGTTTGTGATGGCCAAAGGCTACGTTACTCTGAATTACAGGTGATGGGTTGCTTGTTGCCTTTGACTAGACCCACTTTACATTCGGGGGAGCAACCCATCAGACAATGGCTACCAAAGTGCCAGTAGACATACATGGGCATCTTTCTGTAATTTCTGTTGAAGGGCATATATTTTGAGTACTCTGATGTAAATCACATCGTTCCTTGCTTGATCCCCATCAAAACTTGGATTCTGAGTCCTATATATATATATAGGGATCTTCCAGTAAGTTATGTTATAGGAACACATATTTCGGTAATTCCGGTGGAAATTCCTGTAATTTCGGTGGAAATTTTTAACATTTCGCTAGACATTTTGTAAATAAGGGTGAAAAACGAAATTTCGGATTTTGGCAAAATTTCCCTTGTAAAAATCCGATTCAATGTAATTTCAGTTTTGGTCCAAATCGAAACTGAAATATTTCAGCCAAAATTTAAAACTATGGTGAAAAGGACCATTTCTGTCAGTATTTTTCTTTCTTTATGGATGTTTCTGGTCTCATGCATTAACCACTTTTTAACTTTCTCTACAGGTGCTGATGTATCTAGGGCCAGATGCGCTTAAAGAAGTAATTGAAAATGCTGAATTATATCCAATTCGAGGCCTGTTCCAATTTAGTGATTACTTTGATGAGATTGATGCATATTATAATTGCAGTATGGGTTATGAACATGGTGTTTCAACTGGTTGGAAGGCTGTGGACCGTCTATATAAAGTAAGTATTTCCTCAAAACTTGATTTTGTTTTTCTTTTTATAAGAGTTCACATATCCTGGTGGTGTAAAGTATTTCCCCAAAACTTGAATATTTTTTTTTCCATTTTTATCAGAGTTCTCATATCCTGATAGTGTAATGTTTTAGAAGAGACCTATTCTCTGGAGAATACCATACCGGATACTGGATATTAGTGTGTCCAGTCTCGATGCAATTATTGTTGCCAGATAACCATACTTCTTGCGGAGGTGATGTTTAAACATCATATCAAAATGCACTTTGATCATCTTTGTTCGGAGTCTGCTTTTACATCAATGATCAATCAAACATATTTTTTTTAGAAAATTGCATTTTTTTTCTCGATTAATTTATGAAAGTTGTAAAAATAAGCCATCTACACTCAACTCAACTCAACTCAACTAAGCCTTTGTCCCAAACTAGTTGGGGTCGGTTAATGAATCCTTTAGAAAATTTTCATGAAGAAGGTGAAAGGATCTACCCGGCTCAAATTGACTAAGACTAATCCTGACACTAGTTGGGTTCGTCTACATGGATCATTTTCTTCCATTCTATTCTATCCAAAGTCATGTCCTCTGTTATGTTCCTAGCGCTCAAATCTTTCCTCACTGTTTCTACCCAAGTTGTTTTCGGTCTGCCCCTACCTCTTTTTACTCCATCAACTTGGCACGAGTCACTTCTTCTCACTGGAGCATCCAAAGGCCTACTTTGGATATGCCCAAACTATCTGTAGTGGTGCTCTCTCATCTTCTCCTCAATTGGTCCCACCCGCACCTTTTTACGGGTGTCTTTATTTTTAATTCGATCTAACCTTGTGTGGCCGCACATCTATGTAAGCATTCGCATCTCTGCTACACTCATCTTATGCACATGGTGCTTCTTGATGGCCCAACATTCTGAGTCGTACAGCATGGCTGGCCTCACAACTGTCTTATAAAACTTACCCTTCAACTTGGTAGGTATTTTATGGTCGCATAGAACTCCTGAAGCATGCTTCCACTTCAACCAACCTGCTCTTATACTGTGGTTAACATCCTCTTCAATCTCTCCTTCATTATGTTGGATTGAACCAAGATAGCGAAAGATATCCCTCTTAAGGACCTCCTGTCCAGTCATATTTACTACATCCTCGCCCCGCCTCCTTACATTACTAAAGTTGCACACCATATACTCTGTCTTAGTCCTGTTCAGTCTAAATTCTTTGGATTCCAAAGTAGTTCTCCATAACTCTAACTTAGCATTAACACTTGCTTTGGTTTTATCAATTAATACTAGGTCATTTGCAAATAACATACACCACGTCAAGTTCATCATATCAACTAAAAATAAGCCTTCTACAAAAATCTTTAATCAAAATACTCATTTGGCACCAATTTTTTGGGGGGCACAATTAAGGTAGTGCCTCGTGTGCACTTCTCAAGCTCTATTCATCCCTCTTCTGATTAGAACCTCCTCGTTTTTTGTCGTTTTATAATCTTCTTCGTAACAGACTGGTTCATTTTTTTTCCAATTTCTCACCACTCACCTACCACAGCAAAGGGAACGGATCGTATTCACCACTGAAAGAGACAGCTCCTTCTAGGATAGGCCCATCTGCCTCGTTGGAGATGGTTCCACTCATGCTAAGTTGTCTGATATGTGGCTAAGAAGTATGTCGATTTCACATCATGGCCTTGTAAACAAGTCAGCCAACTTATACTCAGTTGGAACATGAGGGAGAGTGATGAGTCCTCTGGTGAGATGCTTGCATATAAAATGACTATTAACTTCAATGTGTTTGTTGTGTTTATGAAAATCCAATTTGGATATGAGAATTAACTCTCATACTAGGATGAGTGAGAAGGTTGCATAGCCAAACAACCTCACTCGAAGCAAAAGACATCGATCTATACTCAGTTTTGACTAGAGATTTTGAGACTACATCTTGTGTCTTGCATTTCCATGAGATTAATGAATCTCAAAGAAACATGCACCATCTTGTAGTTGAGGGCATCTTGCGCAATCTGCATCGGTATGGGAAACTATATCCAATGTAGAAGATAATGGGGCGAGAAGGCCACGATTAAGAGTACCCCGTAAGTACCAAATATGGTATGAACAACAACGAAATGACATGTACAAAGATCCACAGAAACTGTTCACATTCTGAACAACATGAGAAATATTTGTTTGAGTCATCGTTAAGTAGATAAAGCGACCAGCTACCTTGCAATGTATGAAAGGATTTGGGAGCTACGTCACATTAAGTTCAAATGGAGTATCCACTATTTTGGCTTCTGTAAGGTGGGCAAGAGAAATGAGATCCTTCGTGTACCTAGCTTATGAAAACTCCACAATGAGATGAACCTTTAGTCCAATGAAATATGTCAAATGAACCAAGTCCATCTTGAATGAAGCTTGAAGGAACAATTTCACTATAAATGACACTAGTATCATCTTTGGATATAATGATATCACTAACCTAGATAAGTAATGTGTAGATCCCGATAGTACTATTTTTACAAACAATGAATAATTGAAACTACTTTGCTGAAAACCATTACCTATTATAGCAGCTCAAAACTTCTAACCATTCGCGAAGAGCCTGTTTCAACCCATAAGCAGGTTTCTTGATCTTTCTAATATGGGATGGCTGTTGACTTGCGACATCGGGTGGTTTTGGAATGCAAGTGGGCTGAATAGGAGGGTGGTAGGCCGTTTGTTCTCTTTATTTCAACTGTTCCAGAGGATTACTCATAGGAAGTGGCTACACAGCTTTGGCAATTGTCCGGTTTCCCCTTTAGGAGGAGTTTGGAGGTGTGGCATAAGGGGACCGATTCATTGTCCGAAGAGATTTGGTGCGAGATTTGAGGTGGCTCCCCTCACGCATGGACAATTGTTACCTTCTTCGATCTTAGAAGGTGTGTTGGGAGGTCATATACCTTGACTTATATCTCGCCATTTGGGCTTTGGTTGTGAAGTGGCGGGGTTTATTGCACTGAAGTCTTGTGGTGGACAACTCTATGTCATGGATATCGCTGGTTCAGGAGTTAGTGTCACGTTCATCGTTTTGGCAGAGAGAGGATGGGAGATTTGTTGGCGCTTCTCCCACTCAACGGAGCAAGGCAGCTTAGGCGAGGATTCAAGTGGTCGGGTTGAACCCCCATGTTCTACGACGATGGATGCATGGGAGGTAAGACTCTCATTGTCCAACGGGTTGCATAGGGTGCCTACCCAGTCGCAGAGATCCTTGCCTCCTATCGCGAATCAAATCTTATGGATTTCGATTTGAATCCCATGATTGAATCTTAATTTGTATAAATCTTATGATTGAATCTTTCGATTCGATCGTAAATCGTATGATTCATACGATTTATCCTAAGAAGAAGTCTTTCTTTCGAAAGACCCTTTCTGTTTTAGAAGAAGCCTTTGAAAACCCTCTTATGACAAGGTAGAAACAGAGGAGGAGGAGGCCTTCAAAGAAATTGAACCAGTTTGACCCACTCAAGCATAGTTCATGTGCTTGAGGGCATTACTTACATCGAGGAGGGAAATGACTATAATGAGGGCAACACCGATGACTTGTCAGTTTTTGTTATTGTTATTTGTTATTTGATGTTTGAGATTTTGAGAATTGACATGATCTTGTGGCTTTTATTATTTAATATGCATGCATTTGGATGAGAAAGCGATAATTAGTACGTGACAAGTTTGTTAGCAAACGATTTGTATTATGAAAATTTTTTTATGAGTAAATTTGTATTATGATAATGAATAACTAACTATCGTAGTTTCTATTTAAATTAATGGATTTGGATGAAAATGATTAATTGCCTATAATTAATGGATCTGGATGAAAAATGAATAATTGGTTATTTTATTATTCTCTAAATAATTTATACACACACACACACACACACACACACACACACATATAAGTGAGAAATGATCCACGTAGAAGAACGCAACTAGAGCCAGGATTAGAGCCGGATAGATTCCTTTCACATTCTTCATGAAAATTTTCTAAAGGGTTCATTTAGCTGACCCCAACTAGTTTGGGACAAAGGCTTTGTTGAGTTGAGTTGAGTTGAGACACACACACACACACACACACACCCTTCCGTTTAGCACTATATATATTTATATAATATCTGAATGAATCTTACTATTTTTGGCACAATTTACGATTCAACCCCTGTTACGATTGATGATTCAATTCCGATTTTCAAAGTATTGGTTGTTGTGGTCCCTTGATGACATTAACACTTGATGGTGTAGTTCAACTCTTGAAATAAATTCTTCACCTGATAAAAGACTGAAATTACATTGTTTGTTCATTTTATAGCCCAATTATTATGACACTTGTTTGTTTATAGCTCAATTATTATGACACTTTCAACTTGGAGTTGTGATTTTGTAATGGCGGGATGGTCCCATTTACTGGTGATTATAGAATAGAAATTTGCACAGGTCTAATCTCCTAATGGAGGTTTTAAATGTTGGTTTCGGTATGCATGTTGGTCTCTGTGGAAATGAAAACATGTTGGTTTCACTCATAGATTTTGGTGGAAATCATGTAAAATCACGCAAGTTTATAGAAATGCATGCAAATGATGGAAATCTAAAAGGTAAAACTTTAGGAAATGCTACATACTTCCTCTGCAAGGCTTTAGTTTGTCATAACTCATAAGGTTCCTCCTGTACGCCTGTCAATGGATTCGAGTATTTGCCGACAGTGCCCTTGCCAGAAATGGGTATGTATTGAGTAAAGAGTGAAGGGATTGATTTTGCTCGCACATTGGGAGTTTTGGATGAAGCCTTTTCTTAAGGAATCTTGTCCCTCTACCCACATAGATATTGAGAGTACCTTTATGAAATGAAAGAGCTCTTTTTGAGCAGGGTTAGAATGAAGGAGATGATCGAGTTTTTTTAGTTTCAATGGGGTTCTTTCTCGTGTAAAGAGTTCAAAGAACCTAGTTAGGAATTAGTCTTTTCTAACCCAAAACATTGATGGATATTTCTAGGTGGAGTTTACATCAATCTGCATAGATTTTGATGGGATGGTCCCATTTACCGGTGATTATAGAATAGAAATTTACACAGCTTTAATGCCCAACTTGATCATCATCACTGGAATAAGCCAAAATGATCTCATTTCGATGGCATTACTTAATTCATTAGCATAAATTTCTTCCCTGAGGTCTTGATTTACTCGCATAACTAAAATCATCTGTCCATATGAATGACGGGGTTAAATTGGAACATTGTTTTTACACCAATTCCGAACAAGTATCTTTGATGATTTAATATACTTGAGCTTGCGTATTATCAATTCGATAGGTAGGATTGGTTTTTTTATTTTTTTTTCATTTGATGACAAGGATTGATTTTATATTGTCTGAATGCATTTTACACTGTCCTTTGTATGCTTTGATGCTTGTCTCTTTGCTTTTGTTGTTTATGTGTGATAAGCAATCATTGTTGGATATTTCATTTGCAGATACACAAATTTTCATGTCTATAGTTTATGTTATGATTCTCCAATGCTTTGCGTTGAGTAGGTTGTACCAGGGGAGCTGACTATTGTAACTGGTGTTCCCAATTCTGGCAAGAGTGAGTGGATTGATGCTCTATTGTGCAATATTAATGAAAGTGAAGGCTGGAAGTTTGCACTCTGCTCTATGGAAAACAAGGTAAGCTATTAACAAATTTAAACTTATGGTTGTAAAATTCTTTCGTTTTTGCCTAATTTTGTTTACTCATTGGTCTTTAGGTTCGAGAGCACGCAAGAAAGCTATTGGAGAAACATATAAGAAAACCATTCTTCAATGCTAGGTAAATTTGAGAATGTTATATCTTTGATTTTGCTGCTGTATCACTGGGACATATTTTGCATACTTCTTTCCCAACCTAATTTGATTTATTAGGACAAATTTTTTTGTTCTTTACCATAATCTCGTTCCTAAGCATAAGCTCGTTCAATGGTTTGTACAAGCTTATTATATTTGTAGACTCCTCTATTGAGCAGTCCCGGAAAGGTTTTACACACTAAAATCAGTTCATTATTATTATTGAAACAGATCCAAGCTCCCATCGATTTGAAAATCCAATCATGTGACTAATAAAGCATGAGATAATCCCAAAATATCCCAAAGGATAGGTTTAAGGCAGAAACTATGAGATTAAGCAAGAAATAATTCCATAAACAATAATCAATAAAACCTAATCAAGAAAAGAGAGAAGAAATGATGAGACCACTTATTTGAGGGGAAAATACTTGAAATCCATCCTTAGCTCCACCCAAGTCCGCGCATTGAAGTTTGAAGACAGGAGAGAAATTTCTCTCTTTCCGTAAGCCAAAATAAACCCAATGACCTAACTTTCGTGGTATTTGAATCCCTTTTTAAACACTATAATGAAACATGAAAAGATCAATTTATCCCTCGCTTGAATCTCTAAGTCTCTAACATAAACTCTTGTCCTTTAATGCCAAAACTACGATAAAAGTTTAAATAAAATAAAATGCTACCTAAAAACGTTAACAAAATACCTCTCTAAGTTCCCCAAGGGTCATGTGTTTCCCTTAGGGTCCGCTTGGATGCGCGTAATCTAGTAGTAGACGGAAAGGAATAATGATTCTCATTTCTTTACTTCCTTTTTCTCTTGATTTCAAAAGCAAAACGGGTTGCATTTGACAAATTTACAGCCGACGAGGACTGACATGTGAATAGCAAATGGCACCCAAACAATGAAAGGAAATGGAAAATGTGTCCTACTTTGATTTTTCAACTTTTTTGTGCATCCAAATGGACCCTTAGTGGGCCATGGTCCACCCATGGATTATGCTCCCCCAGTTGGAGAAGAACTCGACCTTGAGTTCAACAGCTCATGTCAATCACGTAAGCGTTGTTCCCAATCTTCTTCAACATGACAAATGGTCCAACCTTTTTGTTGTTGAGCTTGTTATACAAAGCCAGCAGAAATGTTCCTTGTGTAAGTACACCATGAAGAGATTGCCTTCTTAACTCTTGATGTCCCTTGTGCTATTAGCTTTGACTCTTGTACTTTTTCCCCTTTTTTCGTACAAGTGAATTTAGTTGATAAAAAGTCAAAAGGACACTACAAAGCAAAAGGAAAAAGAAGAAAAATGGGAAAAAGCAATAAACAAATGGAGAAAATTAGCCTTGGAGTTTTCTCATCGATGAATCTGAAAAAGGGACCACTCGACAAAGGAAGAACCCAATGCCTCAATCTCACGAAATAATCCTGTAAATCTCCTTGGAAAGTGAGCTTCTTCTTATGGCAGGAAATAGTGATCAAGGAGTTGTCCTCAATGCAAACTCTAGATCAGCTGAATTCTTTCGGGCACTTAGATCCGAACCAAGCAACCTTAGCCTCTACATCGATAGTTTGGTCACTATCGTAGGGACCTGCATACACAAAAAATCACTTTGCCATTATGGTTCGAGATAGTAGTCCCATAGCCAAAAACTTTAATGGAGGTAGAAGAATTTACTTTTCTACTTCCATCAAAGTTGAGCTTCAACCAGCCAATTGGGGGTGCTTTGCAAACATTTTGAGGCCTACAAGGAGTGGGAAAAAAAAATACTTACAAGCACTTTCCAGTCCGCAATTAAGGTGGAGAGAGAAAATTCTATGTACAAGCTAGTTTTAGGAGCGCTCTCAGAGACATCCACAACACTCTAAGTCTTGTTCATTAACATCCTCGAAATATTCCGCCATGGTTAGGGCAGTTAAACCAACTCTCGTGCAAGCTCCCGGCGGTTCATTCATCTGACCATGGACTAGAGCTACTTTTGATTCTGCAATATTTTCTTCATTAATAACCCTGGTTTCTTTCATTTCCTTCATGAGTACGTTCGCGTACTCTGCAAAATACAGATACACCTCCATGAGCTTTGGCAATGCTGTTGATCCATTCCATGATGAGTACTTTTGGATAACTTTACTCACAGAACTGCCCTTTGTTTTTGAAGATTCTGAAGTTTCTCTCGTTCCATAAAGTCCATAAAGCTAAGGGGAATAAAATTAATTATAGACATTTCCATCTTTTATTGTTGAAAGAGTGGTGCCGCCATTTCTAAAATCACTGATGCTAGTCAAGTCAAGCTGACTTTGGGAAATTTTAAATAGTCTAAAGAAATATTTCCATATTTGGGAAGTCTAAGGGCAATGAATTTAAATAAGACATTTATGCCCACAGATAATAAAATCTCTTGATTTGTTGATCCTTCTGGCTCTAAGTTGGTTCCCAAATCCCAATTAGAACCTTTTCTTGGATAGCCACCCATTGGAAGGCAATTGCCCAGGAGAGGGGTTAGGCTTCTAGATCAAACAATAATTGATTTTTGTCGTGGGCATTAGAAGAGGATAGAAGGACTTGACAAAGAATTGGCCCGTAGAGGCAATGGAATAAATGATTTCATTATGAAGAGGATAGGACTTGACAAAGAATTGGCCCGTACAGGCAATGAAACAAGTGATTTCATTATGATAAAAGGTCGATGGGAGGAAGGTACTATAAAGATGAGCAGAGAGGAAAACAAGTTCCTCAAAAGCCCAATCAAACCAACCTTTTCTCTTAAGGGTTCTTATGTGATGGATGCCCATTTTTTTATAGCGGGGAGAATTACATGCGAGGCTGGTGCGAACCCAGGGTTCACAAGTCAATTCTTGGAACTTTAGAGCATAAAATGGGTTTTAGTTCAATATGAGCAGCAATGTACAGTCCCAAAACAAATAAAACAAGACATAATAATCAAGTACAACTAGGGTTTTCATAGGAAATCAAATTCATTGCATTCATTCATCAAATAGGAAATTACTCAGCCCAAGTAGGTTCCATACATTAGATCCATAAAGAAAGCCAACTAACTAATAACAAAATCAGATCTAAAGCAAATGTATCATAAATAATATATATACAAAAATAAAGCTAACAAAGGCTCACAGCAATACCTAAAGGGTCAAGGGGAATGGTAGTAGGTAACTAGGTATTGGGATGAGGGTAGAATGTTAATACGGGCAAGGGTTATGGAAATGGTTAAGGAAAAGTGTGTGGAAAATAGATGGGGATTGTTAAAGAATGTTGTGGGGGGGTGGATCAAAGGAGGGGAAAATGTAGGGGGCAATAGAAAGAGGACAGGGCCTCGTGCCGTGGTTGTCTAGTTGAAGGTAATAGCCAAGAGAGGAGAGAAAGGAAGCTAGAGAGAGAAGAAGTTGCTCATGGCCAGGAGGGTGGGGGAGGAGAAGAAAGTGGGAGCTCATAATCGTGAGCTAGGGAGGTGAAACATAAGAATAAGAAAGGGAGAGCAAGGGCTGTTGCATAGCTGTGAGGTAAGAGAGGAGGAGAGAGAAAGAGAAAGGAAAATAGAGGAGGGGGGGATAGGGGTTGTTCTTTTCATGTTCCAGGTTAGGGTAGGTGGGTTGTAAAAAGGGGTTATATAGGTGCTTTAGGGATTTAAGTAGCAGACCATGGTGGCGAGCCAATATGATAATAAAAGAAGGGGGTGGGGTGCTCTAGACGTTTAGGTGGTGGGCCATGGAAGATATCTATTAGGATAAGAGGGTTTTTTTTTTTTTAAAGTGATTTGTGCATGGATTAGTTTAATAAATGATGGTCCATGGGAAGAAGAGTAAGGATAGAGGGCTATAGGGACGATGTGAACATCCCTCACATCTGGGACCAATCAATATAACCAAAAGAAAAAAAGATAAAACCAAATATCTACAAAAATAAAAGTAGTCACATCATTTCTCCGCCGTGTGGGAAGAGCTCCACTCTCTCGAGTAGATGTCTATGATGCGCTGGTACAAGTCCTCACGATGTTGTCATAACTCTAACGCATTTATTCTCAGACAGTCTAGTAGGACATTATCACCAATGAACTAGGTGCCTACAGCTAAGTCCTCGACCGGTCTTCATCGTCTAACATCTATGATGGAAACTCTGAAAGATAACGAAGAGATGTCGCCTGACTCTAGCGCGTCTCTAAGGTACTGATAATGATACGCTCCTATATTGATACACCTGTATTTGAAGATTAGAGAATCGCCTATATTGACAGTGATTTTTCCACGCTGAAAGCTCGTCAACGAGAATGATCTTTGAGTAAGAGAGTTGGAAGAGGATAACGATGGTAAAGAGAGAAAGGAATGATAGTTAGGTTTTCATGAAGCCCCCCACCCCACCCCCGCTCCTCTCTCTCTCTCTCTCTCTCTCTCTCTCTCTCTCTCTCTCTCTCTCTCTCTCTCCTTGTATGCCTCTAATATGTTCTAGTTATTTAAGTTATGTGGTCAATAAGTTTTCATTTCATGGATACATTCACTCCCAGCCTATCAATATATAAATTGCTTTTGTATGCGTTTTTTTAAATATCTGGCTTTTTGATCCATCGATTTGTGGAATCTTTTTGGATGTTTCTGTTTCAAAGATTCGATTTGCTTTAAAAGTAGAGTTTTCAGTCACAAGCACATTCAAATTAATTATTTATTTTCTATTGGCTACTCATAGCTATGCTGGATCTGTCGAACGGATGAGTGCTGAGGATTTAGAACATGGGAAGGAATGGCTGAACAATACATTTCATCTTGTACGGTGAGTATGATCAAATATACCAGAGGAGCCTTCCATGAAAGCTACTGGTCTAATTTTGTGCCTTTATTATGTCAATGTCCTCTAATCTAATTTTAGTGGGGAAATTCATTCTTTTTGGCAGTGGAAAATACCAATTGGGTGTGTAATGTTGGGGTACATCAAATTGATAGACATGAAGCTCTTTTTTCCATCGCTAGACAATTTGACATCTTTACAAACCTGGTCTAGATGACATTGTACTTTTCTTCATTGGGTTAGTCTTGTGTATGTGGAACAGATGCGAGGATGATTGTCTTCCTTCTATTAAATGGGTTCTTGATCTTGCCAAAGCAGCTGTTCTAAGGCATGGAGTGCGTGGGCTTGTCATTGATCCATACAATGAACTGGATCATCAGAGACCATCACATCAGTACGTCCATTATGTTATTTGTTTGCATAGAGTTTATTTCTTTCAATCTAATATTGTTATGAACTTGAGTTCCAAGTTTTATCTTACATTGTCTAATGATTATGTATTGTGAAGTAAATATGTTCTATATTGGCTTACTGACCAGCAAATGTTAAACATACAGATTTGTTTCTACTTTACTGATTTGATATGAAAATCTGGGGAAAAAAGTAAATTTGGCCGAAATTTCAGAATTTCGGCCAAAATCCAGGAGTGACACTGAAACAGGGTACTTCTGGTTTCAGACCTGGCCGAAATTTCAAATCATGCTTATGATATATTATAAACTTTACCCTGATATACCCACCATATTTTTCATCTACTTGATTTGAAGATATGTACATACTGGTGAATTCAAACTGGCACTCCATCTATGTGTAACAGGACAGAGACTGAGTATGTGAGTCAGATGCTTACAAAGATTAAACGCTTCGCTCAGCATCACTCATGCCATGTCTTTTTTGTAGCACATCCCAGACAGGTACTTCAATCTCATTTGAGAAATTAAAGCCACTATGTAATTGTTCCTTCCATATCCAGACTTTTCTTACCTTAAAAATCATTGTAGTTACAACACTGGGTAGGCGGTCCACCCAATCTGTATGATATCAGCGGAAGTGCACACTTTATAAACAAATGTGACAATGGGATTGTTATCCATCGTAATCGAGATGCGGATGCTGGGCCCCTAGATCAAGTTCAGGTTGATTTTGATTTTAAGCTAAGGACTTAATTCTTATGAAAAAAATCTACTTTTATGTCATTATGATTTTCTTATTTGCAGATTTGTGTGCGGAAGGTACGGAATAAGGTCATTGGAAACATAGGTGACGCCCTTTTGTCATATAGTAGGTATGCAATTCACTTTTGTATCGCTTAATATTTGTGCAGTTTTTCTGGCTAATTGGTATCCAGGAAGTTTCATTTACAAGCTTTATGATCTGCCTAACCATGTTTGAAATTTTCCGATTTAATTAGAGATCTCCATATTTTATTGTTTATCTATCCCATTAAAGAACAAATTTTATCCCTGCTTTCTCTTCTCCCATCTTCTTGTTGACATTTTGACAATTTCTGATTTTATGAGTGTAATCATTGCTGTCAAGCCCGATATGTTTGTCAATGAATATGTGCTTCAAATCAAGTGGACCACATGTGCCAAAGTCACCTACCAGACATTAAATAAAAAGGGTCAAAGAAGGAGTGACAAGAGTTGTTATAATTACGTCATTATGAATTGCCATGATGTCTTGCTGATGTCAAGAGAGATGCATGCAAGGTTCCATGCAATCAGAAATTTGGCTGTTTGGTTCATCTTTATCTTTTTAAGATTTGTGCTAAGTTTCATATTTTTAGAGGTTCTATGTTGCTGTTTCGAAGATGGCTTGTTTAGGAATGATAAGTTGCGTGTTTAGGAAGTTATAGTTATAGCTTGTAGCTGGTTTTAGTTTCTTTTTGGCCAAGAGTAAAGTAAAGAGAGTTTTTAGCCCCTAATCAGAACAGTGACACTCTCTTCTCCTGTGGACTTAGGCACCGCCGAACCATGTAAATCTTATATGTTGTTGCTTTGTGCTGTGTTTCTTACATCTTTTCTCGTCGTTTGCTGCACATCGAGTTTGATCCTGTTTTGAGCGATAAGAAATTTCTCGGTTTTCAACATCTTTTGCTAGAGTCTGGAACATGCAAGCTATCAAAGGGGAATCTTCACCTTGTTAAATGGGTTTAAATTTCTGGAAGAGGTCCATTATGTGATGCTTTGGATCAAGGATAACTTAATCAGCACTTAAAACACTATTAGTTTGATGAAGCGAGGGGGCGTGGGGGCGTGGCTGTTTTCTCCTCTTTTTGTGCCAGTTCTGATGTTCTCCAAATGCCAGGAAATGTTTAAATCTTCTCTCTTATACCTCTGTGGGGCGGAACTCATCATGCACTAGAAAGCAAATCTATTTGCAGTCAACTAAGCAAAATTTTGGAGCCTTTTGTAGTTATTTCATGAAGAAGAATTCTCTGTCCAACATGTAACTCTTGCTGTAATTAATTTAATATCACCTTTCCTTATGAATAAAATTACACTTTAATTGATTAAAAATATAGAGAGATTTACCAAATGACAATGGGATGGTATTTCCAGTTTCTGTGCTTTGGAATTCATGACAGAGGAATGTAATTGTATCAGTAAATTGAACATGGAAAGAAAAATTGTTGTAGCAATTGATCATAACTTCATGAAATTCAAGACCCGATTGGAGAAGCTACTATAATAGCCTATCACGTTAAGAGGCCCGCAAACGGTGCAGCGGATAAACTAGCCCGAGATGGGCTATTCAGGGCAAGCTTGGAGCAGTTTGATTTTTTACTGCTGTGATTGCCTATCACGTAAGGAGGTCCGCAAACGGTGCAGCGGATAAACCGATAAACTAGCCTGAGATGGGGTATTCAGGGCAAGCGTGGAGCAGTTTGATTTTTTACCGCCATGATTGGTCTCTTGTATCTTTCTTTTATTCTCTTTGTATCTATTGTTATGACCTCATCGGTCTCTTTCTCTTTGTATTATTAATGATATTCACCATTCAAAAAAATAGCAATTGATCATAATTTGCTTTTTGCATGCAGGATAACAGGAGAATTCATGGACATTGATGATCCTGCGGTGAAGAAATAGATGCTAAATCTGTGTCTTTAACTTATATGTTAGAGAAATGAATACAATCTGGTTGAAAGGAATGTCCATGGAATGTAGATGAACATCAGCACAGTACCTTCCAATCATTGATTAGCATGCTGACGATGTGGCTGTGTTGAAATAGATGCTAAATATGTGGTTTTAACAATGTGTTGGAGAAATGGACACAATCTGTTTGAAAGGACTGAAAGGAATGTCCATGGATTGTAGGTGAACGTCGACAGAGTTCCTGAAAATTGGCACAGTACCATCCAATCATTGATAGCTTGTAGATGATCTGGTCGTGACGAATCGATTCCTTGCAGTCATTGATAGCTTGTTGTAAGTAGCGATACATCAGAGTAAATTCAATCATGCAATGTAACATATTTCTCTATAAATCTTTTGTGCTTCTTTTTTCTTCTCTCTAATTCTGTTCCTACAAATTTCGAATGTTTTAATTAGCAATACTTGAGGAAACTCAATCATGTAACATATTTCTGTACAAATATCTTTTGGGGGGAATTCTGTTTTCTTCTCTCTTATTCTGTTCCTAGAAATTATACAAAGGTTGTTTTACAGAATTCACATGGACTTCTTACCAATGTAAGCTATTTCCATCTCTTCTGTTTTGAAATACATTACTGCGCTGAATAAAACTAGGTGCTAAGGGGGGATTTCTTTGTTATTGGAAAATCCATGGCCCACAATTACTGCGTATTGTGGGCCATTGTCTTGTACATTTTAAGGGGACCACTAACCTCACCGTCGATTGTGGGCCCATTCCCTCTTCTCATAAAATTACAACCACAATTTGATGTGTTAGTGGGATCCAACGGTTAGGAGTCATAAGCTGATGTCACCTTCGCACCATGTCATCAGCCAAGGTGGCAGTGCCTAGTGGTGGACCCATCATCCCAAAGTGGCAGTAAAGTAATATAACGGGCTGAATGACTTAAGACAGATGATAACTAAATTGGGTCCACAAAAGAGCTGTAAAATGGGAACAAATAGCGGGCCCACCTTCAACGGTCAAAATCCAAAAGCAGTCTAAAAGGAAAAGTTAGGGTACAAGTTGGTCTAACCCAATACCCTAAAAAGAATGAGAGAGAAATTAGGGCACAAAAGAGACCCGGGCCCACAGACAGCCAAGCAAAACTAGGTATCTCACTCCATTATAATTAAATAATTTGGGATTGTGAATTAATTATTCGATATATTTGCTTCATATTTTGGCAATAAATTGTCGATTTTTTAACCAATTAGCACCTCATTGTAAATTTGTAATACAATGTGACGCCGGCATATCGGGCCCACCTTTGATAAATCTAATCCGTCCAATCGATAGGCCTCAATTTGGATCTCCTATGGCCCAAAAATCAGACCAATCTGGTAATTATAACATCCAATAACTTGTATTTTATGTCATCGAACTCCAATTATGCGATCAAGCGTTGGATCAACCGCTTTGGTCCTACCACGTGTCGATCCAATGGCTCTAATGGGTTTGATACGATTAAAGGCTTGCTAACCATTCTCACTCTCATCATTCAGATGATCCTGACCATCAATCTTCTAATTTTGTTTTAATCATCAATTTGTAGGGCCACGATCACATGTACAGTAATACCAAAGAATTTTAGGGGGTCCCATGAGGTCTAGAAATTATAATTTTGATTGGGATTAAACCAAGAATTCCATAAATTCCCATGAAAAACTGACCTTAATTTATTTATATTTTTGGGTGTTACAGTAAGGCAAGAAATCCCTAAAAAATCTAGCTATTTGAAAGGAAAATCTTTTTAAAAAGCTTTTGTGTGGACCCCAGGGATTCTCTCCCATGCTATTTTTACTTCCATACCATAGAGAGAGAATCCTTAACGGCTACTGGCAGATAAGCGACCGTTGTAAGATGCTTTGAATTTTTCAAAACTCCAACTTGACCAGACAAAATGGAAGCATATATATTTTACCAAAGACAAAAAGGGGAAGAGAGAAACAAGCTGAAGCTTTCATTCATTCGTTCTTTCCCTTCTTCCTTCCTTCAAACAGAGCTTTTCTGCAACATTTTTTCTTCAGATTTTCCGCGGAAAAGCTCTGATTCAATCCAAAAATCATCAACCATGACTGTTGAGGTTGTGTCAAAAGAAACCCAGATGGAAGAAGTTGTTGCTTATCAACCAGAAGAACTCATTAAGGGGCTCGAGGAAAAGGCAGAAACCCCGAAAGTAGTACTAGTGGGAGATGGTGAAATAAAGAAAAGCGAAGAACCCAAAACAGGGGAGGAGGAAAAGAATAAGGTAAGTGAAGTAGAACCCAAAACAGGGGAGGAGAAGAATAAGGAAAGTGAAGGAGAACCCAAAACAGCGGAGCCCAAAACAGGGGAACCAAAAACAGGGGAGCCCAAAACAGGGGAGGGGAAGAGTAAGGAAAGTGAAGTACTTTCTCCTTCGCCGGCCCTTGAGAAGAGCTCCTCGTTCAAGGAGGAGAGCAATTTCCTTTCTGATTTGAAGGAGAACGAAAAGAAGGCATTGATCGAACTGAGAGCGAAGGTTGAAGAAGCAATCATTGAAAACAATCTCTTCAAAAAGGAAGAGGAATCTGTCCAAGAAGGGGAAGAAAAGGAGAAACCCATAGAGGGGGTTAAAGAAGAAGAAAAACCCATATCAGAAAATGAGAAATCTGTTGAAGGAGAGAAAGAAAAGGAGAAACCCAATGTAGAAAAGGAGAAGTCTGATGCAGAAACAGAGAAATTTGACGTAGAAAAGGTGAAATCCGATATAGAAACAGAGAAATCCGATGTGGAGAAATCCAATGTAGAAACGGAGAAATCCGATGCGGGAAAGAAGGAATCAGAAGAATCTGTCAAGGAAAAGGAGAAATCAGATGTGACAAATGAGAAACCCAATGTGGCAATTGAAGGAAAAATTGAGGAGATCGATAAAGACATTTCCCTCTGGGCTGTTCCCCTTTTGCCTAGTAAGGGCTCAGAGAGCACAGATGTAATGCTCTTAAAGTTCTTACGGGCCCGAGACTTCAAAGTCGACGAGGCCTTCGAAATGCTAAAGAACACCCTCCAATGGAGAAAGGAATTCAAGATGGATACCATCTTGGATGAGGATTTTGGTACCCATTTGAGTTCAGTTGCTTTCATGAACGGTCTTGACCGAGAAGGACACCCAGTTTGTTACAATATCTATGGTGTTTTCGAGAACAACGAGCTTTACCAAAAGACGTTTGGGACCGAAGAGAAGAGAGAGCAGTTTTTGAGGTGGAGGTTTCAGGTGATGGAAAAGGGTATTCATAATTTGAATTTCAAGCCAGGGGGTGTTTCTTCTCTGCTCCAAATAACTGATTTGAAGAACGCGCCTGGGCCGTCAAAGAAGGAGCTTAGGTTCGCCACTAAGCAAGCTGTTGGGCTACTCCAGGACAACTATCCAGAGTTCGTTGCAAGAAATGTAAGAATTCCTACCAATTCCCTCATTTTTTTGGGTTCATATGGTTTTTCATTTTTGTTTTTCAAGATTTTTCATTTCTCTGGACTTTTATGGGTGTGGTGTTGGTGCTAAAAAAAACCCTGATTGTAGAAATTGCAAGCTACTTATCAATATTCTTGAGGCCAATTGCTTTTTCTTTTTTTCTACACAATTTTTTCCTGTAAATGGATTTTATGGGTCTGTCTTCTCTTTTTTGTTGTTGTTGTTGTACTCATATGGTTTTCCATTTTTGTTTTTCAAGATTTTCATGTCTCTTGACTTTAAAGATGTGGTGTTGGTGCTAAAAAAAACTGATTCTAGAAATTGAAGGAAACTTATCAATATTCGTGTGGCCATTGCTTTTTTCTTTTCTTCTACATATTTTTTTTCCTGTTAATGGCTTGTATGGGTCTTTCTTGTCATTATTTATGACTGCGAAATTTGAAATCCAATTAAATTTACAAATTGGTTAGGTCCATAAATTGCAGTTCTTGTATGTTGTAACAATCTCTGATCGAATCACATTATTGGATTTCTCATTCACCAGATCTAATAAGTTTTTCCTACAGCCTATGACTCATGTTCTTGATCTCTTTTTGTTATGTAATATAAAAAATTTAATCACCGAATTTTAACTGCAAAATGGGTAATCTTGATTCTTGATTGTAATTGAACCTTCTCAATTCCATTTCTGTGGTTCTAGATCTTCATCAATGTTCCTTTCTGGTATTACGCATTCAATGCTCTTGTGTCTCCATTCCTTACTCAAAGAACCAAGAGCAAATTTGTCTTTGCTCGCCCAGCCAAGGTCACTGAAACTCTGCTCAAGTAAGTGATCATTCTTTTATCTTTAACAATTGGGTATAATAATATTTTTACTCTGCCAATGGATGTGATAAATTCTCTGTACAGGTACATTCCTGCTGAAGATATCCCCATCCACTATGGTGGAATGAAACGAGAAAACGATACTGAATTCAACATTGGTAATGGTGGGGTTTCAGAGTGCATTGTCAAATCTGGTTCAACTGAAACTATTGAAATTCCTGCTCCAGAGGTACTCTTTCATTTGGTTTTTAATGTGTGTGTAAGAACCAATTACTCCAAAAGCTCAAGCTGTTAGAGTTGGTGTTATTTAATCATTTATACTTCCAACACCTCCCCCTCATGTGTGACCCCTCTTTTTCGGTTCGCCGTACACATGTCACATGTGGCCCCTCTTTTTGGGTTGTTGTGGTACATGTAGATTTTTAATATCAAGGAGTTTTTGGGTTTTGAACCCAAGACCTGCCGTGAAGTAATGGCTCTGATACCATCTGAAAGAAACAATTACTCCAAAGCTTAAGCTGTAAGAGTTGGTGTTGTTTAATCATTTATACTTCAACAATGTAGTTATGAGCTTACGAAGTTATTGGTTTCAAAAAGGTTTGGATTCTGTATGTTGGTTCAATCTCTTCTCTCAACATCCAAACAGCTATTGCTTTTAACTCCTTCTCATTGACTAAGGAATGTTTTTCTTCTCTTGTTTCAAACAGGTTGGAATGACTCTCCTTTGGGATCTAACTGTGCTGGGTTGGGAGGTAAACTACAAGGAGGAATTCGTCCCAACCGATGAAGGGTCTTACACCGTCATCATTCAGAAGGGTAAGAAAATGGGTTCACAGGTAGAACCAGTTCGGAACTCATTTAAGAACAGGGAGTCTGGGAAGGTCATTCTCACAATCGAGAACAGCACATACAAAAAGAAAAAGGTTCTGTATCGACACAAGGTGAAGAGCAGCTCTTCTTAAGAAGAATAACAACAAAGCAGCCAACATCGAAATATAATTATTAGTTCATTCATTTCCTCTATATCGTATTTGTATTGCTATTTGCGGTTTCGGGTTTGAGTATTGTGATAAGGGAGAGGAGAAGGGGAGGATTAGATTTGTTAATTCATTTCATTTTTGGTTGGAGAAGTGACATGGATATTTAAGAACTCACATTCTTGTAGCAGGATAATGGTGTCCTGTGAATTGATTTTATTTGGTCTGTAACATTTAGTTTCAGACTTCTGATGTTTGATTGTTAAACAACTAGTATTATTGATCTATTTGTTTGGTTACATATACTATGTTTG
Organism: Tasmannia lanceolata; assembly: GCF_043159265.1. Classification (NCBI taxonomy): domain Eukaryota; kingdom Viridiplantae; phylum Streptophyta; class Magnoliopsida; order Canellales; family Winteraceae; genus Tasmannia; species Tasmannia lanceolata. The sequence goes on from NW_027518692.1 coordinate 55,687,695, forward strand.
CCCTTTGCTTTGTGTGTATCAGATGATGTGGACATATTTGTTTGCTTTGATGATTAAACTGAGGGCTGATAAGAAATGAACCACCTTGCTAAGCCAGTTCGTCCTGTGAATTTTCAGGATCCCCATACATACACAGACAATCTTCTCTAGTATTCAAGATCCCCTACCAATTAAGAATTTTCATTCTTTAGAAGGCTGTTTTTCTGTCCAAAGTGACGAACTCTGCATCAGATTTCATCCATGCTTGTAAATTACCATGTATCCTGACCCCCACCCCTCAGATGGTTTGAGCTTACACCAATTATATTGGAGGTTAATCAAAATGATGGGGAATTTTCTGTCAAAAGAGCCTATTATTCTCAGGAGGTTTTGATCCCAAGCCCCAGCAGGAAAATCATCTGGTCTAAACCATCCCAACCGACAAGGACATTTATGTGGCAAGTAATGTCCATCACAGACTCCCACAAAGATCATCTTAGCAACCAGAAATATTACTCTATCCCCTTTGTGCCTCTTTCAAAACATGCAGACATTGTGGCACAAGCTTGCTCAAAGCCTAAACACCAACTTCATCCTCACTTCTATCCTAAGCAACTGTTACACTCCTAAAGTGGTTAGGTGCCTAGACTAGCGTATTCTATCAGTAACGGAGCTTTTGGTGTTTTAGTTAGTTACCTATCATTTGGTATCATAGCTAACACCATGTCTTGTATTCGAGTCATAGAAGGGGGGCTCCCGACCTGTGAAAAGGGCTACGTGGAGAACAACCAAAGTGATAGTCATCACAGCCAATAGAAAGACTTTTTTTTGCCCAGACCTCAGCTATGAAGCATGGTGGAATGTTACGATCTTCAGTAGTCTAAGGGCCTGGCCTAATGTGTTCCATCAGAAACAGGAGCATGTGGCATAATCCATCAGAAACAGGAGCATGTGGCATAATCCATCAGAAACAGGAACATGTGGCATAATCTAGGACCACTGGGGCTGATTTATTACAGGTTTTGCAAATTACATTCACAGTCAGACCAGTCAGATGACTAAATGGGTGGCTCTAGAAAATGGCTTATTACTTGCAGCTAACATAAACATTACTAACTTGAAGATAGATGGGGAATCGGATAATATTATTCGAGCATTTAACAACAGGAAAATGCTGTCATGCCACTCATTCCCTCTACCAAGACTGTATTTCAGTACTATCATAGTATCCATTGGTCGGCCTCTCATATCGTCAAAGAAGTGAATTCGACAATGGATCATCTGGCCTCAGAGACGAGGCGATTAGTCGGAAGCAGAATAGCGGATGGAAGTTACACCTACTGAAACCACATCACAATGATAATTCAAAATTACAAATCTTTTTTTTTGAAATAGCGATTTGCAATAAAGAAAAAAAGACAAGGGAGCACCCGAGAAGGGGCAACCCAGAGAACAAAAACAAGAAAGAAGTAACAGAGAATAAGAAGAAAAGATACAATAAAAATAACAAGATTATATTACGGGGGAAGATGATCGAACCAGAGAATACTCTCCCTCCCAACTCCCTGCTTGGCTAACCCATCCGCCTTTTCGTTTGCCGACCTCGAAACGTGATTAAAGACAAATCTATTACCCCTATATTGATTAACCTCGTGTTGTCTATAGATAGGATCATATTAAAAATACACTCAATGTCGTACAGCAAAGAGTGTGAAAGAAAATTGTTTTCTTGGTAATGTGTTTTAACATGGTATCAAAGCTTGAACTGGCTTATGTTAGCACTTACCCACCTCTCATTTTCCATGATACTTTCTTAGTTCCCTTGCCTTCTTCCCCATGGAATTCCCTTCTTTTTCTACCGTCTCTGCTCTTTTGACCGAATCATTACCTACAGTGATCCTTGTTAGACAATTTTATTTGAACCAATTGAATATGTGTTGAGTTATGCATATAGATAATCATGAATATGTTTGATTACTGATCAGTCTATGGGATGTTTTATAGGTTATTATTGATTTGAACGCTTGTCACATGTCAATGAACTAGGATAATTAGTCAGATTAATGTGTAATTTATCAATGATCATCGATGAGTTGCTTTGCTATTCACGCACTAAGACCAACCTCGTTGAGCGAGGTGAAACTAATCACACAAAGTTTGTAAGAGATCAAGATGAATGATGGCTTGTTCTTAAGGCCGATGCATCTAGCCCAGGTATGATCTTGAGTGGAGATACGTTTGGATGGGGCCCACCTTGACGGCCCCACTAATCAACTATTTGAATCACTTGAGTACGGGGCCCACGTTTACAGCGTGGAATAAGTAAAGTGGTTGCTTTCTCGAAAAAATAAAGGGTTAAAAAAAAGGTTACACCAATCTAGGATTTATTTCGTAATGTTATTTTAAAAAGGTGCACTCCTACAAAATATGGTCGCGTGGCCTAATGGATAAGGCGCTCGCCTCCGGAGCGGGAGATTGTGGGTTCGAGTCCCACCGCGATCGGGGGTTGTTGTTTTGTTGCTCTTTTTTCCTGGGCCATGATAAATCACCCCACTGTGGATAATGCGCCCCCCTTGTAACGTGATTTGACGTCAAAAACTGTTAAAATCTGCCAACAATTTAGGATAGAATGGGGCGCATTTATCCTAGCGGGGGAATCATCTCCCCTCTTTTAACTCTTAACCGTAACGTAACATTGCCCCTCTCCCGTTCTTTTATCGACAATCTTTGAGATTTCTGGTCTTAGCTGTGGGGCATTGATCTGCGAGAAATGAATTAACTCTACTGCTATCTTTTTTTTGCTGAAATTTTGGCTGACTTTCTTTTGGATTGGTGATGCAATGCCTACAGGTAGGGGTGGCAACGGTTCGGTTTCGGTTCGGTTTGACCCCCAAACCGAACCAAACCGAAATTTGAATCGGTTTGGTTCTAGCGAACCGAAATTTGAATTTTCTGTTCGGTTTCGGTTCGGCCAATTTCGCCTCCCCTTACTCATAATCATTGGAAATCGGGGGCAACGGTTCGGTTTGAAATTTGAATCGGTTTGGTTTTACCAAACCGAAACTGAATTTTCGGTTCGGTTTCGGTTGGATTGCCACCCCTACCTACAGGCTACAGATACCCTCTTTGATGTTTAAATTGAGTGCACAATGTTATGGGAGGTGAGAGATTTATTAATTCTCAGACTAAATATGTTTTGTGATTTTGAATTTGTTACAGGATGAAAACAAACTAGGACTCATTTGTATGTTGTGGTTTATCTACGGTGCCCTCTCGGCGATCGGAATAAAAATTCTGGGAAAGCTATCCCAAAACTGTCTAGAAATGCCGTCTCGGAAATCCAAACAGGGCCAACGTCTATTCACATTTTTTTAATGTAAATTATAACATTACTCTTGAGAAATTATTAGATGAGTGTTTATTTTAGGAATGCTACGCCCATGCTATGATTATGGTTTTTGAGCTGGTGGACCACGATTAGATTGTATCAAGTGGCCTAACAGAACAATACAAACGAACCCAGTGTATAAGCATATCTAGCCACCCAGTGTATAAGCATATCTAGCATCAGGGTTGTTTTGAACAATGACTTACAAAATTAATCAAATGTTAATGCACTAGTAATTAAAGTATGAAAGAGAATCAAAAGGCAGAAACAAAGCAGTGCTAAAGAAAGCTTCTGCCTTCAATTATGATAAGCAATCAGAAGTTTGCAACAGAAACACTCAAGAACTAATGGACATAACACAAAATCAAATAGAGCAATCAGAGTTAAACCTGATTTTGCTTCCTTTTAACTACAAACAGCAATCAGAAGCATGTGCAACAAAAATACTCAATAAGTTATGGAAATTATACAAAATCAAATAAAGGAAGCTTCGGCATAGCTCTGCACACGGGTAGGAATGGAATAAAAACAGGTTTCCAACCCAAAATGAAGATTTTAAATAACCCACACCAATTTAGCTGTTCTAATCTTTGTAAAAAAAATAACCAAATACTACATTACTGAATGCAAAAAATGCTAAACATGGACTAGTATCGCTTGCCTAGAACGATGCCGATGATCACAGATACCAGAGCTATACCTAAGATGACTTGGAAGTTCATCCCGGAAGAAGAAGACCCCATCGTTTGAGTCGGTGTAGTAGAAGACTCTGGGGCTTGAGTAGGTGTCGTTTCGGTTTTTTTCTTACTCTTCCTTTTCGGTGGGGTAGAGACGCTTGATCCAAGTTCTCTGGATGTCACCTCTAGCCCTTTCTTTAACTCAGCTTTGATGCCTTCTTTACCCTGCAATCACAATGAAAACACATAAGTATCTTGGAAACCTTACCTTCTGTTGCCGTCCCAATCACATTGCATCATCATTCATCAGAATGTGCTTAAAAAACTAGGTGAGTTGATTCAGCATTCTTAGACTCGGGTCAAGTTTTAGGTAAAACTTGGTATTCGTAAAACAAGAGGAAATTTTGATCAGGTACTAGACTTCTTTTTGTTTGAAAATTTTGTATCATGTTCTAAAAAAATCGATCTGGACCCAAAAAAAATCAATTTTTTACTCTATTTGATGTCTTTGTGTTTGTAAGAATGGAAATGGGCCAGACCTAACACCACTTCAAACTTTCATCTACCTTTTCTTCTCTCTTAAATCCACAGGGGTAATATGTCCACTCAATCTTTGTATTGAGAGAAATAACTCTTCAATTGTGATGTGACCAACCACTCCTCATTCTCTTATTCACCGTTTCAAGATCTTGAGGGAAGGTGATCGTGGAAAAATTTATAGCATGTTCTCTATGTGAGTTTTATCAATGTAATGAATCAATAAAATAAGAAACAATGTCTCTCAAATTGTACTTTTATAATTAGTACACATTAGTCTTTTAATGTATATCATTTTCAGATTTCATATCTGTTACAAGTAAAAGTAGAAAACTTCGATTGACCCAATCAAGTACTCGACCAAGACTCAAAACACTCATCAAATGCAACTTTTTTTTTAATGACAAATGATACTAATAAGAAATGGGCGACAAAGCCCGAGGGACCGAGATGGTCAAATACAAGCCAAAGCAAAAAGGAAGAACAAAACAAAATCTACACTCCTCAAGGAGGAAGATAATCAAATGCAAATCTCAAAGCATAATTTCTACAAGTGCAATATGCAAACATTATAAGGACCAATGAGTCAATGACATAGGTACCACTACTTTCTTCTGTAAAAAGGGATCTAACTTGTGAATTCAACATTGTGGAACTGGAGTCTAACCCTCATGAGATGCAGCAAGGTATACCTAAGACTTACTTAACATAGGCTACATCTTGATAGGTGATACCTCGACTATCATCAGATGCATAAAAGTTATAGCTACAGCAGAGAACTTAGTAATGTCTCAAATTTCATCAGTAAATTAAAGACGCTTTACTCATTTTCATCCAATTGCATGTGGTTAACTACGTCGAAGGCACTGACATATGCATTTCTTGGTACAGTCAACAAAACAAAAGGGAAAAATGGTTGCCTATGACTGTTTCAATAGAACGAAATTATCATCACCTTACCTCCACACATGCGGTGAATTTTCTTATCTCTAATGCTCATTAGCCAAGTGAAGAAAGAAAGAACAGTCTAACATAGTGCAAGTGTAGGTAAAAAAAAAAATGTGAAAGCATGACTGTGATAAAAGAAGATTTCAGAGATGGACTTCTCACATTCGAAACTCTTGTATTGTGAATTAGATACGGATCAGATTCTTATATTCCCAAATTAGTGACTGACTTTTTGGAAAATCAGATTCCAAACATGTTGTAGGAATAAGCAATTAGAAATCTATAAATCTGACTGTCTCCTTCACCTCTCTGCTGCACAATATAAGCTGATAGATCCATTCATTTGATACTCCAAACACAGCTCTAAGTCCAAATACATGATATGAGGTACTCAAATAAACCCGACGAGATAAATCACACAGCAATCAAAACAACTGATTTGATACAGTTGTCAAAACCAGAAATAGTAACCCAGGCAAAAATAAATAAATAAATAAATTTTGCAAATCACTTTGCAAACACAGCACAACCAAACCATCCATAACATAGATAGAGCTTCCTAGATGAGAGAATTATACATGCATAGCTAAGAAACAAAGATACCCAAAACCAGCACAACCCAACAAAGAAGACATCATGACCATGAGGCCATAAAGCCAATAATTGAAACCTCACTGCTGAATGGGAACTCGACCAAGTCAGTTGAGACTCGACAAGTCCAAATTCTGAGTTCAAAAAACATTGGCCGATGTCTGATCATGTTGGGTGGTATATATAAAACAGTTGAGTTTTTTTTACCAGCAGATGTATCCAACTCGAAAATCAAAATGCTGATTTTCTGAGTTGGAACCCTTTTTTGAACATTGCATCAAGTTGTAATTCTTACTGCTGACTTCATACCCAAACACATCATAGCCATTCTGCTTTAACCACAGACTTCCCTACAAAATTATAGTAATAAAAAAATAATAATCCACTTGCCTGCTCCTCGGACTTGGTATTTACAGACTTCAGCTTATTCTCAAGTTCCGCCATCTTCTTTTCCACTTCTACAGTCTGGCTTAATTTATTCTTCAAGTCATCCAACTCTACATTGACAAGAGCGAGTTTTCTTTCTTCTTCTATTCCCTGCATGAGTTACAACAGTGACAAACAGTTCAAAATGCCGTGAGAATGAAAACAATCATTGTAGATAAGATAACAAGAATACCCTCAAACTGATGTAAAATGGCTATATTTTTTAGATACCCATGAAACAAATATTAGTGGATGGAGAAGTAAAAGAGTAAATTAAACTTAAAGAATAATAAAAAACAGATCAATTGGAACATCTTTATCATTTATGAAAAGCCTCTTAGCATTGTAGTGGAACTGAAATCTGTTTGTGTGTGTGTGTGTGTGTGTGTGTGTGTGTGTGTGTTTATGGATGGAATAGTGACTTAGTCTAAGATTCCAAACAAACAACATTGAATAAAAAACACACCTTCTCCTTATATTCTGCATTGGCTAGTTGTAATTTCTGTCCCAGCTCCTCAACTTGCTTTACTAGCTCCCCAGAATGATTCAAAGCAGCTTCTAGTTCACTATCTTTTCTTAAATCTGCTTTTTTCTGTTTGATTAAAATCTTTGGTTAAACATGCAGGTCTACAATGGCTTGTTAGTTAGGCCCTGTTCGTTTGAGATTATGACAACCGATTGTGAGCCCCAACCCTATTATTGGGCTCAAAATTACATTTAAATTTGAGTACAATAATAGGTTTAGGGCTGACAAGCCGTTGTCATAATCTGAAACGAACAGGGCCTTAATTCAACTCTGCAATTATGTAAATGAATAAATGACAACAAAAATTCCATGAAGAAATGTGATCTCTTCAAACATAACTAGTTCGATAACATTTCAATGTGATGCAACTAGTTCCCATTCCAAAGAACAAAAGAAGAAGATGAAATAGTTATGTTAAGGCTCTGTTTCTTTCGACGTAGAAATGGACGTAAAATTTATTTTATGTTGTAAAAACTATGATTTGGCCGACACTTCGAATTTATTGCCGACACACGTGTTGTGTCGTGTCCGACACGACACCTGTGTCCACACGTGTCGACACTCCTTTAGACACTTTTAGATATGCTGCTAGAACTGTTAGCAATTTATATGTATCTATGTGTATGAGTGTGACACTATTTCTAGTTTTTTAGGGGTTTCCATGTCAGATACCTCGTATCCGTGTCGAAACTCGGCACATGAATCCTTGTCCACAAATCATGAGTATATGTACTTTCTATTTTTAGCCGTGTCCCCGTTTCTAAATTTTGGGAGTTTGACGTGTCCGACACCCCGTGTCCGTGTCGAGACGCGACACTCGTGTCCGTGTCCACAAATCATAGTGTAAAAATGAACATAAAACAAATTTTAAGTGTCGAAAGAACGGAGCCAAGTGTAATTTCTATGTAAAAAACATGGGCTTCAAAGGTATAAAATGATTTACTTAATAAATCAGTCATAAACACTCATAATGGAAATTAAAGATTTATAAAATAAACAAAAACAAGATTTATGTCAATAGCGGCCTTTGTAACTATTAGAAGAAATCTTCTTGATGCTTTCCTCTACACACCAGATTCATGCTACACTAACAAGGGAAGACAGATTATTTACAGGGGTAAGAGAAAAAACAAGTCCTAAGAAACCTTTTGCAAGATCAACTACAATTAAGTCAAACATGGTCATTTTTCATTAGATGAAAATAACAAAAATATATGGCATACCAACATGCCACAGACAATGGTGCTTGCTGATCTATGGGAACATGAGACCAAGGTTTTAAATCTCGGTTCGGTACAAAATTTCGGACGAAATCTTGTAAAAATTTCACCGAAATTTCGGAAATTTCCGAAACGTTTCACCGAAATTTCCGAGCCGAAATTTCTGAAACGTTTTGGGGAAGTTTGGTACTTTTCCGACTCACTGTGAATTTCGTTTCGTTTTACACCGAAATTTAAAACCATGCATGAGACAAGATAGTACAGAAACCTAGAAATGTATCCTTTAAGTATCGCCATAACCAGTTCTAATGCTTATGAAGACGGACATATTTGGGTGACCGACACATAATGGTCACAAAAAAGTAAGGTGGTAAAATATTCAAAAGACAGTACCTAAAAGCATGGATTTTTAGCAGGCATTCTGCTTCTTTCACTTAGGATGTCAAGGACAGTTCAGTAGAATCTAATTTTTTTCCCAATAAATTAAATCATTTCCATAATTTCCAACGCAGCACTACTCTGTGTAGGGAGGACATTTTGGAATTGATTTTGTAGTAGACTTGTAGGACAGTGTATATAATAGTTGACACCTAAAGAGTCATGTAGGACATTAACCTTAAAATATATGGAGTACTTGAAAAAAGTAGCAAGGCACAAGTAGGACATTAATCGTGAAAAATGATGGAGGTAGAACCTGTTCAGCTATGGTGGTGTGAGCAAGATTTAGCTCCTCTTGGAGTTTCAGCACTTGTTCATCTAAAATACCCCTTGTTCTTACATGGTCCTCCAGTTTGGAAGTTATTCCTGCCTCCTTTTCAGCTGCCATTGCCCTAATGCTTTCCGCCTGCAACATAAATGGATAATTCAAGTTTCATTAATTAAGCTATGCAAGTTGTTGGAATGTTCCTCGTGATGCTTTTTACAGACAGATAACGGCACCACTACCTCTTCTTTCAATCGGCTTTCAGCCAACGTCAAATGTTGTTCAAGTTCTGCGATACGAGTTTGCATTATAGATTTCTCGGCGATCTCAGCCTTGAGATTTTCCACCTCAGAATTGAGAGTGTTTTCCCTTGCCTTCTGTTCATTCAGCTGGCCTTCCAGCTGGCCTTCCAGCTGGTCTATTAATGCTTTCAGTTCTTCTCTTGAATCTTGATATGTTTTAGTGAGAAGATTGTTCTCCTCCATCACAGAAGATATCTGGAAGAGCAGTTCTTACTCAAATCAGAAAGTTTTGGTCCATAGAGATCACTTAATATTTTGTTAGCATTAATCACCAAATTTAAACTAAGCACGCCATAAACATAATTTTCCAGAGTATTGAAATTAAAAAGAAATTTCTTAGAATAAGTGACCAAACCTGGAATTGTAGCCTCTGTCCTTCAGAAGCAAGTTGCTGTGTCAAATCTTCTATCGCCTTCTTTGAAGAGTGAAACTGCTCAACTGTTTCCTCCTTCTCAACAAGGATCGTGTTCAACATCATTTGTATCTCGTTCATCTTGGTCTCATATGCTGCCAGTTCCTGAGTAAGCTTCAAGTTGGCCTCGGCTAGACCTTCACTCTCTGTTTCAAACTGGCTAGCCTTGCTTTGCATCTCTTCCACAATGCCTTCTAGGTGCTTTATTTTTAGCAAAGCCTCTTCTAGTTCAACCTTTCGACTTTCAGCAACCCCAGATGCTTCATTGGCATGTTCTTCATAAACTCTCACTTGGCTTTCAAGTGTATTCAGCTTCTCATTCAGGTCTTTGGCTTCAGAATCTTTATGTGTGAATCTCTCAATAGCTTCATGTAGTTGTACTTCAGCTTCCCTGATACGAGATTCAGTTGCAAACTGGAATTCTGATGCTTTTGAATGTTTTTCTGTTAACTCGGTTATCATTTTCACATGAGAATCCAGTTGTTCGACAGTTGCTTCCTTTTCTGCGAGTGAAGAGCTTAGCAGTTCCTGAAGCTCATTCACCTTAATCTGATGAGTTTCCAATTCTTGCTTGAGCTTCGAGTTTGTTTCAGACAACAGTTCAGTCTCTGAGAAAGACTGTTCCGATATGCTTTCTGCCTCTAAGACCTTTCTTTTGAGCTCATCAATGGTGTTTTCCAGAGTTACCAATTTCGCTGAACTCTCTTCCAATTTGCCCTTCAGGGATGCCTCTCTTCCACTTGCTTCCATAGCCTCATCTTGATAAATCTTGGCTTGATCTTCAAGACTCTTCAGCTTCTCGGATAAATGGTTAGCTTCAGAGTCCCTTTGGGTGATACTTAACATTGCTTCTTGGAGTTTAAGCTCCGAATCCTTGGATAGAGATTCATGTAACAACTCTAGCTCTGAGCTTCTTGCAGTAGCTTGCTCCATCACCCTTCCGTGTTGCTCTAATTTCTCTTCAGTGTATTTAAGCTTTTCCATTACCTCACTCTCTCTAATACTGGAAGCCTGGAGATCATGGTTGCTGATTTCCAGTTTATCCTTGGCTGATTTCAAGTCATTTTGAAAAACCTCCAGAAAACTCTCCATTTCTGAATACTTTTCACTGGAGCTCTTTGATGCATCTTCAAATTTGTTCCTTTCTTCCATAATTACATTCAATCTTTCCATCAATTCTCTCTCCTTTTCATTTGCAGCTTGCAGTTCAATCTCGAGGCTGGACAATTTTGCTTGAGTTGTCTCCAACAATCTTCCCTGCTCCTCAAGCTCCTGGATCCTGTAGTTAGCAGCTTCCAACATTAGCTCCAATTCACCCACCTTTTTCCCAGCATCCTCAGTTTTAGAGTGCGATAATTGGATCAAGTCTTCCAGTTCAAGGCTACGCTGATGTGTCGTACTTGCTCGGTTCTCATGTTCAGCACATTTCTCTGCAACATCCTTCAACTCTTGTTCGAGCTCAAAATTTCTTTGAGATGACCAACTCAGAGAAGATTCCAGTAGGGTTGCCTTGTCTTTATATTCCTGTAATTGGCTTTTTAGTAGTACACTTTCTTCCTCAAACCCTCTCAACATGTCTGTGAGCTCTGCAGTTTTCTCAGAGAATTCTTGTAGTTCTTTATCAACCACGCTACTTTTTAGCTCGGCCATATTTAGTTGTTGCTCAAGCTCTGTACCCCTCTGTTCTGCAGATATCAAAAGGATCTCGATCTCTCTCAGCTGAGATTTTGCCTCCTCCTCGGCTGCAGTGGAAGATTGAATTATGTCCTCAAGTTCAAGGGTCCTTTGAGTGGCAGTAGTACCAACAACCCTAGATTCTTCATGGAGTTCTTCAAGAGACTTCAACTTCTGTTCCAGCTCCGCATTTTGTGACAAAGCTTCTGAGAGAAGCTCGTCTGATTTGCGGAAATTATCATCTGACAACTTCAGTTTTGTCTCAAGTTCATTGAATAACTTCTCCATTAGCAATGCATTATTTTTGAACTCATTTATGACGGCTTCCCCAGAATTAAGCTTTTGCTCCAAATCCATAACTTGGGATTTCGAAAGTTCCAACTCAGCTCTAACAGAAGAAAGCTCTTCCACAGTGCTCCGAAGTGTTTCTTCAACTTGCTGATTCTCAGCAATCTTATGATACTGCCCTTTCAGTTCTACCTGTAGAGAAGCCATCTGATCTTCCATTTCCTTCGCACTCAGTTTTGCCAATTCCAATAACTTCTCAAACTCCAAAGCCTTCTGCGACTCGGATTCAGCATGTGAACCACTCTGCTTACTAAGGTCCTCAAATTTCTGCGCCTCGGCCGCTGAAGTTTTCAGCTCTTGTTCCAGGTCTTGCATCTTCTTCCTTGAGATTTCTAGCTCAACTGTTAGCCCATCAAATGCTTCCTTCACATCAATCAGGTCTTTGTGCTTTGCCTCTTGAGCTCCCAATGCTTCTTGGAGCGCATTAACTTGTGAACTGTACTTCTCTTCTGCTTCTCTGATCTGTTCTTGCAATCTCTTCTGAGCGACTTCAAGCTCTTCACAATGTTTATCTCCTTCCTCCAACTTCTTCTTTGCAACTATAATCTCCTCCTGCAGGTGAGCTTTCTCAGATTGAGAATGCTCTAATTCTCTGACCGCTTTTTCTAATTCAAGCTTCATCTTCTCTTGGGCTTCTAAGAATTCTTTGCTTTCCATTGAATTGCTTGAGCTACGTTCTATAGCAGATGGATTATTTTCTTCTGCTGCTGCTTCGCCGGTATGAGAACTGTCCTTCGAATCTAATGATTCCTTCTCCACTTTTATGAATTCTCCATCCAAAGACGCTTCTTCTTCTTCTTTGTTTCCTTCATTTGTCTTTTGGTGCAAATCTCCGTTTGTCAGAGTCTCTTCCTCTCCACCTTCTACCTGCAATCAGATTTTAGCATCAGCAGATAATCATCAAGCACCATATTTTTTGGGAAGAAAATTTATTGTAAGCCCGACATGAATTTTCCAAAGTTCCTATCAAAGTATCTGCCAGAATAGGTGTTTGTACCAAAAATATATGTAATTTACGTTTTTTAAGAGTGATTTATTTTTTCGGTCTTGGTTCTTTCTTAAAGAATTAAGATACATATTTGAAATTTCCGTTCTGCGAGAACTCCCATTAAACAACCATTGATGGAGGATTGTAAGAGAGTTTTTCCCTTTGTTGGAATGCACTCTTGTGTGCATAATGCCTAATTCACAAGACATCATTATGCTTGAATTTACGAACATAGAGCATGGCATTTATATATACAGAAGTAACCAAACATTTGTGTAGAAATCCGATGGGAAAAATCAGAACACATTTTTCACCAAAAATATCCATCGAAGAAGGATTGTAGAAGTCACTAAACCTTTTTCACTTTTCAACAAAAAAATTTCTTATATCTCTCTCAGTTTTAGGTTTTCTCCGAAACCAGAAAACCTTCTCCTAGTTAGACTGAGATTAGTAAAGAACCTCACATGAAACAAGACATGTATCCCAACAATCACTACCTTGGTTTTTTTGCATTCACATGAAGATCAACTCTAGTGTACACTCTCAAGAGCACAACTCCGCACCTCCTACACATGAGCTTCCCATCCTCTCCATGGGTGCTCCGCCTGCATCGTCCTTTGCATGCGTTTTCTTCAAGTGAATACGTTTATTTGGCACCCACTCTCTTATCTTATGGTGTCTTACATGAATAGATTTAGTCCTGACATGATAGACTTGATTATTCGCTAAGCGTATATCACTCTGACCGTCACAATGCAACAATTCAACCTCCTTTCTTTCAAGTTGTAAGTTCCAATTTTAGTTTTGGGTTTCGACCGCCTAGGAAATGGAAACGTTTTGGTTTAGGTTGGATATATAATACATATATTACATTTCATATTCAATTGAATCAATTCATATAAATATAAATATCTAATATATACTGTTATAGTATACCAAAAATACACTTACGATTTTGGTTTCGGTATGCATTTCAATTTCAGTATCTATATTGGTGGCGATGGAAACATAAACATTTCGGTCGTTTCATGTTGATTTCGGTGGAAATTGAAAACAATGTCTTCCATGAAATGGGCCCACATACTAATATAAACACAGCCTATAGTAAACCTCCTCTCGTCTAAGTCTCGTGCATAATCGGCAACCACATATCCTATTAGTCGTGCAGTAGTGCAATGCTTGTCAAATATGACGCCAAGATCTATTGTTCCCTTCAAGTATCTATTAATCTACTTTACTACATTATAATGCTCCTTTTTCGAATTGAGAATCTACCAAGTGACCACACTAACTACATGTGATAAATCTGACTTGTCGCATACCATAGCATACATGAGGCTCCCTACATCACTGGCATATTAAGGGCAGCCCAGTGCATAAGGCTCCCGCAATTGCAGGGTCTGGGGAGGGCTAGATGTACGCAGCCTTACCCCTACTTTGCAGAGAGGCCGTTTTAGTGACGCAGTTGGCTAGCGGGTAGGTCTCATAGCTTTAGAGCACTGGCATATTACCTGTGATAAATTCGACATGTCGGATACCATTGTATGGCTCTCTCCTGTTTTTATTTTATGATCTAATGTGAGGGTGGTTCTCCTATCCTTGGCTTTGGGTGTGGTCTTCGGAATATCTTTAGGTTTGAAGAGTTAATTACGCCATGTCATAGGTAAGTCAGACACTAAGAACCCTTCTCGTGAGTTAGTTGGTTCGGTAGGAAATCCGAATGAGAACCCTGCTCTCATAATGACAACTAAGAAGCTTGAATGGCTTTTGAAGAGTAAAGGGAAAATGGGGTACATAAATGGTAGAATTAAGGAACTTAAGCCTAAAGATTCTACTTATAAGAAGCGGGAGGTTGAGAATTCCACCATTATATCATAGCTCCTTCATTCGATGATTCCTATAATCATTAACGGTGTTATTTTTTAAGGAAAAATTATAAATATGTAGAGTGTGCAATGTTATCATTGCAAGGAATATGGCCACATCACCCAGCATTGTCCGAAGTGATTTGATAAGTCGGATAATGGTACTACAAATACGGTGGTGGCAATAAAGGATGAGCAGAGCGAAACAATAAGATATGTTCTCACAGTCTCCACAAGTAATCCCACTTCCACTTATGATTATTGTATTCATGTATGCTTTAGGAGAGATTACTTTGATACGTTCCAAGAGATAAGGGCAGGTGTAATGTCCTTGGGTGATGGATCCACCTGTGACGTAACGTGAATTGGGCCAGTGAAGATTAAGATGTTCGATGCAATGGTTCGTACTTTGGGTGGTGTGGTGTGTCCCAAAAATACGGAGGAATGGAGTGTCTCTTGACCTGTAGCACTCCAAAGGTTGCAAGTATTCAACTACAGGTGGAGTCATGAAAATCAAACGCATCTATACAGTTCTGATAAAAGGAAAGAAGTGTGGCAAATTATATCGTCTCGTTGGGGACATGGTGAGCAGTGTTCCTAAGATCTCGATGGATGGTTGAAAGCGGTGCGCGGATGGCAAGTACTTCCGTTGGGTCTCTTTCGTAGTTGATGCAAAGATGCGTTTCCAAGTTGTAGACGATGGTAAGAAAGTATCAGTTCTCGCAATGGGGAGGATAGATCGATATCCCTCTCCATGGTTGACTGCATGAGTCAACGGGTTGACAGTAGGGTTGCAACTTGGGTCGGGTTGAGGCCAACCTTACCCGAGGAACCCTTTTTTTCCAACCCGAACTCGACCCGATTTCCAACCCAACGAGGTTCAACCCGACCCGACCTGAGGAACAAGTTTTTCCAAACGAACCCGACCCGACCCAAGTTTTTAAGCTTACGAAAAAAAATTCATACAAAATGTCGGGTTTCACTCTGGTCGGGTTGCCCAAACCCTCAACCTAAACCCGACCCGAACTCAACTAGGGTTGGGAAAACTCAACCCGAACTAGACCCAACTTTTTTCGAGTTGGACCGACCGGGTTTGGGTTGAACCCAACCGGAGTTGCACCCCTAGTCAAGGTTTAAAATTTCGGTTTCGGTACCTGTTTCGGACTTTGAAATTTCGACCGAAATTTCGGTCGAAATCTGGTACAAAACCTTAAAGTAATATTTTATTCAATATAAAATATCGGTAGAAATTTCGGCGAAATATTAAATTAATATTAAAAAAAAGATTTTTTGGGTCAAATTTCGGAAAAACCAAAATTTCGGTCGAAATAAATGACCGTTTCGGTTTTCATCGATTTCGGTGTCGGTCTCCACCAAAATCAATTTCAGTCCTAAATTTCGGATTTCGGATTTCGGTCGAAATTTAAAACCATGCCCCTAGTTGACAGGTACACATGCTCATTGACCGTTTTGATCAAGTCAGGTGAGTCAGAAATAGGATGATTCGATGGTGTGTAGCTAGTAATTCAAAATGTCAATATTGGTTTGTGGAGACAACGGACCAATGCCGACATCAACAAAAAATCTTCAAGTGGTTGGGAAACAAGCTAAGGTGGAGTCAGTTGCCTTGGTTCTCGTGCAACTTCCCTAGTTGTGGGTTTTTCGTGGAAAGCTAAATTAGAAAGTTATAATTTTAGGTTTTGAGAAACCTAAATATAAAAGTTCTTTCTCAAGACCAAGGGTCGTGGCGGCTACACGAGAGAGAGAGACAGAGAGAGAGGGAGTTTCCTCTTGGGTTTTCCTTGTGGGTTTTTCTCTCAGGATTCTCCTGTGTATGGTCTTAGGGGAGTGGATAAGTGAAAGGGTTGTGGTTTGCGTTCGGGTTTGGGTTAATCCGTTGTAATCCTTGTATTTTGTTTTCTCATAGTGGAAGATCATGTTCTTGCCTGTGGACCGGTGGAAGTAGGTAATCTTGGCTGAACCACGTAAAATCTCAGTGTTCATCTTGTGGTTTGCTTTTATTTAAACTTTTCGTTTGTTCGATGGATTTTCTCTAACAGGTTAGGTAAACCACTTTTTAAGGTAATTTTTTTAATAATAAACTTGGAAGGAAAAGACAAAGAAGGCCAAATCTGAGATTTTTTTTTTTTGGGGGGGGGGAGGGGGGGGGGGCGGGGGCGGGGCAACAAAAAAATTAAGGGAAAAATTATTTTTATATAAAAAATCAGCATACCCAAACCAGTATGGCCGTATGGGTCATTTGGATGTAGGAAAAAATAATGAAAAAAATCCATTGAAAAAAAATTACAGGGTCTAGTAGGGTTGCATTTTTCCTATAAAATAGACAAAAAGTATTTCGTATAAAAATTTCCTTAGAAGCAAGTCTCAAAGACTGGAAAACTCATTTTCCATGAAAAATTTTCCAGGATAAGTTTTCCCTATATCCAAACAGGATAGGTTAAAATTTTGTATGAAAAAAAATACAATTTTCATGGTCAACCAAACAATAGAAAGCTCAATTCCAGGGAAACATTTACCAAACTCATTTTTCATGAAAAAAAAATCCAATATAAATTTTCAGTATCCAAACTCCAAACAAGATAGATTAAAATTTTGTATGAAAAAAAAAGATTCCATGGAAAAAATAAAATTTTAATTGTCAAGTTGGGTTAAATTTTCTTGAAAATCAGGGGAGTTTTGATCCTGGAAAAAAAAATATCCAAAATAAGTTAACCAAACAATAGAAAACTCATTTCCAAGGAAAAATTCCAGGAAAACTTTTACCCCGTAAGGCCGTAATAACAGTCAATATAAAACTTGCACCTCGTTTTTCACAGAAACACCTCCTTTCCCTACTTCTAATTTCTAAAGACTTTCAAAGGATAGAAAAAGAAACCAAAAGATAGGATAGCTAGAGAAAGGGTAGAATAAAATACCGTTACAGGAGTCGAGTCAACATCGATACCAGTGTTGTCAACCAGCTTTACTTGGACCTCCACTTGGCTTTCTTCTTCCATGTCCTTTATTCTCCGGGATTAAAACTCCTGAATTAGCTAAAAGAACAACAATTAATAGGAGAAATATTAAAACAGAATGGGCTACTGATATTGGCACTACCTTTTTCTAATTGCACTAATTCATCTTGTCTTTTCTTTAATTATCATAGGGCTTATTAGGAACTGTAATAGCCTTTGGACAACTCTTTAAATAACAAAAGACAAGCTGAGTTTGTGCACTTATTAATACATAGTAGTGCCAATATCCATAGTCAACCAATATTTCAAAGAAGCGAGAACGTCTCTTGCATGAGAGAGCAACCACAAGCACATAGGCTCACTTTCCATTGCAGAAGGTATTTCACTGGGCGTATGTTGCATGAGAGAGCAGCCACATCATGAATAATGACAAAATCTCTTCGAAAGTGAGCCTATGTGGAAATCTCTTGGAAAGTGAGCCTATGTGGCTGCTCTCTCATGCATCAGACATTCCGCGAAATGCCTTGTGCAATGGACCCTAGCAAATCCCGATTAACTTGGACAGAAAGGTTGGAATTGAGACCCACCAATTTGATGGGCTAAACAACACTGGGGAGTTAAGATATAGGGAACATTTTTTTATAGGAAATAATATTTTCCATGTTAAACATATTCCATGGAAAATAAAATTCTAGGATGTAATAATAGGTTTGCAGTTTTCCTTAAAAATAGGGCCCCACTGTAGGATTATGCTCCCCCCCTTCTGGCGTGATTTGACGTCAAAAGGCCTTAAAGTCTGCCCACAATACTGTTAAAGGGGGCGAAAAAATCATCTCCCTAAAAATAAGGAAAATTTTCCAAAATCATTCATGAAAATGATTCCGGAAACACTTTCCCCTGTTTGTCTAAAGTCTCATGCCGAAAGAAACTTGTATCAACAATATAAAGGACTACAAAAATCAAAGGCAAAACTCTTCTTATAAAACCCAAAAAGAAAGCTGAAATTCAACTGCCTAAAATAATGGAGAAACGAACAGTAGATTGGACTCATTTTGTCCGTCAGATCCCTAGATCCAATCGCCTGCCACGTCTGTAAATGAATCCTGTCCAAATTAATTAATCTGGACTTAATTTAGAGATCTAATCTTAATATTTTGTTATTTTGGCTAAAGAGATGGCAACCAAAAAGCATCAAGCCGGAGATTTCGGTGTTGGAAAATCTCCAATTAGGCCAATACGTCTATTCTCTACAACCGATTAAAACTATATTAAGTTATATTAGATGATAAAATCATCGACAAAGATCCGACTTCCGGAAAAAAAATCGGGTTAAATTTTATCCAAATTTTTTGAAATTTCCATCAGTAATCTGAACTTTAAAACAAAAGTCTCAGATATAAACAGACTTGAAAAAGTACTTAAATAGTTAATTAAGATGGGAAAACGTAATTAAGATAAATAACGAGATTAACCAAAACATCTCATCTGAGTCTCCATCATAAGGAAAGGTGAAAAGAAAAAGAAAAAACTAATTCCAAAGATTTAATTTCCCCCCCCCCCCCCTCTTAAATCATCCGATCTCGAGAGATTACGAATTTTCTAAGCGATTAAATCGAGAATCGATGTGAAATGATAGAAATCATAGAGAAAAACAGAACGATTTCGATCAGAGAGCAGAAACAAGAGGATCCTCTTACAAAACGATTTTGTTTAAGAGATCTGAACATACTATTGATAATTTCATTTCAATCAATCGCATGCAGAAGAGAAAAAGGAATGAAAATTCGAGTTCCAATTTAAAGAGCTCTATGACAAAATCGATCGAACATTATAGCTAAAATCAAGCGATTTGGGAAGGATTCATCATCGATCTTTACAAAAGTTCAGAAATCAATCAAAGAATGAAAACTAAGCGAAGAGAAAACGAAACAAAATCAATCAATCAAAGTAGAACTCATATGAAACAATAGAAAACAGAGGAGTAAAATGAAAAAAATATTAATACCTGTAAGATCGCGCTTCTTCGCTCCGATTCCCTGGAAAAAAAGAGGAAAAAATCGAAGATCGGAAAGGAAGAAGATACAGAGAATCTAGAAGCTCAAACGCATCTAAACATGCAAAGAAAGGGGTGGCAAGAGGAGGAAAAGGGGGGTTGAAATTGCTCGGCTGGTGATCTAAAGACGAAAGCTTTTTAGAAGGTTTTATTTTATCGAAGGAGAATAGGAGAGAGAGAGAGAGAGAGAGAGAGAGAGAGAGAGAGATTCTTCGTATTAGTAGAAGTGCTGTGCGTGGGCCCAAGCAGCACATAGGAGTGATAGGCAGAAAGGGACTGCAAAACAATAAGCCCTTAAAGTTTGTTTTTATGACAATAATACCACAGAATTGCCGTGTTTTATGCCCATTGTATTAGGGTATGCGTGTTCTACTTGTCTCTCAGCAAGAAAGCAATAAAGCACCTAATTCTCTAGTTTATAGTTTTGGTGATTTCTACTTGACGAAAATACCCTTCAGTGTTTTAAGATTTTCTTGTAGAATAATATCTGCTTGACGAAAATACCCTTCAGTGTTTTGAGGTTTTCTTATAGAATAATACTGAAAAGAATGTGGGTGGGCTTTTTGCGTATGCCACACCCAAAAATACACTAATCAAATAATCCTAACTAATGAACCATTGGGCTTCTATATACACTGAAAGTTGATGTATAAGCTACAACTATCAATGAGTTTTGACCATGGTTTTAAATTTCGACCGAAATCCGAAATCGGTAGGGACCGAAACCGAAATTTCCTGAAATTTGATATTTCGTGAAATACCAAATTTCTGCCGAAATTTCGGAATTTCAATAATTTCGGTTTGAAATTTCTACAAAATGGCATTTAAAAAAGAAGAAGATGTTACTCGGAATTTCGGAAAATTTCAGTCCCAAATTTCGAAGCTTAATACCAAATTTCGGATTTCAGTGGGGTCCAAAATAGGTACCGAAACCGAAATTTAAAACCTTGGTTTTGACCAACCAGCCAATGAGAACTAAGGGGTTGACTAAGACTACGGTGATAATTTTATAAAATGAGGAATGCTAGGGTCAAGGGGTAAACACCTGCTCGAACGTAGTCAGGTATCCGTTGGCTATCAAGGCGTAAAATGAGATTAGGGATAAATAAAGAATCCCAAAATATCTATCTCTCTCTACTGGTTTTCACACTAGAATTTCCATGTTCCTACTCTCATTGAATGGACCCACAGTAAAAGTGGAATGATATATTTGGCCCCTTTTCTTCCATGGGCCACCCCATTCTAGTCTTAAAAAAGTAGTCATAAATACACTATAGCAGGAGTCCCTTGTGAGAAAAGGGGGTGAGTATATCACTTCCCTCCTATATGTTTAGTGAAGTGGGCCATTGAAGTTTTTTCACTACCCATTTAGCAGCCACATGATGGTTAGAATAGTCAATCCGGACTGTTGCTTATATGGTTTAGATCTCCCCGTTGACTGATCTGCTTTAGATCTCCCCTTTAATCTTCCCTTTGACCGCTGGTATATAGATCTCCCAATAAATTAATGGCATCCAAACAGAGCAATAACATGGAAATTTTAGTGCAACTTACCCGCATTGAAAGCTAACTTTCCAAGGAGAACCGGGTATTTTGGGATTTCTTTATTTATTCATAATCAAAGAGGTCTGATTTTACGCCTTGATAGCCATTGGGTACATGAGTACGTTCAAGCGGGTGTTCACTTGCTTGACCCTAGCATTCCTCTTTATAAAAATATATAGTGATATATTCATCCCCTTTTCTTCCCTGAGCAACCCCCTCTGTTGCCTTCATGACTACTCTTTTTACGCTACAAAGGGGTGGCCCGGGGAAGAAAGGGGGTGAATATATCATTTCCAAATATGAAAAGGAGAAATTGTTAATAATTTTCCATTTTT
Organism: Tasmannia lanceolata; assembly: GCF_043159265.1. Lineage (NCBI taxonomy): Eukaryota > Viridiplantae > Streptophyta > Magnoliopsida > Canellales > Winteraceae > Tasmannia > Tasmannia lanceolata. The sequence goes on from NW_027518692.1 coordinate 55,709,187, forward strand.
ATCCAAAACTTACATCTTTCCTTGAAAATATAGGCTACTATCAGCACGACCATGTTTTGATAACGGAGTGAACTCACATTATTTCTTACTGTTTAACCACCTCTCAAATGGTATTACAATTCCCAAAAAGCTCTCAACGGCCAATTAAAAAGTCTGAGAGAAGCTGAGCTGGTGCCATTATAACAAAACAAATGCGCGGTTAGCAACAATAAATATTTTTTAATATGACTTTTAGTCATTCATGAATATCCAAGCTTAATCAATCCCAATGATGACCACCACTTAATGTTTAATTTATGTCATATTTCGGGCAAAATAATTCCTATAATTATATTTTGAGGTACACTGTATGGGACAATGTATAATTATATGAGTATGTTATCTCTATAAGGAGTGCTAGCTGGACGCAAAGGAGAGTAGCTGTTATGGTCCTAAGCGCGGGAGCCTACCTAAGTATAGGACTAGTGAAACCCAGCCTAGTATAGACTATAGACAAGTTTAGAAGGCCTATCCTAACACGTTCCATCGGCTATGGATGGGGCTTTAAGCGTATTGGTTAGGTACCTAAAATTTACTCCAAAAGCCCTAGAGCTGAAAGAATGCGTTAAGCTGGGCCTTTAAACCTGTTCCATACCAGGCTGGGTCTCACCTAGTCCTATATCTAAGCCAGTAGTAACCCCTAGATTGTCTATCCCTACATGCCCTACACGAGACATTTTGCCTTCTCTTGGGGTCTTCAAATCATTCCTATCTTTCCTGAATCCAAACATTGTAAAAGTGGAAGAGTAACAATTACGTAGCTGGGTAATTGATGTGGTAGAGGAACAATTAAGAGATAAATACGAAAATACACTTAAGTTCAATGTACAACTCCCTAGCTTGTACACAAGGCCATGCATACTCCTTCAGAAGCCAAATGACTTGACAAAGAAAGGAATTACCCCAGATTTGAAAAGCTCGAGAAAATAACCCAAGCAGTTCGTTGCAAAAGTAAAGAGAAAAAGGGTATTTACGTGAAATGTGAATTGAACATTCATTGTTCATCATTTTCCGGGTCCATGTATTTAACGCTGCGCAATCTTTGTAGATTTTGTGAACGACAAGGGCTAATTTGGTAATTAAAAAGTTTGGCGAAAAAGCCTTTTGAGGTCTTGGTGGCGGCCTACCGCCTACCTCGACCGACCAAACCGCCCTCAACCATTTGGGACGGCCGTGACCAAAAAGAACATGCCATTTTTGTTCTTTCTTTTCTATTCCTTTTTGTTACTTTTCTACACTTCTTTTTAGTTGTTTAGCTGGATCGAACCTGTGGCCTCAAGGTTGAGAAACAAAGCCTAACCATTGAGCCACAGCCCATACCTCCCTCTCTCTCTCTCTCTCTCTCTCTCTCTCTCTCTCTCTCTCTCTCGCACACACACACAACAAAATTAAATGATAAAAAAGACCCTAAAAAGTTAGGGAAATGCACCCCTATTCATTACTTGGACACCCAAATGCATGCAGTGCATCTATGACTGCAGAGGGGCTTATGTACTTCACATGGGAAGGATTCAACTGACTTGATTGCCACGTACACTGCAGCCGGGTGTCCGAAGTAATGAAAAGGGGCTCATTTATCATTTCCCAAAAGTTATCTTTCTTAGTGGCTGCTCTCACATGCAACGGGCCATCCACGAAATGGCTTCTGCGTTGGATGCTAGGGAATCCCTTTTTCATAAAAAATTGAGAGAAAAAAGAAGCAAGGGAAAGAGAGTGCGACTCACCCTGACAATTTTTGGGTTCCATAAGGGGAAATGTATGCAAAAACTCTAAACAAGGCTTGATGGATCAAGTGGCTAGATCGTTTGTTAGTGACAGTCCAACGGAGCTGTGATCAAAATCAATGGACCTGATCATGTACACATGGCACATATAGGCCCCAAAATTGAAATGCTAAAAAAGACACTAAAAATTATCTTTCTTAGTAATTTTTCATGGGATTTGCTAGGGGCCATCACAGAAGGCATTTCACAGCTTTTGTTGCATGTGAGAGTAGCCACCTGGGAAGAATTAAATCAATAAGACAAAATCTGCTGAAAAGTGAGCCTGTGTGGCTGCTCTCACATGCAACAGCCCAGCCACGAAATGTCTTCTGCATTGGTTCCTAGCAAATCTCATTTTTCATAGAGAGAGAGAGTCACTGCAAATTTTGGGTCCCACAAGGGGAAATGTAGGCAAAATCGAGACTTTGATCTTATAGGCCATAGTGAGGCCACCCACAGTCTTGGTCTCCCATTGTGAATTGACATTCCATTTGAACAGGCGTCTCGTTCAAATGAGTCCTGAAGAATTATCATTAAATCAAGGTGTTCTTAACAACAGTTAGGGGACTTAAAGAATACTAAACTGAAGGGCATCCTTGCAAAAAACTAGCAACCAGGGCACCCCCATTGGACCATCTCAGTGCATTTATTTATTTATTTTAATTTTATATTTTTCTGCCATTAGAAATGCACCTGGGTGCGATGGTCCAACGGGGGCGACTTGTAGCTGCTTTTTGCAAGGTGCCCTTCAGTTTAGCATTCCTCTCTATATATATATATATATATAATGTATTATTTATTTTATTATAAATTGAGTTTTGTTTTTTGGAAGTCAAAAACGACGTTTTCAAAGTGCCTCAGATCTGACCTAATCTTTGCCGGCCTTAGCCTCTTTTGAATCGTCGCTAAACTCAACATCAATGCTAATGCTAAGTAGTCAATTGACCGACCGGCTTAAACCATAAAGAATGAAATCAGAATTATTCGAATCTTATAAATTATCATACAGCTGAGATGTGGACTACCAAGTCTAGAATCTTGATTATAGAAATTGCTGTGAATAGTACAAGTGGCATGAGATGTTATGATCGAAATCAGACCATTGATCTGATGGGATATCATTAATGGGTTCAATTCCCATGATGAATAGAGATCCGATTCCCAATTAATTGGTTAGAGAATTTTAAAATTATGCTTTTATAATCACCCTTGACCAATGGCTAGGATCATCTACTGACTGTGGGTCCACAGGCAATAGGCCGGGCTTGTGATGAGTGATAAGATCTATGGACTTAATCACTGTACACATGGTGGCCCACGGAGCATAATGAACATCCATCGTAATTAAATTGGGGAAGTGATATGTTCATCCTTTTTTTTACTTGGGACAGCCCCTTTGGTGTATATTAATATAACCACGGTTTTAAATTTCGGCCGAGACAGAAATTTTGGCCGAAATCTTTAAAAAAAAAAAAAAAAAAAAAAAAAGAAGGTTTCAGTCCAAGGTTTAAAATTTCGGTTTCGGTAACCGTTTCGGACCCCACCAAAAACCGAAATTTGGTAATTTGGTTCCAAATTCCGGACCGAAATTCCGAAATTTTGTAACACTTTTTTTTTAATAAATAATGTCATTAAACCGAAATTACCAAAATTTGGTAAAGGGCGAAAAATGGAATTTCGGAAAATTCCGGTTTCGGTCCCCACCGGTATCCGAAATTTCGGATTTTGGTCGAAAATTTAAACCATGTTTCAGTCAAGGTTTAAAATTTCGGTTTCTGTAACCGTTTCGGACCCCACCAAAAACCGAAATTTGGTAATTTGGTTCCAAATTTCGAAATAAAAGGGCGAAAAATCGAATTTCGGAAAATTCCGGTTTCGGTCCCCACCGGTATCCGAAATTTCGGATTTTGGTCGAAATTTTAAACCATGTTTCAGTCAAGGTTTAAAATTTCGGTTTGTGTAACCGTTTCGGACCCCACCAAAAACCGAAATTTGGTAATTTGGTTCCAAATTTCGAAATAAAGGGCGAAAAATGGAATTTCGGAAAATTCCGGTTTCGGTTCCCACTGGTATCCGAAATTTCGGATTTCGGTCGAAATTTTAAACCATGGTTTTAGTAAGGTCTGAAACCGAAACCAAAAATTGAACTACTCTTTTACACCTAGAGGGAGCAGCCCCAAGTAAAAAAGGGCAAATATGTCATTTCCCTAAATTGGCAATTTTTAATAGATTTTACCTATAAATCTCTAAACTGTAAAATATATTCCAATAAGTAACGAGAATCATGATTAGTCAGAATATTTAATATTTTAACAAGTCCTTAAATATTATTTGTGTTGATGTACATATGCTAAAGTTTTTTTTTTTAAACAACAATGCCCCTTTGAGTAACCCTAAATGCATTATATTTTTTGGCCAAAAAATTGAAGTTGTTATATTCTTATCAAAACGTAGGGTTTGGTCTATGTTGAAAATCACGATTTCAGGTGTTATGGCCTACTGATTGAAAGGTTAAGGGCCTCTTCGGATCAAGGTTTCAAATTTCGGTTTCGATACCGGTTTCGGACCATGAAATTTTGAAAGTTCGATTGAAATTTTGAATTTCGGTCGAAATCTGGTACTTGACCTGAAACTAATATTTTATTCAATGTTTAAAATTTCAGTTTCGATAACCGTTTCGGACCCCACCAAAAACCGAAATTTCAGTCCTAAATTTGGTAATTTGGTTCCAAATTCCAGACCGAAATTTCGAAATTTTGTAACACTTTTTTTTTTAATAAATAATGTCATTAAACCGAAATTTCAGAAATTTCGGTCCGAAATCGAAAGGGCGAAAAATTCCGGTTTCGGTCCCCACCGGTATCCGAAATTTCAAACCATGATTTTATTCAATATTAAATTTCGGCTGAAATTACCCAAATTTCGGTGAAATATTAAATTAATATTAAAAAAACATATTTTTTGGGTCAAATTTCGGAAAAACCGAAATTTCGGCCGAAATAAATGACCGTTTTCGGTTTTCATGCATTTCGGTGTCGGTCTCCACCGAAATTTCGGATTTCAGTCGAAATTTAAAACCATGCTTCGGATGCAATCAAAATTAGTCCTTATTTCTAAATGGCATTTTTTTTAGGTTACTGATATTGCCATTACCATGTTTTAAGAATTGCGCTAACTCAACTCGTCTTTTCTTTTTAAATTGGCGTCTGAGAGCTTTTTTGGAATTGTATAACCTTTGACAGATGTTTAGATTATAAAAGACTATTATTTGTGTTGAACATACGCTAAAGGTTTTTTTAACAACAATGCCCCTTTGAGTAACCCTAAATGCATTATATTTTCTAGGTTACTGATATTGGCACTACCATGTTTTAAGAATTGCGCAAACTCAACTCGTATTTTCTGTTTTAATCGGCGGCTGAGAGCTTTTTCAGAATTCTAGCTAATAATCTTTGACAGCTGTTTAAGTAAAAAGAAGACGAGACGAGTTAGTGCAATTATCAAAATATGGTAGTGCCAATATCAGTATCCTATTTTTATTCAATCTTATTTCCAAATTGGACACTAATCATTATTTGTAAATAATCATTTCTAAGATTATTAAACGATTCACACATTATATGAAAATAATTTTTACAGGATTGTAAAGAGACCTTACATGGATGAGGCATTGTTGCAGATAAAACGTAAAGGAAAACAGCTGATGAAGAATTGATATTTTGTGTGCTGTGTGATGATCCAAGCCCTTCATTTGTTGGGCCATAACCTATGTTGTGCGAGTATGTAGAAAAAAGATTTTTCTCATTGATTGATTAACATTAAGCATAATGAGTGCTTATATAAAGTACTTAGATATAATAAATATGAAAAGAGATTAAGATAAGCATATATAGAAGGATTCCTAATTTAACCTAAATACCTCATTAGTTTAGTTGCACATTCCATCCAACTACCTAATCTAACACCCAAACAATTCAATGGCTAGATCGCCAAGATCTGAGCATAAAATCTCATGAAGAATCATATCATTGAAAAAGCTGGTTTAGCAAGTGATGGAAACATGCTCATATCATAGTAGATTCCTAACTCTGCTTTTAATTTTAGGAATTGAAAATGTGGGTGCGAATTCATCATCGCCCTTGAAAATGGCATTCCTCTATTCGAGAATTTTAGTTTTCCAACGTCACATCATACAGCGTACGATGTGTAAGAAAGTAACGAGTGTCATTCTCAAAATATGGGTGTCAGGATTTCATTTTCCCTATTTTCCTTTGGGAAATGTTATCACTACTATTGCATTTTGATGACGGCAGTCCCAGCTTTATTAAAAGCACGGTATGGCCAGCACCATAGGATATGATCCAAACTGTCCATTAGATGGCCACAGCCTAAATAGGTTGTGCCCCAAAAATCATTTCAACAGATTAATCCTAACCCTCTGATCTATAGGGGGTTAGGATTAACCCTCTAACATTTAGATCGGACGGTTATGATCAACCTATGGAAATAATTTTTGGGGCACAACCTATTTAGCCTGTGGCCCATCTAATGGACGGTTTGGATCATCCTATGGTGCGGACCATACTATACCTTTAGTAAAGTGAGGAGTGTCATCATCAAAATACAGTAGTGCTGATAACATTTCCCTTTTTATATGTGGGTACCAAATTAATGGGATGCAAAGGTTAAATTTTTGGTACTTTCAATCATTCACATTTAATGTGAGATCCACCAACTGATTTGTAGGGCTGTCAATGGATCCGATTGGATCCACCTGTGTCGTAGTAAGCATCCGTTTCGAATTCTTTTTGGTAAAGCTTTTCGGGTCTTACTTTCTGATGGGTCAGGATCCATTTTGATCCGACCATCCAAAGCTCAAAAGAGAGGATGAAATGTTAAGAAAGAGGAAATAAACTCCAAAGAGAGGAGCAGAGAAAAGAGAGATTGGCCATCGAACTAAAAGCGAGAAAATGAATGCAAATAGGAAAGGCTATAAGCCCTTATAGTCTCTTATATTTTCAAAAAATAACTCTACAGACCACACTAAAGGATGATCTAAACTGTCCATGTGATGGGCCATAATGTAAATAGGTTGTGCCCAAAAAATCATTTCTATACGATAATTCCAACCATCCGATCTATAGAGAACTGCATATAGATCGGAGGGCTAAGATCATCCTATGTATTAACTTACCAACTTCTCCAAAAGCTTAAGCTATTAGAGTAACTGGTAGTTTCACATGGTATAAGAGCTTTTGGCGAAGTTGGTGAGTTAACACTATGGAAACGATTTTTGAGGAACAACTTATTTACATTGTGTTCCATACTTCCATCACATGGACGGTTAGGATCATCCTATGATTTGGTCCTCAGTACTTTTGAAAAACTACGGGACTATTAGTGCTTACACCATCTAAAATTTCATTAAATACATTGGCAGGCAAACCATTGTATGGGGCTGAAAATTAATATTTTCCAAAGAATAACGAGGTACTTTTGCAATTGAGGGAGAATGTGAGGGTATATCTGTCTTAATAAATGTTTGTCTCTTTTCCTTCAGATATAAGAAGCCATCGTGTTTGCAGGGCTTTTCTTTCCAGCTGTAAGAGGGCCCACGAGTTTGTCTTTTTTTCTTCTGTTTTTTTACCTTCGGGAGATGATATTTTCACCCCCCTACAGTACGCATTCGCCCCACTGTTAACGTGATTTGTCGTCGAAAAGCGTTAAAGTTGCCCACTGTTCACCTTACAAGGGTGGCGAGTGCTTGCTGCATAGGGGGTGAAAATATCAATTACTTTTTCCTTTTTTTTATTTTTATTAGCTTTTGGGTACATCTCATCCCTACCTGAACGAATCGGCTGGCACGTGAAAAGCACGTGGAAGAGTGCCATTTAATAGTGTAAATGTAGTCAGGCGTAAAAAATAATTCTGGAACGAGGGCATTTTAAGTAGAGAGGGACCCATTATAATACAGTGAGGCGCGCCACTATTATTAGTGGGCCTTTTAATTTCTTTAGTTGATCTGGACCGTCTATTTTCTATAAACCCTAGGTTGGATCTCCCATGGCCGATAATCAGGCAAATCTGACGATCTTATAATCCAATAATATGTATTTTTGTTCGTTGAATATTGACAATTTTGTATATGTACATTCCTACCGTCCACATTCAACAAGACTGCCAATCAGGTAGAGATGGACTGTACAAATCAATAAAAATTGGGCAATGATTTCAGCACTCCAATGTTTTGATAAACATGCGCTCACTTGTTTGTCGTGTGGTATTTAAAGGGCTTTAAGAGCTTTTTGAGAACTGTAATATCCTCTGACATTCCTTTAAATACTACACGACAAACAAGTGGAGCGCATGTTTATCAAAACACCTGAGCGCATAAATCATTTCCCTAAAAATTTAGGCTTCACTAAAGCATCCCTCGGATGTGTAGTATTCAAAATACTAGTATTCCGGCCCATGTGATGATGCATGGGTGTAAAAATCGTGGGTCCCACCATACCGCATAGGTTTGGGTAGAGATGGTGGGCCCCACCCATCAATAACATCAGAGATAAAATGGTGGGCTTCATCCTATGCATGGGTTTGAGCAGAGTGGTGGACCACATCCTAACAAAATCTAAGGCCTGAAATGATAGGCCCCCGCCCATAATATATATTTTTTTGAACTAGTGACCCCACCCATAATAAACAATAACATGAGGGGTAAAGCGGTGGCCCATCCCATCAATCAATACCATTTGGTTTTAAATAGCAGTGGGGCCCACCACATGCTGAGTTACAACTCGTAAGGAGAGAGAGAGAGAGGAAAAGGTTTTCCAAGACGTGCTGAGTTACAACTCGTAAGGAGAGAGAGAGAGGGAAAAGTTTTCCAAGAAAAAAAATATCTTAAAAAGACAACGAATGACAATGGAAAGAAACATGGTTGGTACATATTATAGATAGACAGATAGATATATAGATTGATAAAATAGTAATGCTAGGGAAACTGAGAATAAGACCTAAAAGGGGACCTAACAAATTGATTCACACCGCGACATCACAAGTGACGTGACCCACCCCTTAAACTTAGGAAAAATCTAAAAGTAAAATTTTCATTGCAGGTCCCCTGCTGGGTGGGATACTCTCGGTCTCCGTATCATTTTTCTTGATTAATTTGCTTCTTTATGACTCTTAGTGCATGTTTGGCAACCCTGAAAAAAATCATGGAATATTTGTTTACCTAATGTCTAATGTAAGAGAGGGGCAAAGAGGTAAGAAAGAGTGGTTAGAGGGGATGGTGACTTGGTGAGTGAGGAGAGAGTATGGGATGCGTTTGGAAAATAGGAAAAATAAAAATCATATTTTAAATAGAGATTTTTTTTATTTGTTTACCAACCCTCTTACATGCTCTCTCAAATCTCTTTGTCAACAGCCCTCTCTGCTTTTCTCTCACGTTGAGTAGACAACTATTCCATGTAATTTTAATTTTTTTTTCACAATCCAGTTAGGTAAAGTGCATTTATAATAATAGCACTTGAAGATTTACAAGCAAAAAAATATTAATTGAACTTTGATGATGTGAATCCAATGGGGTGTCCTCCCTACCTGGCTACCTTACTCTCACCTTCACTTCTTTATTCATACAACTGCGCTAACACATCCTGTCTTCTATTATTCAGACAGTTATCAAAGGTTATTACATAAGGGCATTCGTGCGCTATTGCACAAAATATACTACAAGGCCACTGTAGGCTAAGGCCCTCATTGGATACTAAGGGTTCTTTGGTAGCCATTAACTATATGCATGCAGGTGCAGTATTGGGTTATCTAAATTATTCATTTGTTGGGGCCGATGTAGATAGGTCAGATAATCATATTTAACTTGAAAACCATTTGCCAAAAATTGTCCCATGCTTAAAAGACCCCCATTTCTAAAGGTGTCACGGCCATTGTTTGCGAATAATCATATTTTAACTTCAAAACCATTTACTTATAACATTATATATTCAAATAATTTTTAGAGGTATCCAAAGAGGCCTTACATTTCTATTTGTTTAATTTTGTCATTTTTAATTCTATGCTTAGCTCTGACATTTGTCTTGATATTTTATAATTTTCTACCCGGCAAATGATATCCGCAGCCTTGTTTGGATTTCTAGAAAAACATTTTTGACAAAAAAAAAAATAAAAATTTCTTGGAATTTTGTTTCTTTCCATGATTTATAGGGAAATGATATGATTATGTTTGATTTGCAGGGACACCATCATAAATTGAAGGCCCCTCTAAATAAAAATTGAATAGGGTTGGGTCGTGTTATGTTTTTTCGATGTGGAAATGTTAGAAAGATTTTCCTTTCAAACTTTTCCAGAAAATTCCCACTCTCCAAATAGTATCGGAGACTAAATTCCGGGAAAACACCTTTTTTCCCGAAAAAGCTAAAATAGCAGTGTTCGCTTGTCTTCCCGGGAAAATAACAGTGGTTAGGTGGAAATTGTAAAAAATAACGTGGAAATTGAAAAAATGACATGGAGGGATATCTTTTCTCACAAGAGTGGGAAACCAAATCCCATTAAATTGGTGCGATTTGGTTTCCCGAGAAACTAAAAATCGCGTGGTGAGTTTGGGATTTAGTAAATACGGTGGGTGAAAATAAAGAAAGTAAAGAGGGTTGTTGAAAAAAAAAAACCCTAAACAGTCTTCTTCATCCCTCCATAGAAGCCATCGTCTTCGTCATTTTTAGTATTGTATTGAAAAAAAAAAACCAGTAACATGTAGAAGAAACACTTCTCAGTCCAAAAAATTCCGAAAATCCAAACATGGCCTCAAGCTTCAAGCCTCAAGCCTCAAGGTATGTATGTGCACAAACTCTCTCTCTCTCTCTCTCTCTATTAATTTTGGGAGAATAATGATAACTTGAATTACTGGGCCTTCAGTTATCCCTCTCAATTAACCAATAATCATAACATTTTCCTCTAAATCATGGGGACAGTTTTGTCAAACAGGGCCTAAGCGATGCTCTTGCTAGTTGTTGTAATTGAATTTGAGAAATATCTGGTCAGTTTTTGGTCGAGACTAAATAATGGAATTTCAAAATTGTGTTGCATGATATTGTGCTTTGCTGTTCTCTCTAGTGTTGGTCATGAACTAACTGATTATAATCTTACAAAAATGATTTGAGGACACCAAGGGAACATCATGCTTGTGGAGCATAGATATTTACCAAAATACCTTACTATTTAGGGCATGTTTGCGGCCATAAAAAGATTTTACTATATTTTTTTCTAATTTTAAGAAGTGCTCAGAGTTGTGTGATGGTAAAAAATGATTGTCTTTGTTGAGATTTAGATCTATTATTTGTGGCTTGAATCTCAAATAGTAGGGATCAATTGTTATGTTAGCAAAAGAAAATTGCCTTTGTTAATTTCCTAGTGATTATCACCAGTCATCTTGTTTTCCTTTTGGTTATGATGTTTGATAGTTTAAAATTCTATGTTGTTTGATAGCAATTTGTTTATTAGTTTCATGTGTTGTGTTGTTTCAAAAGTCCCTTCTCACACATCTTTCTTCTTTTTTTGGCAGACTCTTCTCTTTATTAGGATACAACACGCCATTGGCCAAATTCGCTCCCTAAAATAATGTAAAATCTTAAGTTTTCTCCCAAATATCTCTCCCTCAATTCCAATCTCTACCCAAAATCACTCCCTCCCTCCCTAAAATCTCTCCCGTCCCTGAACTGCCTATTTCGTCCATCTAAATAAGCCAATTTCCCCTTAAGGCCATGTTCCATTTCTGATTGAATTATTTTTTATTGGGAAGATTTTTTTCTTGGAAAATGTTATCAGCACTACCTTATTTTGATGATCGCACTCCACACTTTATTAAAAGTACCGTATGGCCCGCACCATACGATGATCCAAATCATCCATTAGATACCGTCCATTAGATGGGCCACAGCCTAAATCGGGTTTTGGTTTTAGTTCGGGTTGAGCTGTCGGGTTGGCCGACCCACATCAAAACGCGACATTTTTAAATATATTTTTTTACAATTTTTTTGATTTTTTAGAATATAAAATAAAAACCTAAAAGGGGAAAGATATCACCATAACTGGGCAAACCCGACCTGAATTGGGAAATCGGGTTCGAGTTTAGATATTAATTTTTTGAGTTGGGTTGGATTAGTTTTCATCGGGTTGAGAAGTCAGGTTCGCATTGACGGTTTAGAGTTTCAGGTCGGGTTAGGGTAGATAGTATTAGTTTAGAGTTATGCGTTGGCTTCAACCAGACCCAAGTTGCACCCCTAGGTGGACTACGTGTACACAAGTTGGGTGACCGTGCTGCTCTCAAATGCAACAGCCTAAGCGCGAAATGTCTTCTGGGTTGGTCCCTAGCAAATCCTTTATTACACAACAACCAATAGATATCTGTTAACGAGGGGAAGACAAGATGTGGGAAATAATATCACTGCCCTAAATAGCCTAACCCCGTAGAGTAAAGGTTCATCTTCCTCAGCCATGGCCTCCCTCGCCCGATCTCTCATCTCTCGCTCTCCTTCAACGCCCTTCCTCCTCTCTAAACGATTATTTTCCGGATCCTCCTCTCTGGTGGGCCCGGGCTCTCCTTTCGCTAGAGCCTCCCCTCTCTCCCATGCCGTCCGAATTGTGGGTCCCGGTGCTAACCGGTTGAGCCAGATGATCCAGTCCTACTTCATCAGCTATGAGTCATACTTGAGCAGAGAGAAGACCTATAACTCACTCATGGAGGAGTCGTACTTCACCGAGGAGGATACGTCGTACATCACCGAGTCGGATGAATCCGATGTCAGCGACAATGAGTATCAGATACAAACGATGGCTGATATCCGCCCTGGCTTTGACTTCCATCACTGGCTTATAATCATGGACCTGCCCGGGGGCGAGGACGCTACCAAGAAGAAGATGATCGATTGCTATATTCAAACCCTAGCCAAGGTCCTCGGAAGGTTTGCTTTTTTCTTACTCACTATTCTCTCTCTTTGGTCGTACGGATTTTAGGGTTACTGGATTTCTTTAAGTTTTTTTTTTTTTTGGGAAAATTACATTTACACCCCCAATAGTTTCTGACATATCCACTTCCACCCTTATAGTTTAAAACGTGACAAATACACCCCTGTAGTTTCAATTTGCTCAGCTGAAGGTTCGTCCATAGATTGAAGGGTTAGGATGATCCGATGGAGCTGATTTTTTGGGCACACCCTATCTATGTCTGGACCCATCAAATGAACGCTTTGGATCATCCAAATAATGTGGGCCGATATCCGAATCCAATAATGGCATTCAATAAAAAAAGATACAAACTAAAGGTTATTGCAGCGTGTATGACCTAAATCAAAGCAGGATGTGATCTTTTCTGTATGGCCTCCAACCCATCACATGCAATCTCACACACTTCTAATCATCTAATTTATCTTCATTCCCAACAATCCTCTTTATCTCAATCTCTAAAAAAACATTTAATTTGCAATACCCATACACCTCCACAAATTAAAACATGTAGAGATAAAGAATACATAAGACTAAAATTAGAGGATTCTTTTATATTTGATTGTTGCCTGTCCTAAAAATCCCAAACTTAAAGAGCTACATTAGTAATAAAAAGGAGGCTTTATTTATTTGCTTTTGAAGTGAGATGAGAAAGGGCACCTCGGTAACTTGGAATCAATAGGATTCAATTTAGAGCTTTCATGTTTCTTGTTGAAGCTGCATATATCCATCTTCATATGATCTCATCTGTTTATTAAAATGACCCATTTTTTTCTTTTAAAAAAATATATATTTTGAATGTCATATACACCTCCATTGATCTGGCTGGTGAATGTAAGTCCCATTACAATTTTGTCCATTACTAAAGTTTGCATGATAATCTAAAGATAAATTCCGTGACGCATAAAAGGAATGAAAAATAATCACTTCCACAAAAAACCAAGATACTTCGCAAGATGGAGTCAAAGATCTAACCATACATGCATGAGACGGGAGAGGTATAAGATAAATAGTTCTTCATTTACAGTTATATTACAGTAAGAAGCTTCCAGAACCATAAATATATCCGTCTTGATTTGATCGAATTTTAACAATCAAGGGAAAAAAAAAACACTTGCCTCCCTCTAAGTCTATCCATCTTCAACAGGAAAACATCCTTCCTTTTCTTTGGATCATGACTTTAAGAACTACTTGTAGGGATCGGCCGCAAATTTCTTCATACAACTGTGATTGTAAAAAAAATTACATAAAGAAAAATTCAAATAAAAATAGCAATTTACAAAAGAGTACTACTCCCATGTAGATGGCTCCATCCCTCCATCAGGAGGGAGAGAGAGAGAGAGAGAGAGAGAGAGAGAGAGAGAGAGAGAGAGGGGAGAAGAAAATAAGATAATAAATTAGAGGGATCATGTTAAGGGGTGTAGACAAGTAATTAAACATACTGTGTACCATACAAATGAGATAGAAATGGAGTAAAGACTAAAGAGAGATGAGGATGAAGGAGAAGAAGGAATTTGCCAGGATATAAAAGGAAGTAAGAATGCAAATCGATTTTGGAAATGGCCTCCAATTTAAGTATGCGTTTCTTGGTAGAGGAGGATTAGGAATTTAAGAGTGCCAGATATGATTTGCTTGAACGTAGCCTCTTTTTAAGGAAAGCTAGAGAGGCAGGTTCTCAAGGAATTTGGATTCCTAGAATACCAAACGACTTGTCTAAAATATCTCTGTAAATGAATAAGATTTAATTGAGCTAAATGCTATGCTAATATTCAGGGTAGAGAAGGAGTGACACGTGGCATCACCTGGCTAACACATATTTCTGAAATTTATGCACAAAAGTTGCGTGTATATTTTCTTCTTTAAAAAAAAGCTATACACAGAAGGTAGGTGTATAGAGGGGGACACGTGGCAGCACCACGTTGTCCCCCATTCAATTCTTTAAATGAGATGAGACGTACACACAGAAATTAAAATAATCGATTTTTTGCTATATTTATGAAGATTAATTAGGGAAGAGAAAAGACACACACGGAAGTAAAACGAATTTTGAAATTTCGATGGAAAGAGGGGCTGGCACGTGGCACAACCACGGCTTAGAGGATTCCACTTTACTTATATATATATATATATATATATATATATATATAGGGAAATGTGTGCGTACTCGGTCGAGTAGATAAGCTTATCTACTCGGTCGGGTTAAAAACAGTGGGGGCCCACATTTTTGAGGTGATCCAAACCATTCATTTGAAAGGCCCTTACCTAGATAAGGTGTCCACCAAAAATCAGCCCCATAGGATCATCCTAACCCATGCAACAGTGGAGGGAAAAATGGGAAAAAATGGACAAACACAGCTTGTCCACAAATCTGCCCATTTTTCCCTCCACTGTTGGATGGGTTAGGATGATCCTATGGGGCTGATTTTTGGTGGACACCCTATCTTGGTAAGGGCCTTTCAAATGAATGGTTTGGATCACCCCAAAAATGTGGGCCCCCACTGTTTTTAACCCGACCGAGTAGATAAGCTTATCTACTCGACCGAGTACGCACACCTTTCCCATATATATATATATATATATATATATATATATATATATATATATATATATATATATATATATATATATATATGATAACTTACCCAACGAAGAGAACTCTATTTAAAATCATTTAACGCGATTTGAAAATTTCACCATCGAAGAACATCTGGTTTGTCTGGCATTGATTTGGCTGCCTACCATCACTTGCTAGAAATCTATGGCATAATAAAAGATTATTACGTATTTACCTACTAATGTAATGGAAAAGTCGTTAGTTTCTTCTATAATTACTGGTCGACTGAGAAAGACTAGTCAGATTTTCAAACAATTCATACTCTCTAAACAAGTAGTTCATCTTGGATTCTTTTACTTGACTTGTTCCTTCATGTGTTACTTCTAAAAGATCCTAAATTTCCTTAGTTGTGGTTAAGTTTGCAACTCTATTGAATTCTTCCGGTGATAAGGCACATATTAGTGAGTTCATGGCTTTGGCATTGTAATTTGAAGCTTGTTGTTCTTGTTCACTCCATTCATCTAGATTAGTAGAAGGTAGTGTATAACCATTTTGAATAGCTTTCCAAATTTGATAGTTTTGTGTTAAAAAGATTTTCATTTTTGCTTTCCAATATCCATAGTTAGTTCCATTAAAGTATGGAGGTCTAGTGGTGGATTGTCCTTCTATGAATTGAGAAAATGATGTCATTTGTTAGGATCTTTACTCTAGACCGGTTAAGGCTATTCCTAGAGACTAGGATTTTATACCAAATGAAATCCTAGTTGGGCAACCAAGAGGGGGGTGAATTGGTTGGGTATTAAAAAAATTACTCTTTTGAAATCCCTTTTAAAAGTTTACTAACACTTGATAATTCATCTTTGGTTAATAGAGGTTAGCAAAAATAAAGGTAGAAGAAAGAACAACCACAAAGCAAATGAGAAGGGGGGAAGAGTAATAGAAGTGATACCACACAAAGATTTATAGTGGTTCAGTCTTATAACTCCAAAACCTACTCCACTCTTCTCAAGTTTGTATCATTGAGGGGAATCCACTAAAAGTACGATTTTTTATACAACAAAGAAGGCTTCCGCATCTTCAACACTCGCCCACGAAGATGGCTCCTCGTCTCCGAGCATTCGCCAATTCCAAGGAATTTAATTATACGGTGGACAACCATGCATACATGTGGAGCCCAAAAATAAAATGGCCCCCATTGTTTGGGTGATCCAGACCATTCCTTTGTTGGGTTCTGACGTAGATCGGTGTGCCAAGAAAGTCTTCTCCATAGGATGATCTTGACCCTCCAATTAAATTTTTATTTAAAGAGATATTATATTAAATTGAAGGCCCTTCTAGGAAAAAATAAAAAAGGATGGTCGTTTTTTTCATGTGTAAACAAACTATAGACTTTTAGAAATATTTTCCTTTCCAAAAAATTTCAAAAATTTTGGGGAAATTTTATGATTAAAAAAACATTTTTCTTGAGAAGTATTTTTTTCGTGAAGTTCAACAAGGGTGGACTTAGGGTGCAACTCAGGTCATGTTCAACCCGAAAAAATCACAGGTCAGATTGTGTTTTAGTCGGATTGGGTTTGGGTTGATGAAGTTAAACCCAAGTCGGGTCGGGTTTTGGTTTTAGTTCGGGTTGAGCTGTCGGGTTGGCCCGACCCACATCAAAACGCGACATTTTTAAATATATAATTTTTACAATTTTTTTGTTTTTTTAAAATATAAAATAAAAACCTAAAAGGGGAATGATATCACCATAACTGGGCAAACCCGACCTAAATTGGGAAATCGGGTTCGGGTTTAGATATTAATTTTTTGAGTTGGGTTGGATTACTTTTCATCGCGTTGAGAATCGGGCAGGTCAGGTTCGCATTGACGGTTTAGAGTTTCAGGTCGGGTTAGGGTAGATAGTATTAGTTTAGAGTTATGCGTGGCTTCAACCAGACCCAAGTTGCACCCCTAGGTGGACTACGTGTACACAAGTTGGGGTGACCGTGCTGCTCTCAAATGCAACAGCCTAAGCGCGAAATGTCTTCTGGGTTGGTCCCTAGCAAATCCCTTATTACACTACAACCAATAGATATCTGTTAACGAGGGGAAGACAAGATGTGGGAAATAATATCACTGCCCTAAATAACCTAACCCCGTAGAGTAAAGGTTCATCTTCCTCAGCCATGGCCTCCCTTGCCCGATCTCTCATCTCTCGCTCTCCTTCAACGCCCTTCCTCCTCTCTAAACGATTCTTTTCCGGATCCTCCTCTCTGGTGGGCCCGGGCTCTCCTTTCGCTAGAGCTTCCCCTCTCTCCCATGCCGTCCGAATTGTGGGTCCCGGTGCTAACCGGTTGAGCCAGATGATCCAGTCCTACTTCATCACCTATGAGTCATACTTGAGCAGAGAGATGAGCTGTAACTCACTCATGGAGAAGGAGTACTTCACCGAGGAGGATACGTCGTACATCACCGAGTCGGATGAATCCAATATCAGCGACAATGAGTATCAGATACAAACGATGGATCGGATCCGCCCTGGCTTTGACTTCCATCACTGGCTTATAATCATGGACCTGCCCGGGGGCGAGGACGCTACCAAGAAGAAGATGATCGATTGCTATATTCAAACCCTAGCCAAGGTCCTCGGAAGGTTTGCTTTTTTCTTACTCACTATTCTCTCTCTTTGGTCGTACGGATTTTAGGGTTACTGGATTTCTTTTAGTTTTTTTTTTTTTTGTTTTTGGGAAAATTACATTTACACCCCTTCTAGTTTCTGACATATCCACTTCCACCCCTATAGTTTAAAACGTGACAAATACACCCCTGTAGTTTCAATTTGTTTAAGGTTTGCCCCCCTCAGCTGAAGGTTCTTCCATAGATTGAAGGGTTAGGATGATCCGATGGAGCTGATTTTTTGGGCACACCCTATCTATGTCAGGACCCATCAAATAAACGCTTTGGATCATCCAAATAATGTGGGCCCATACCCGAATCCAGACACTACCAAAAAATCATCCAAATAATGTGGGCCCACATTGTTTGGATGATCCAAAGCGTTCATTTGATGGGCCCTGACATAGATAGGGTGTGCCTAAAAAATCAGCTCCATCGGATCATCCTAACCCTTCAATCTATGGACGAACCTTCAGCTGAGGGGGCCTACCTTAAACAAATTGAAACTACAAGGGTGTATTTGTCACGTTTTAAACTATAGGGGTGGATGTGTCAGAAACTAGAGGGGGCGTAAATGTAATTTTCCCTATTTTTTTTTTATAACTACTGGAAAACCATCCATTGCAACCCACTAATAACTGTAAAAGAAGACAACAGACATTATATATAACACCTAACCCACTAATAACTGCAAAATAACATATCAGACACATTATACATAACAGAACACATCACACATAATAGAAACACGTCTTTCCAACCCCCTTAATGTCAACAACCTTGTCCTCTAAGACCAGATCCCGAAGATAGGTTTCTAAACATCGGTTTACTACCTCTGTTTGGCCATCTATTTGTGGATGGTATGCTGTAGTGCTGTACTCATGTGAAAGCTCGGTGCCTTGAAGCTTACAATATTATTGCCAAAATTGACTGGTCAAAACGGGGTCACGGTCGGAGACTATGGACCGTGGCATTCCATGCAGTTTGGAGATCTCACTTATAAAAACATGAACCACTGTTGCTGCTGTATAAGGGTGTTGCATGGCACTAAAATGTGCATACTTGGAGTGTCTATCAACAACCACCATGATTGTGCTTTTGCCTTGTGATGGGGGCAAACCTTTTATAAAGTCCATGGATAGATCTGCCCAAATTTGTTCTGGAATGGGCCACTGTTGTAGTAACCCTGGTGGAGCTACAGTTTCGTGTTTATTGCATTGGCAGGTGTCACATTCTTCTATAAAACATTTGATATCTCGTTTCATTCCTTTCCAATATAAGCATTGTGCTATCCTCCTATATGTACGGTGATACCTAGAGTGTCTAGCAGCCGGCGAGGAGTGAAATTCTCGAAGAAGTTGATCTTTGAATTTAGAACTTGAACTCAACACCAGACGATTTTTATAGCACAGCTGATCATAGAAGTATGAGTAACCCACAACAGCTTGAGGATCCCTTTTAAGTCGTTGTATGAGAGATTGTAACTGCTCATCTTCTTCCCATTCCCTCTTCACTTCATCTAGCATAGGAGGCATGGAAATAGCATTGAAATAATTGCTGTCATTTTGTCAAGATAGAGCGTCAGCGACCACATTTTCCTTCCCCTTCCGGTATACTATTTCATAGTCATATCCCA
Source organism: Tasmannia lanceolata (assembly GCF_043159265.1). Classification (NCBI taxonomy): domain Eukaryota; kingdom Viridiplantae; phylum Streptophyta; class Magnoliopsida; order Canellales; family Winteraceae; genus Tasmannia; species Tasmannia lanceolata. Next base: position 55,728,847 of record NW_027518692.1, read on the forward strand.
GCAATTTGGATACCCACTTTTGTTGTTCAAGGGTGGATACAGCTGATCTAAAATGAATTTTAAGCTGCGATGGTTTGTCAAGATTTTTAAATGCCGGCCTATGAGGTAGGGTCGCCACTTGGCTACAGCATGCAAGATGTCAAGCATCTCCTTTTCATAAGTCGATGGTGCCAATGTTTTCCCAAATATTGCTCTGCTAATGAAGGCAATAGGTCTTCCGTCCGGCATCAATACTGCACCAATGCCACTACCTGATGCATCACACTCAATAACAAATGTCTTGGACACATCTGGTAGAGCTAAGACGGGTGTTGTGATCATAGCCCTGTTTAGAACTAAAAATGCTTTTTCAGCTTCAGGACCTCAATGAAACGAGTCCTTTCGAAGAGGAGCTGTGAGGGGAGGACCATTTTTCCCAAAACCTTTAACAAATTTTCTGTAGTACCTCGTGAGTCCCAACTCCCAAGAACCCACGTAAGCCTTTCACAGTAATTGGTCGTGGCCATTCAATCATTCTCGCAATCTTGTTTGGATCTGCTTCTACACCTTCATGTGAAATTATGTGACCAATATATTCTACTTCCTTTCCTCCAAAAACATTTATACCTTTTGATAAAAAATTGGTTGGCTCGAAGCACCTCTAGAGTCTCTTTTAAATGTGACAGATATTCTTCCCAATTAGTGTCACACACCAATATAAAAAAGGGTGGCCCAGTGCACGAGGATCCTGCCATTGCGGGGTCTGGGGAGGGCTAGATGTATGCAGCCGAACCCCTGCTTTGCAGAGAGGCTGTTTCTGTGACTCGAGCTCGTGACCACCAGGTCACAATGGAGCAACCTTACCGCTGCGCCGTGACTTGAGCTCGTGACAACCAGGTCAAAAAATACAAGTATGACTTTCCGTAGATATGGTCTAAAGATGTCATTCATGAGTGACTGAAAAGTAGATGGCGCATTTGACAATCCGAAGGGCATTACCAGAAATTCGTAATGTTCGTCATGTGTGTGAAATGCAGTCTTTGGAATGTCAGGTTCATACACTCGAATTTGATGATATCCGGATCACAACTCAAGCTTGGAAAAATAGCATGATCCATGCAATTCATTGAGAAGCTCATCAATCACCGGTATCGGAAACTTGTCTTTCACGGTGACTTGATTTAATGCTCTACAATCGACGCATAGTCGCCATGTCCCCTCTTTTTTCTTAACCAACAGCTCCGGAGAAGAATAAGGGCTCACACTAGGTCTTATAATCCCAACTTGCAACATTTCTTGCACAATCTTTTCAATTTCTGATTTTTGAAAATGTGGGTACCTATAAGGTCTCACATTGATGGGATGAACTCTAGTTTTAATAGGTATGTTATGTCTTGTAATATAGGACGGGTAATTTACTTGGTTCCACAAACAAGTTAGAAAAATCATGTAGCAATTTAGACAGATTAGAAGGTTCAAGTCCGGTCATACCATATCAATAATGGGCCTGAGTTGGGCTACCACAGCCAATTGCTGGTTTTGTAAGAGATTTTCAATGCTATTCAAACGTGCCAATTTTGTCACGCCAGATGTGTGCCTGGTGATGTGATATTCACAATCGCCAATGGAAAAGTTCATAGACATCTTGAAGAAGTCCCATACAATAGGACCCAATAATCTCAGCTATTGAATACCCAAAACTACATCTGATCCTTTCATGGTGCATGTATGTGCTTAGAGTGTATTGTTGGATTTGCAAGTGTACATGAGAGCACCGCCCTTGATATGTTATCCTCTTATCTTCCGCAACTGCCAGCTCAAATTTCGGATGCTCTTGAAGCTGAACAAGCATTCAAAAAATTATGGGTACTTCCAGACTCGATCAAGATCGAGACAATTTGTCTTTTGATTCGTCCGGACACTCGCATGGTTTGTGGTGGACTTAGCCCAGATAGAGCATGGATAGAAATCTCCGGCACTTCTGATTCCTCAGGTGCTTCATTTGCTTCTTCCTTCTCATTGTCAGATCCTGCATCTAAGAGAAATAACTATTACCTTTTACACCGATGATATGGGGAAAACTTTTCATCGCAATTGTAACAAAGCCCTTTGTCACATCTCTCTTGCAATTCAGCTGGTGTCATCCTTTTTTATGGGAAATCCAATAGATTTTGGAGTTGTTGAACTTGGAGTATTCTTCAAACGTCTTAGACGTTGTAACTTCTCCTCTTGCATTCTTGCTAGACCTATGGCTGCGGTTGTAGTTTTGGGTTGAAACGTACGTACTTCAGCACCAATTTCTTCTTTTAAGCCACTCACAAAACATCCTACGAGAGCCTTTTCAGTCCAACACTGCACATGATTGGCCAACCTCTCACATGGAGTTTGCTATTCCCGTAATGCTCCTTGTTGGCGTAGCTTTGATAATGTAGCGTCAAAATCTTCATATTTGGTCGGGCCAAACCAAACGCAAATGGCTGCAGTTAAATCTGTCCAAATTAAGTGTTATTGAGTTCGTTCATACCATTGGAACCCTTGACTAGCATCGCCCTCCAAGTGAGATGAAACCAACAACACTCGTTTTGATTTGATGATAACGGAAGAACTGTTCTAAACGATAAATCCACCTGGTGGGGTCTTCTCCATTGAATTTCGGGAAATCTAACCAGTACATCGTGGCTGGAATGCATTTAAAAAAATGATCAGATCTGCCATAGCCTCTCCCTACACTTCCTCCCTGCTATGCACCTTGATTACTGGCCTGTTCGTCATTCTCCGTGTTTATAGTTGATGCCAAATGATCATATTTAGCATTTACAGCCGCCAATGATTGACGTATCTCTTCCAACATTTCTTCCAATTGATATATCCTTTCATCATTTTTCTTTGTCATTCTACAAGATCATTAATGCTCTGATACCAAATGATAAGATCAAAACAAAAAGAAGCAAAGCAATAGATTAATTCGTTCGATTCGAGGGGGACAGTGCCTCCTTGCAAGGGCCTTGCTGAGAAAACCAGTTTATCCTTTTCTTCTTTCTATTCAAATTTATAAACATAATCACGTGATCTAACAACTGTCAAATCTAACAACAAATGACAAAGTGACAACACAGAGACACCTAACCCACTACTAACTGAACAACTGCCAAATCTAGCAACAAATGACAGAGTAACAACACAGAGAGACCTAACCCCCTAAGAACTATACAACTATCAAATCTAACGACAAATGACAAACTGACAACACACAGACACTTAACCCATTAATAAATGTAAAAGAACAGGACAATCACATTATACGTAACACCTAACCCACTAATAACTGCAAAATAACACATCATACACATTATACATAATAGAACACATTACACATAATAGAAACACATCAAAATACTAGAAAGAAAGCGCTATAAACACCTTTTTTCTTTTGATGGTTTGAAGATGGGGGTTTTGGGATTTGTACAGGATTCCTGGATTTTTGTTGTATCGGGCGCGTGAAGAAGCTCATTAAGAAGAGAAAAACTACAGGGGAATACCTCAAGAACCCTAATCAAGGGAGCCCACAAGAATTTTTGTTGTTGTGCAATTTGGTGTTTTTAGGATTCATGGAGTTCTAGCAGCTTCGTTTGTTTATTTATTTTATTTTATTTTTGTTTCTATGTTTTGGTGTGGAAATTATCCATTGAGAAAGGGGGTAATACTAGAATGAGAGCGCTATAAACGCACTTTTTTTTAATGGTTTGAAGATGAAGGTTTTGGGATTTGTACATGATTCCTGGATTTTTTGTTGTATTGGCGAGTAAAGAAGCTCATTAAAAAAGTGAAAACTACAAGGGAATGTTATAAGAACCTAAGTCGTAAAATCATTTCGTTTTGTCCAAAGTGGATGAAAAAATTCGTCCTGGACCAAAATCCAGAACGAAATGGGGGTATTTTCCGTGTCGTTTTGGATTTCGAACGAAACGGGCGAAATGTCCAATTTCGACGAAATTCGTCCAAAATTTTGTTTTTCTTCTCTTTTTTAATGGTATTTTTTCTTCTCTTCTTCTTTCATTTTCGTAGTACTCTTATCTTCTTCTCTCCTCTTCTCAGTATTTACATATAAAGTCATTTTAGTAAACGTTTTAATGTCCATATACTTTCCAGAAGAGAATACCCTCAATTGGGTTTTCTTGAAAATAGTTTCAAGACCCAATTCTAAAGGATGAAAACTCAACTTTCCAGTTTGAGTACAAAATTTGAAAAAAATCTAGCCGGGTCAAAATCTTAATTTCCAAACGACGGGTTATTTTTCCAATTTTAATGGAGAACTTGTAGCGAATTTGGGAGAACTTGATAATGCTTATGATGATACAGACCTCCAGAATCCGAACATCAGAAGTAAGAGTAGCTATGAAAAATATGAAATTAGGCAAGGCTAGGGGGCCTGACGATATTCCTATTGAGACTTGGAGATTCTTGGGTGATGTGAGTTTAGTTTGGTTAACTAGATTATTTAACAATATTTTGAATACTAAGAGGATGCCTGATGAGTGGAGGAAGAGTACATTAATACCTATTTATAAGAATAAAGGGGATATTCAGAGTTGCATCAATTATCGAGTAATTAAGCTAATGAGTCACACCAGGTAATTGAGCATAGACTAAGAAAAGAGACTAAGGTGTCAGAGAATCAGTTTGGCTTCATGCCCGGACAATCGACTATGGAAGGTAGCTTCTTAATTAGGCGGATAATGGAGAGATTTAGAGAAAATAAAAAGGACCTTTATATGGTTTTCATTGATTTTGAAAGCATATGATAGGGTTCTCAGGAGTGTTATGTGGTGGGTCCTTGAAAGGAAAAAAGTGCCTACAAAATATGTTGATGTGATTAAAGATATGTTACGATGGAGTAGTAACCAGTGTCAGAACCACGGATGGACACGTGTAGTGAGTTTCCAATTACAAGAGGATCGCTCCAAGGATCAGCTCTAAGCCCTTATCTTTTTACGCTAGTTATGGATGAACTTACGGAGGGTATCCAAGATGAGGTATCATGGTGTATGTTATTTGCAGATGACATAATATTAATTGATGAAACCAAAGCAGGAGTAAATGCTAAGTTAGAGTTATGGAGAACTACTTTGGAATCCAAAGGTTTTAGACTGAGTAAGACTAAGACAGAGTATATGGAGTACAACTTTAGTAATGTAAGGAGGCAGAACGAGGATGTAGTAAATATGACTGGACAGGAGGTACCTAAGAGGGATATCTTTCGCTATCTTGGTTCAATTCTACATAAGGAAGGTGAGATTGAAGAGGAAGTTAACTATAGAATAAAAGCAGGTTGGCTGAAGTGGAAGCTTGCTTCAAGAGTTCTGTGCGATCGTAAAATCCCTACCAAGTTGAAGGGAAAGTTTTATAAGACAGTTGTGAGGCCATCCATGTTGTACGGCTCAGAATGTTGGGCCACCAAGAAGCAGCATGTGCATAAGATGAGTGTAGTGGAGATGCGAATGCTTAGATGGATGCGCGGCCACACAAGGTGAGATCGAATTAAAATGAAGACATCCGTAAAATGGTGAGAGTGGCCCCAATTGATGAGAAGATGAGAGAGCACCGCCTAAGATGGTTTGGGCATATCTAACGTAGGCCCTTGAATGCGCCAGTGCGAAGAAGTGACTTGTGCCAAGTTGATGGAGTAAAAAGAGGTAGGGGCAGATACAAAACAACTTGGGTAGAAACAGTGAGGAAAGACTTGAGGGCTAGGAACATAACACAGAACATGACCTTGGATAGGATAGAATGGAAGCAAATGATCCATGTAGACGAACCCAAATAGTGTCAGGAGTAGACTTAGTCCTTTTGAACCGGGTAGACCCTTTCACCTTCTTCCTGAAAATTTTCTAAAGGATTCATTAGCCAACCTCAACTAGTTTGGGACAAAGGCTTAGTTGAGTATAAATCCTATCATGTCCAAACATTATTAAATCCCAAAAATCCAGTAAAAAATTCTCATAATTTGGTCTCTAAAATAGTTTCATCTTGTCAGGCACTAGTCAACACACGCATTTTATCCGACAATGATTTTCCTTTGAGAAAATGTTGGATCTTTTACATAAATATTTGGTTCATTTAATTGTTTCTTATATATATATATATAGAGAGAGAACATTTCCTACACACTTGTGTAGGTAAGTTACCTACACACTACCTTAAAATACAGTGGGGGCCCACATTGTTTGGGTGATCCAAACAATTCATTTGAATGGTCCTCACATAGATAGGGTGTCCACAAAAAATCAGATCCATAGGATCATCCCAACCCTACGATTTGTGGAGGTAAAATGGACGTGTATAAACCTTCACAAATTACTCCATTTTTTGCCTCCATAGTTTGAATGGTTAGGATGATCCTATGGATCTGATTTTTTGTGGACACCCTATCTATGTGAGGATTATTCAAATGAATGGTTTGGATCACCCAAACAATGTGGGCCCCCACTGTATTTTAAGGTAGTGTGTAGGTAACTTACCTACACAAGTGTGTAGGAAATGTTCTCTCATATATATATATATATATATATATTTTTTTTTAACAATTTTTTATTTTTGGATATTTCTCATATTTTTAACTATTAAAAAAATTTCGCTTGTTGTAGTGGAGCGAAAAGTTTCGAACAATATGGCGATTGAAATGATCGAAATACCACAACGTTCCGTTCCGATTACCAAAATGAAATAGCGAATGAAATGAAAATTACAACTTAGATTAAATCCCTAATAGGGGAGCCCACGCGAAAGTTTAGCATTTAGCATTCGATTCTCTATTAAAATTTCCGTTGCCCTGTTGAGAAGCTGCAATTTGTATTTTTTCCTTGTTTCTTAGTACTATTCGCCAGTGCTATTTATATATTTCTCTGGATGCATTTTTATATAAATGGGAAAACTCTGGTGGCCATGGACAAGCCCCAGGTCATCGAAAACCTTACAAATGTAAATTCTCATATGTTTATTAACTGCCTTTTATGTACAATTTATATACCGCTATGAATTATAATGCATAGCTATGGATCATCTTATATATGTAAATTTCTCCATAGCTATCACTATTAATTATACCTTAATTACTTTGTATGCACAATTTATATACGGATATGAACTATCTTATAACATTAAATTTCTTTTTAGCCATTACTATTAAATATGCCTTATTTTTTAATTCTTTGTATAATTATTAAAAATTTTATGTAACAAACAGCTATATCGAACGAATTTTATATACTCAATTATAATGATTATTCAAATCCTTACATAACAAGCAATTATATTGAACGAATCTATATATTGTTATGTACTAAATTATAATGTACTTTAAATGTAGTTTGTGCATGCGCGCGTGTAAAAAGTTCTTAAGATTTTTGTCAATCCCATCGAACCCAGCTTCCGTTGCCAAGCAACGGAAAAGGGGTTTTCTTTCGATGGTAAACTCATTCACCATCTCTCCCTCTGATCAAAGCAACCACCTCCAAGATCCAGTCTCGGATGACGATCGGTTTGCAGAGGAGGCCCGGTGAAAGGCGTTTTCTTTTTATGAAGAATCGCTGGATGAAGATCAGTTTGTAGAGGAGGCCCAGTGTAAGGTTTTTTTTTCATGAAGAATTTCAAGATGATCTTTTTGAAAGAGAAGCCCTAGTGAAATGGCTTTGCTGAGAAGGCCTGATGAAAGTGCTTTGTAGAGAAGGCCCGGTGAAAGGGGTTTTCTTTCCCATATCAGTTTTCACAGAGATGGGTTTTTGTCTAGGGAAAAAGAAGAGGGGGTTTTGAGGGGCATTTTGATGTTCTTAGGAGAGGGATTTTTATGGATTAAAGGAAGAAGAATCAAATTGCAGACAAAGAATTGCACGAATCACATGAAAAATAAATAAAAGGATGTAACGGTCATTTTACAATTTGTTTAAAAGGGCAGGGATACGTTTGCCATTAAATATTTGTTTATTGCTTTTTATTTTTATTTTATTTTTAAATTTGTTTGCTCCGGTTTATTTTTTCACGGTCTCATTTCTTGGGGATTTTGCAAAGATGAAAGCAACTGAACATACCCAGAAGGGAAAAAATAGCTATATAGAAAGAAAAATGACAAACATAACTATCCGAGTCTTAAATCAAGGATTTTTCGCCATACTCACATACAAAAGAAATGAAAGCATAAAGAACTGAAGTAAAGAGAGATAGATCTATAGGCCCATGCATTCCACATGTACATGATTGGATCCATTGACCTTTTTTTTACATAAGGTATCCCCACCCCAATTTTTTGGGCAGGACTATTCCCTACAAATGCACACAATCACCCGTAAACCACTCGCATCAGGTAAGCCGGGGGGAAGTTGAGCTCGTGTCAATGAGGGGCATACCCATAACACTAGTCAACAAGCCACACCTGTACGTGTTTCATCGACCTTGTTGGCTACTCAAGACTAGCCTGTGGCAGCTGGTCTCACCATAATTATATCATCTTATAAATTTGATCTCTAGGACACCTTTAGGAGCTGATCAATGGAGAAGATAAAGATAAACCATTGTCTTTTGTCGCCATTGATCTTATAGATGGCGGTCCATTTGGCATGAATGTTCCCCGATTTAGTTAATTGCTCTTGTCAGATTTTAATTTTTAATTGCGACGAATAGCATAATTTGGATGTTAGAATGGCTGTAAGGGGTTTGATGCTCCAAAGAAAGAACCGAATGGCATCATGCCGAATGTGATGCAGGAGAAAGGCGTATACTAACTTCTTTCGAATCTAATGGCAACACATTTTCTCTCAATATTCAATAATAGGCTTGCCCTCTTCAATGGAAACAACGATAAATGGTTCTTTTTATTTTCTTCTTTCCCCACTCTTATATGCATGTTTAGTTTCTTTGTATGTCTTGTAATTGTTCAGTTTTTTCTTTCCAAATCTGGTTTTGCATGTGTTGAATAATGTATTAGGCGTAGTTTAGTCATTACCAGTATATTAGGGGTATTGTAGTCATTGAACATTGTTGCCATAGTTTGGGCCTTTATATACATCATATTCATGAGGAGCTCCCTAGTGGAGACTCTCCATCCTTCACTCCTCTTCTTCTTCCTCACTTCTCTCTAACCCTAGCTCATTTCAAACATGGTATCAGAGCCAATGGGCTGATCCTTCAAGGAGGAAAGAAGAGTCTATCTCCTTCCACGCCATCATCTCTTTCTCTCGTATCTTGCTTCCTCTCTCTCTATCTCCCTATAGTTTCTCCTCAAATCTTCCCTAAGATCTCTTTCCCCTACTATCCCTCGTATTTCTTTATATTTGTTTCAAACCCCTTAAGTTTCTCTCGGTATTTTCTGTGTCGCTGTTTCTCTCTCGGCAAACCAATTTTCCTCGGCTATATTTATTCTCTCTCTCTCTCGTTTGGGTTGTCGTATGGAGCGTTGTCTTCTTGCCTTTCATCCTCATCTCTGTTTTTCTCCGTCTATATTTGTTGTGTTTCATGTCTTTTGTCTTCCTCTCCAAGGTGCCCACGAAGTGTTTGATAAAATGTCTCAAAGGGGTTTTGTGCCTTGAAAGTCGTCTTTTTATTTCAAGTTGAAGGCCTTCAGCCTCAACTTGAGGGTGAGTGTTCTTATATTGTTTTTCTTGTGGTTCTCTTATTTTTTAATTTTTATTTTTTATCTCATCTCTTTCTTTACATTTCTTTTCTTTACATTGTCTGCTATGTATTGTTTTCCTCTTTTATGTAGTTCTTCAAGATGCACACCAAGTGTTTGCTCAAATGTCTAAAAGAGGTCGAGTGCCTTGTTTCTCTTTGTTTCTTTGTCTTCTTCAAGGCGCACACCAAGTGTGTTATGAAATGTCCGAGAGATACGTGGTGCCGTGTTTGTCTTCGTTTTTTTTTTCTGTTGCAAGTTGAGGGTATTTGGCCTTCAACTTGAGGGGGAGTGTTATCATGTTGTTCTCTGTGTCTTTTCTTGATGGAGTGTTGTTATGTTGTTGTCTTCTTGATGGAGTGTTGTTATGTTGTTATGTAGTCTTTTCTTGAGGAAGAGTGTTATCGTCTTCTCTTTATGTTATTCGTTCCCTTGGTGATTATTATCGTCTTTCTTATTTCATGTCTCTTCGTGTTGTCTGGCTTTATTATCTCTTCGTTTGTCTTGAATTCTTGATATTGTCCTCTTTCTATTGCCATCTCCGGGCTCATATAGTTCCTCCCGAGGGGGAGTGTTGTTGTGCTCCCTAGTCAGTCTTTGTCTTCTCTGCTTTATTCCTTATCCCCATTGTTGGCATGCTCCTTTTTCTAGCGACGATGTTTATGCCGTCGACCTTGTCTCCAGACGATGGCTTCTCTATCGTTGGTTGGTTATGTTCTATATTGTTTTGCGGGCGATAGATTCCATATCCATTGTTGGTCGGCTCTCTTATAGGCGAAGCTATTTTCCCGTCGACCTCTTTTTTTTCTCTGCCGATGGTTTCCCGTGTTGGTCGGCTCTTTTCATGCAAGGTTTTAAATCTCGGTTTCGATTTCGGTTTCGGTCATCAGTATGAAATTTCGGACGAAATCTTGTAAAAATTTCACCGAAATGTTTCGTTTTGGCCGAAATTTTTGAAGCATTTCGATGAAGTTTGGTATTTTTTCGAAACTGCGTATTTCGTTTCATTTTCTGCCGAAACCAAATTGTTTCGTCTTAAAACCATGTTTTTAGGCGACAATGTTCATGCCGTCGCCCTAGTCTCCAGACGATAGTGTCCCCATCATTGGTTGATTTATATTTTTCCTCAGTTTCTTGTCTTTAGGCGACGATGTTCATGCTGTCGACTTTTTTACCAGACGATGATTTTCCTTTTGTTGGTTAGTTATCTTTCTCCTTCTTTTCTTGTTATCTCCAGGCGACGGTTTCCCTGTCGACCTTGTATCCGATGGTTGTCCATCAGTGGCTGTCTTCTCTTGGTGTTGTACTACTTCGTCGATGTTCGTTGTGCGCGCCTTTGGTGTGTCTTTTTGCTCGATGGATCCCTACTATTTTCCTGTCGAGGTGCTTCTGTTCGATCCTTCATGGTTTGCAGTTTTATTCACCAGAATCTCATTTAGAGGGAAGCCATTTTCTTTTCGCTCTTGCCGTGATGCTGCTTCAGGGGGAGATGTTCCTTTTTTGTGGCCGCTGATCTCGACGATTGTACTCTTATAGTGGCCGTTATCTTTTATGCTTTCATTATGTATTCACCACACCAGCTTGAGGAATGTTATGCCAAGCTGGATGTGTATATGGGCTTATTGTACTTTTTGATGTATGGTATTTTGTTGTTCTTTTAGTTGTTGTAGTTTCTTTGTGGCAAGCTGGAGTTCCATAGTGTATACACTCTAGCTTGAGGGAGAGTGTCGAATAATGTATTAGGGGTAGTGTAGTCATTGCTAGTAGATTAGGGGTATTGTAGTCATTGCACATTGTTGCCCTAGTTTGGACCTATTTATACATCATATTCACGAGGAGCTCCCTAGTGGAGACTCTCCTTCCTTCACTCCTCTTCTTCTTCCTCTCTTCTATCTGACCCTAGCTCATTTCTAACAACATGTTTATTTGATCTTGTTGTTTGGTCTAGTTGTCCTGGTGGGTGTATTTTGCTTTTTTTTATTCTTTTGGGAACATTTGCGAAATGCCACCCTTTTTTTGGTAAGTAAGCTGGGGTTAGCCAAGACCCCCACCAGATAACATAAATCAAGAAGAAAGTATGGAGCTAAGGGGGCTCAAAGGCCAACAAGGAGGGAACATGCTACCAAAAAATCACAATCCTCCCCAACAGAGGGTTAAGCAAAGCAAAGAACCACATATAACAAATATAAGGAGCTACAGACGAGGATACATGGTGCCAGAAGCATCTCTACACAGAATAGCAGAGAGGTCAATGGGAATGTGGTTTAGGGGAATGTCGGAATGTCCTCCCCTTTGCACACACGATCATGTTTAGAGAGAGAATCTGCTACCTCATTTACTTCTCTCCACACATGAGTAACATTCCAGCCGGTGAACCGAACCAGCAGACATTTGCATTCAACTAATGTGGGAATCAACTTCCATGGGCAGCTCCATTTTTCATTGATGACATTTACTGCAAGGAGAGAGTCAGATTATGGCTCTCATTTCCAAGTGATGAATTTCTTCTTTTGGCATGGTTAATGAAAAACAGCCATTTACCCTGCCCTCATTATCACGAATCAACCCACCAATTCCAGCAGCATTCTGAGAAACAGATGCATCAGTATTAACCTTCATTATCTGATCATGTGGTCTCTTCCACTCGTAAAAACTAGGCTCGTTTACTGAAGCAAAGCACGACATATTGAAATTGGCAGCAATCCTCTGGTTTCTTGGGTTTTATGGAAAAGGGATTCTTCCACACACACACACACACACATATATATATATATATATATATATATATATATATATATATATATATATATATGAGAAAACGGTTCCTACACATGTGTAGAGAGTTCTCTACACACTAGCTTAAAATACAGTGGGGGCCCACATTGTTTGGGTGATCCAAGCCATCCATTTTAAAAGCCCTCACATAGGGTGTTTACAAAAAATCAGATCCATAGGATCATCCCAACCCTACGATTTGTGGAGGTAAAATGGATGTCTTTAAACCTTCACAAATTAGCCCATTTTTTGCCTCCACAGTTCGAATGGTTAGGATGATCCTATGGATCTGATTTTTTGTGGACACCCTATCTATGTGAGGGCCTTAAAAATGAATGGTTTGGATCACCCAAATAATGTGGCCCCCACTGTATTTTAAGCTAGTGTGTAGATAGCTTATCTACACATGTGTAGGAACCGTTCTCTCTCTCTCTCTCTCTCTCTCTCTCTCTCTCTCTATATATATATATATATATATATATATATATATATATATATATATATATATCTTTCGCCTCCATTTCTCCCTTCCGGAGAGACAAGTTTGTTAGATCAGCTTCGATTTTGCTTTGAATATCATCCAAATTCTGTATGAGAATAGGAGCTTTAATGCCAACTCTCCCGAAAATATTTGAATTCCATTCTTTAATGGCAATCTTAACTTCTTTGAGTTTGCTGTGAACTCTGAATAACGGATTTCCCTTAATACCTTTCCGCCAAGCCTTCTTAACAACGGGAAAAAGTGAGGTATCCGAGAGCCACATATTATGGAAACAAAAAGGCTTACCTCCACCTTGACCATTCGAGTGACATTGAACAATGACTGGGGAGTGATCAGAGATCCCAGGATTCTTGAATTGTGCGGATGAATGGGGAAACAGAGCAAGCCATTCCTCATTAACGAGAGCTCTGTTGAGCCTCCGCAACTTTTAAGTTATTTATGTGAGATTTGTTGTTCCATGTGAGGAAATGACCAATAGATCGAAGATCAGTGAGAGAGCAGGAGTCAATGCAACAGTTGAAATCATTTATATCAGCTTGAATTGGATCCGCTCCCCCCCATCTTTCATCATTGTATCAAATGACATTGAAGTCCCCCAAAGCAACCCAAGGACCATCAATGTGCAGAGCCAACGAAGACAAGCTATTCCACAGTTCCCTTCTTTCAACCGCATTGTTAGAAGCAAAAACTGCAGTCACATCGAACACAATGTTTGAGTGAAGGATGCGAACATTACCGTGGATGAACTGACCAGATTCAGATGTGATTTGAACTTGAACAAGAGAGGGATTCCATATTAACCAAATCCTACCTTTATCAGTATGATTATAATTTGCATAAACACTACCATTAGGACATATATCTGCAATATATTCAGCCATAATCTCCTTAAGTGCCTTTGTTTCAAGGAGGCAGAACTGGGGGCTATTGTTTTCTCTGATCATTTCCCCAATATCTCTCCTTCGAGAGTGCCCCCTAACATTCCATGCTCCTAGGTTGATCATCATTTATAACACTATTTGAAATGAGGCCATTCGAATCCCAGGTGCTTGAATCTTCCTTCTCCATAACAAGATAGTCATTTGCTTCCTTTGGATTAGTTTCATTACCCACTAGGGAATGATCATAGATATTACTCATGGTTCTGTTGATTGGATCTTGGGGTTTTCTTTCAGTTAGTGCACAAACCAAAGTATCACTTTTTGCCATAGTACCACCGCTACTGTCCTGCATTTTTATGGGTTCTTCTTCCATCTGATCATTTCCCATTTCATTTTCCCCTTCCTCATTCAGGGCTGCGAAGCTATTATGAATAATCAATCCTCCATTTATGTTTTCAGGGATCATTGGGCTCATACCATTAGGCTTGGCCTCATTAATTTTCTCCGCTTGTCTTTGGGATTCCTGGTCCCTGGTTTTTTCCTTAGCTTTCTCAGGCAAAACGAGGCTTGCAGATTGAACTGGTCGCCATTCTTGTCTGGGTTTAACCTCCACCTGTTTGCCTGATTTCGGACAAGTTTCCGAGACATGGCTAAAATTGAGGCAATTTTGACATGCCATGGGCTTCCAATTGTATTCAACCTGTTGGAGGTGAATTCCACTAGGGGAATGTATAGGGATCTCATCCGGATAGCGATTTCCTGCTTCCACCTCCACACAGAGATGGGCAAAATTCAATCTTCTAGCTTCAGCTGTATGAGTATCCATGTATAAGGGATTGCCAATGTAACTGGCAATCTTGCTTATACCAGAGGAGCTCCAAAATTCCAGGGGAAGACCTGGTAAATGAATCCATATAGGAACTGATGTTAGCTGTAGCTTTTCGAATGCGGAATTTGGCCTCCATTTTCTCAGGATTAACGGTCTCCTAGCATAAGAGTGGTCCCCCGATTCCAGAAGAGTATCACTATCTTCTGCACAAGTGAAATGAAATAGATAGAAACCATTGCACAGAGTATAGATGGTCATCTCCCTTTTCAATCTCCATTTTTTTTATAGATTCTCCCTGAGGTTTAGAAAATACGGTCTCCTTCCAATGAAGTAATCCACTAGGGAGTTTTTCCATCGATCTCCAATCTTAGAGATTTCAGCTGAATTGAACATAATCTTCTTTTTTCCACTGTCATCATTTTAGGGCTTTACAAATCGAAGATTCAATGATGCAGTCTCTTTCTTCTTGCCAAAGGGCCTCTCCATGGATTCGAAGAGTTGATGGGAGATTCGCCTTCTCTGAGGTTCCACCCACACTCAGATTCTCCATTTACAGCGCTCACTTCTGTCAAATTTTGGTTTGGGTGATAATTTGCTACATCATCATTTGGGGCCACCCCACTATCGACATTCCCTACATTGGATCTCCTTTGGGCTCCCACGGCAACAGACGCCATACCATGAGTAAAGTGACTCTGGTTGGATCCTTACTATTTTTGTCCACAGTCAACGAGGTTGGTATAGGAATACTGTTTGTGGAAGTCATCCCTAATGTTCCGTCTTCCTGGTGGATATGGCCTTCACATGAGCTGTAGCAGGAAACAAAAATTCAGTCAGGGTATGAGTCGGAGGCTTCACTAGCACTGGTTTCTCATAGAGGATTTTTCGCGCCTTTGGGGTTTGCTTCTTTAACTTTTGAGGGGTTTGAGCTGCAACTGGTGATCTAGGAATCTTTTTATGGAGTCTGGTGCCACTCTTCCAATGGGTTTCAGGATCAAAACCATGATCCTCAATCACCAAACCCTTCTCCCGTTGAGAAATTTCCAGATGAGCAGTTGAGATAATGGATGGAGAGGTACAAGACTTAGATACAAGAAGTTCTTCTGAGGGCCAATACTCCATTACTGTATCTCTAGCCGTTTGAATACCTAGTCCCGGTTCTCTCACTTTGTGTTGGAGGGAACTAACATCACTGACAACCTTTTCTGGCTCCAACTGCCGAAGAGGGTTATTTGGATCTTTACCTGGATAAGGAGGTTTAGACTCCATGAAACAAGGAAAAGGGACAAGAAGGGCTTGGGCCCTTGTACTTTTAGAAGAGATTGCCTCCGAGGGGAGATCTCCGGCGAAATCCGTGGAGAAGATGAAACGGGAGTTTGCTTCGTAACTAAGCAATGCAGTTTTCTTGAGTCGGCAGTCCAAAAAAATGTTTTTTTTTTTAGTACTTTGTAGATATATAGGTGCTTGAAATATAATGGAATTGGGTTTATTGCTGTTATTCTAGGTAAACCTTGGAAATTCAGTTTGCTTTGAGCAATGCTCATTTACTTTTGACATGTTAAGATATTCTGGACTGTTTGGATTTTCTTATTGTTCCCTTTATTATGTATGGATTGTTTGGTTATGCTTATCCAGCGAGGAGGAAGCAAAAAAGAAGATTTATAATGTTTCGTGTGAGAGATATTTGGGTTTTGGGTGTGAGATCGACAGGGAGACCTCAAAAAAGATGGAAGGTTAGTACCCATTACATTTATATATGAAATTGTTATTTTCTTGATAAAAAAACATATATATAAGCTCACCAAACTTATGGTGAGCTAGCTTGCCCAATCACATGGGTCCCACATTTTGGGGAGTGATCCAAACCATTCATTTGCAAGGCCTTATCATAGATAGGGGGTGTACCAAAAATCAGCTCCATAGGATCATCCTAACCCCTCCATTTGTGGAGGACAAAAATGGACAGATAGATAGATGCAAGGGCCCTCCTTATGCAAGGGCTAAAGAAGGGCCCGTGAATCTATCCACGTCATTAAGTGCAACCGAATTCAGTTTCTCAACAGACATTAAAAATGATGTGGATCTATTCAAGTGCCCTTCTCCAGCCCTTGCACAAAGAGGGCCCTTACATCTATCATTCCTCTCTCTCTCTCTATCTCTATCTCTGTGTGTGTGTATACTAGTAAAAAACCCCGTGCGATGCATGGGCCGACAAAGAACTGTACGGATCACATCATAGGTTGATCCAACCGTCCATGTGATAGAACACAACATAAATAGGTTGTGCCCCAAAAATCATTTCCATAGGCTGATCCTAGCCCTCCAATCTATAGAGGTTTCCATAATATGTTGTTCCTCTTAAATCGGATGGTTAAGATTAAAAAAAAGGCACAAACTACATTTGGCATAGCAATGAGCAAGCATTAAAAAAATCCAACATTAGTTATCTACGAAGCTCATATGATGTATTTGTAAGATTTATATCAATCCCTATAATTCGCGGAGCTCCTCGTGAGGGTTCATTTTCATAAACCAGTTTGATAAGAAGCATAAAGAAAAAGAAAGTAAATGAACAGTCCGAGCATGGATGAACAGGTAAGTAAACAACTATTAAGCATCACCATTGATTTGATTTAAAGAAAAAAAATTCAAATTTGGAACCGCAGCTATATATAAAAAGAAAAACCATTGTGATGGAGTCTGACATTAAGGAAGAAATTAAAATACTTGTAGCAATAGCTGAATCAAAAGAGAAACTTCTGTACGTAAAAGACATTACCAAAAAATCCCCAAATTTGTAACAAAAGCAAAAAAAGATTCCAACATTTTGAATCCATTCAAGTCCAAGACCATTGTTCAAAACAATACGATCAGAATAACCCCGGAACCTAAAAAAAATAGCAAAAAAAAAAAAGAAATGGTCATTATTAGTATCCAAAGACCCTATAACCATCACCAATCCGACCGACAATTTGCCAACGGAATGCTTAATTAGATCTGCAGCCAAGAACAGATTGACTTTTGCTCGGGCAATCATTGAGAAATAATAACCAATCGGTAAGACAAAAAAAACACATTTCTAAATAATCCCTGACTTTCTAAAATACATAAGAATAGTATAGATTTTGGAACAACTAATTTTACCCAACCTCTCAACTCTGCACATGGTCTGGCCAATATCATGATTCAAATTATCATACAAACTCCGAAGCTAAAAGAAAAGACAACACACTTCATAAAATCCATGGTCCGATCATCAACTAAAATACTGAAATCAGCCCAAGAAAAAATAAAATAGATCGATCCAATAAATAATTGGATTTCAGTTTAGAGCAAGGTCACATTTTCTATGAATGAGCAGCAAAGCAACAAAAACCTCTATTCTAGTAAGGATTGAAATGACATCGCTCACTTGTAAGGCGAAATATTCATTATATCAACACGACATTAAATGCACATATGTAAATAATGTAACTTCATAAACACAACAAAATGCCCTGAGAAAATGGAATTTTTTTTTTTATATAATTAAGCTGGGGTTAGGCAAGAGACCCCCGCCAGAAAAAATACAACAAAAGAAAAAAAAAAGAAAGAAGAGAAGAAAGAGAAAATACAATACAAAAATTAATAGTTAATTTGTTTGATCTTCGACAACTATTAAAATGGGGTATAAAGGTCTATATGGAAGCCATTAAGTAATCTTTTCTCAAATTAGATTAACAAATTATCGAGTTAGGATTATGAAATTAGATTAAAAAAATAAGGGCAATGATCTTTTCACTCCCCCTGGAGTATGCATTCGCACCCCTTTTAACGTGATTTGATGTTAAAGTTGCCCCCTGTTCACGTTATAAGGGGCACGAATGCGTACTCCAGGGGGAGTGAAAATATCATTGCCCAAAAATAATTGAATAGGAAAATAAGGAAAGGAAAAATACATCAACAGAGATATACTTGAATTTTTCTGCTAGTTCGTGCTGTCTATGTACGTCAAACGGAGAGAAAAATTCGATAGCAAAAATTGTCCCGCTAAATCTTTCTAAGAAAAATCCAAACCATCAAATTCACGTTATCTATATACCCCTACAATAAAAAGGCATACAGGTAAGTGCAGGGGAAGATGGTACTCAAGCAATAAATTTTGACAAAGATCAAGCTTGCAGCAGCCTTTAAATGCCTGTGTAGGAAATTTCACAGCTATGGTGAACATTCTGATAGATAATTTATTTTGTAATTTAACCATAGGCTGCTATAGGCTAATCTCAATCATCTTCGACATTAAAAGGTGTCGATTAATATGAAAGATAAGTTCAGAAATAAGTATTCCTCCGAATCCCAATCAGCAGATATTGAATAACAATAAAATCCATTGAACTGGAAACGTGAAATTCTGTGGGGAGATCTTATTATAAACTACATAAACAGAACATGTAAACTCAATTATTAAGAGAACAATAAAAGTTGCCAACTCAAATCCTTTTACTCATTCAGAATAAAAGTAGCCATGTTGGGAGAGTTAGAAAAGTACAGACCTGTGAAATGCAAAGAAAAAGGGCCTAAGAAAAAAAAATTGAAAAAAGCATGTGAAAGCAATTAATTCATAAAAAATAAATTTTTCTCTAAAAGAAGAAGAAGAGGAGGAGGAGGAAGAAAAGCTCTACATAAGAAAATAAAAGAATGAACATATCATCAGAAATTGAAAACTTCATACAAATGTCGCTAGGAAAAAACCTATGACTATTACATTGGCATTGCATATTACAGTTATAAAAAACAAAATGGCAAGGGGAAAAGAAAACCTAAACAATGAACAAATTGAACACAAACTAAAACCTGACCAACAGGCCCAAATAAGAAAGTCTTTACATCAAAAACACCCTAAAACCTATCAATTCTTTGTTTTAATCAGCGCCTGTGCAGTAATAATAAGGTAAATGGGCTTGTATTCATCAAGAAAGCACATACAATGGTAGCCTGTAATCCTCCGAATGAGGGTGGAATCTACAAAAATAATACAACAGCATTAAAAACTTGAGTTTACAAAATTACCTGATATACCCAAATCCTTGCAGAGCTGGATGGATTTGAGGCACCTGGGGAACCGAAAGCAGCATATCTTCAAAAACCAAACTGAAGCTGGTCTCGAGAACTAAATCTGAAAATGGAAACAGATCATCAGACTGTAGAATAAAACCCAATCCAAAAGACCCAAATAAGACTCAGATTTCTCAAAACCACAAACACAGTAAAACCTCTTAAAATAGAGACAAAAAGCAAAACCAAATCCTATACCTGAAGAAAGCTGAGAAACTGGCATGTTCCATCATTGACCTTGCTAGCTTCCATGGTCTATCCCGTCAAAAGCCCCTTCCCTCCTTCTTCCTGCCATGTTCATGTTTCGAGAAAAAGGAAACCAAGTGAATTAAATAACAACAAAGAACCCTAAACATTATGTGCTTGCTCTCAATCACGGCTAACAGTTGAAAAGTGTCCAATGATCAATTTTGAACTCACAATCGATTCTCCAAATTAAAAACAAATAATGACCTTAGTTGCATGAAGGAAGAGATGGGCCAGAGCTGTCCTCATGAGTAAGAATGTGGGTTATCTGCAAGACCTAGAAGCAAACCCCGCATGTATTTGACAGAAAAGAAAGTTCAGTCGAAAACCTACCGAAAGGATTATTTAATATATTGATTTGAAAAATGAAATGGAATTGAAATCCTAAACCTAACCCTCGAGAAAAAAACTTGGAGCTCGAGGGAGAGTTAGCAGAAATCCAAATGAAATTTAAGAATAAATGGAAAAAAACCGTAAAAGGAAATATACGTAAAAAAAAAAAAAAACTGGGAAAAAACTGAGAAAATTAATAATTGAAGCAGAAAAAAAATATATCTAAAGAAATCCAGGGGAAGAAAGAAACTGACCGACTCTTCTTCGCATAAAGATTGGAAAAAGGTCTTCCATGCCGATGCTCTTGCTGGATGAACCGATGAGAAAGAGAGACATGTAGATAGGGATCAGGACGGAGGAAAATATCTATTCTGCGGGTAAGAGGCGTTTAGATGGGGATAAGGATGAATGGAAATAACATCTGGCAATACTCGTGGGTTTTTGGGAATACTCTGGCTTCTTGTTGTTTTCCTTTTCTACTATTGAAAAGGCAAAACAGTAAATACAAAAAGAGAGGCGAGATATTTTATCTTCCCAACATCTCGCGAGATTTTCTCCTGTATCTTGCGTCGGAAATCGGGAAATATTATTTTTTTAGCATTTCTGGGATTATTTTCTCCCTTTTCCGTTTTTCCTTCCGCTTTTTTTTTTCATATAAAAAAGGGAAAAAAATAGCTGTGGAGGAAGGGGAGCCTGACACGTAAGGCATGAATAGTAAAATGCCCTTTCGTCTTTATTATAGTAGATCTTTTATATATATATATATATATATATATATATATATATATATATATATATATATAGAGAGAGAGAGAGAGAAAACTGTTGGTGCGCTTAAGCTCACCATTTTTTTGGTGCGCTTAAGTTGTTATAACTCCTCCCATTCATTTAAATGTTTGGGTCCCGCTTAAGCGCACCAATGGGAGGCGTTATAACAACTTAAGCTCACCAAAAAAATGATTGCCTTGAAGCTCATATAGCTTATATGAGCTTGAGGGCCCAAACACATGAGTCCCACATTTTTTGTGTTGATCCAAACCATTCCTTTACAAGGCCCCATCATAGATAGGGTGTGTACCAAAAATCAGCTCCATTGGATCATTGTAACCTCTCCAAAAGCGGCAAGCAAAAATGGGCAGATTTGTGGCAAACGGTGTATGTCCATTTTGCCCTCCACTTTTGGATGGGTTAGGATGATCCTATGGAGCTGATTTTTTGTGCACACCCTATCTATGTAAGGGCCTTTCAAATGAATGCTTTGGATCATCCTAACAATATGGGCCCACATGTGTTTGGGCCCTCAAGCTCACAAAACAGAGTGGGGCCCACGTTGTATGGGTGATGCAAACCTTTCATTTGATGGGCCATGACATAGATAGGGTGTGCCCCAAAAATCAGGTCCATAGGATCATCCTAACCCTTCGATCTGTGGAGGTTAAAATGGACGGGTATAAACGGCCACAAGAGCTGATTTTTGGGGCACACCCAATCTATGTCAGGGCCCATCAAATGAATGGTTTGGATCACCCAAACAATGTGGAATGAATGGTTTGGATCACCCAAACAATGCGGGCTTACTATGTTACTGGCAGACGGACCAGATAAATACCTATCTATCTATACATATGAAATTATTATTTTATTAACTTTGCGCTTATTGTCTTCCTTATTCACAGGCCTGGCGGGTGTTCTCTTTGTGATACCCGATTGCTATAAGGATATTAAGAATAAGGACTACGGAGGTAAGCATTTCTGCATCACAGAAGGGCCGGACCTACCTGAATTTTGTTTTGTTTTGTTATTTACATGATAGTTGTAATTATTGTTTTTTTCTCTTTTTGGTCATTCATGACAATTGGAGGACTGTACTTGAGGTTTGCTATAGGATTTAGGTTGTCCCAAGTTTTTTGCTTTTTTTTGAAGAACGTCAATAATCGGTGCATACTTAATTTTGAACATTTTCAGTCCATCTTGGCAAAGTGGGGGGAGCTTTATAAGGCAATTTCTTGCTTTGAATACAAATGGACTCAAATCAAACTTCTAGCAAGGATTTTCATTCCCATATATATAACAAAGTGAGATCAGTAAGTTGGAAATATTCAACTTTGCACCCTTAATTCATCATTGTTTAAAAAGTGTTTAGTTATTCGTAGAGCAGATTGATAATGGATGCATGTTATATTTAAAACATCCAGAGTCCATCATGGCAAAAGCTGATAAGCCTGAATAGGCAATGACTTGATTTGAATGCTAATGGACTCACATCAAACCTCTCTTAACGATTCTCATTTCTCATATTTAATTTAACAAAAAATGAGATCAGTAAGGAGGAAACATTCAACTTTACAACTTTATACTTTCATTGTTTAAAGTAATGCATGGTATATTTAAAACTTCTTCATTCCATCTTGGAAAAGTTGATAAGCCTTAAAAGGCAATGGCTTGCTCTGAATTCTAATGAATTGGCATCAAACCTCTGTTAGAGATTCTCATTTCTCATTTTTAAGTGACATTCAACTTTACAGCCTCAAATTATCACTGTTTAATAGTTTTAAGTTATTTGAGAAGCAGATTGATAATGCTTTACCACCTCAAATCATCACTGTTTAATAGTTTTAAGTTATTTGAGAAGCAGATAGATAATGGATGCATGCTATATTTAAAACTTCCCGCAAATCTTTTAAACTTTAAGAAGGTAATGGCTTACTTTGAATGATAATGGACTGGCGCAAATCTTCTATTAGATAATCTTCACACATAGGCTTTGGACATTATTCTCTTTTGCCTTAATGGAATTTGATTTAATTGAAATTGAATTTGCAGCTGAACTACTTGTCAATGGGGAGATGGTTCAAACATCACCTGAAAGGCAGAGGAGGATGAGGGATATTCCTAAGAGAGCTCCAAACAGGCCCCCATATAACAGATTCCGATATCTAATGAGCAGAGAGAGCTTGTGTTGAAGCATTAATTGATTTTAACTGTTCACTTTCTGGGTGTGGAAGAAATTCAAAGCTTTTCTGCGAGTTATGGTATGTTATTAAAAAAAATGGCATGTCTTTAAAAAGGTAAGAGAAATGTAAGCTGTATGTTTGTAGTACATTGTTATGCCTTGTAATATTTATTATCAGCTCCATCCTCTGTGTGAAGATTATATTTGTAGTGGTATGTTATTTATAGTCATCTGATAATTCAAAGCTTAAAAAGGTAGGAGAAATGTAAGGCATGGGGTGTTATTTATAGTCATATGATAATTCAAAGCTTTTCCATCCTTTAGTCCCAATATTTGTTCATGATTGTATTGTTTTTCTCGACTGAGCAACTTCGATTATATTTATTCATCTGATAATTTTTATTTTGGAGGCTGATATTTCCACCGAGTGTATTAGTTAGCTTCTCTCTTCTTTCGATACACTTTCATTTGGTTAGGATAGCTCATGTCGAAATGTAAATAGCAGTGAGTTCTAAATAGTGTGGGGGCTTTGGATTTATGTATATATATTATCTGCATATTATCTCCTTAGATTCACCAGTATTGAGAGAAGAAGAATAGAAGAAGAGAATAAGTTAGGGCTACTTCCCTTCACTCAAGTATTTATATTAAAGAGCTGAAAGTACAATGACTACTATGCTCTTATGGCATATACACGTACATAAAGACAGAGATAACCAAATATATTTCCAACACTCCCTCTCAAGCTGGAGTGTCTACATCATACATTCCCAACTTGTTACAAATATCATTGAACTTGGCTTTGCTCAAAGGTTTGGTGAAAGTATCAGCTAGCTGATCTACTGATCGTGTGAAGATAGTGCATTATTCGCCCCGTTGAATCCGGTGACAAATGAAGTGGCAGTCCACCTCAATGTGTTAGTACGCTCATTAAAGACTGGATTGTTTGCAATGTAGATAGCAGCTTTGTTGTCACAATACAAATCAGCTGGAGAGGATGAAGTGAGCCCAATCTTAGATAGCAGAGAGAGCAACCATATAATCTCACTACATGCATAGCTCTATATTATGCTTCAGCACTAAACTTGGAAACCACATTTTGTTTCTTACTACACCAGGACACAAGGTTGCCTCCAACAAATGTGCAAAATCCCGTAGTAGATCGTTTGTCAGCAGGTGATCCAGCCCAATCAGCATAACAAAAGGCTTCCAACTTCATGTGGCCATGTTTCTTGAAAAGTAGCCCTCTACCTGGAGCACTCTTCAAGTATCGAAGAGTATGAATCGCTACTGCCCAGTGAGATGTACGAGGGTTGCTCATGAACTGGCTAACAACCCCCACAACGTATGAAATGTCAGGATGAGTATCTTCCAGGATCCTCTACCAAGTCACCTTCTTCTGGTAGAAGTTTCGTATTTGAATCCATGGGAGTAGATGTTGGTTTGATCCCCAATGATCTACAGCCATATGGTAGGAGAAAACACTAAGCAATCTTTCCATCAGTCCGCCACAAACCATAGAGGTAATAGCACTAGCTGTCATACTTTAGCATGGTGGATCAAAGATAAGGCCCCATTCATTTTAGACTATGAGAAATAGAGTCCAAAACTGATTATTGGAATCAAATTTGCATTTAATTTTGAGCCCAAAACTGATTATTGGAATCAAATTTGCATTTAATTTTGAGCCCAAAACTGATTATTGGAATCAAATTTGCATTTAATTTTGAGCCCAAAACTGATTATTGGAGTAATTTTGAGTCCAATAATCGGTTTTGGAACCAAAATCAATTCTCAAAAATTCAAAATGAACCGGGCCTAAAACAATGAACCTTCATTTTCAGTTGAAAGCATCAGGAATAACAAGGACGGTAGGGTGCATTATTGATCTAGGCTGCCGCCCATTGTGTTGATACCATGGTTTTAAACTTCGGTCTCAGACGAAATTCGGTAAACATTAAAAATTATTATTTTATTATTTACCTTATTTCAGACGAAATTTCAGAATATTTCTATTTTAAAAAAAGATAATCAATTTCTCAATTTCGCGATAAGGCCCTATTCGGTTTAGACTATGAGAAAGATTCCAAAACTGATTATTGGAATCAAATTTGCATTTAATTTTGAGTCCAAAACTGATTATTGGAATACTTTTGAGTCCAATAAGCAGTTTTGGAACCAGAATCAATTCTCAAAATTCAAAATGAATCGGGCCTAAAACAATGAACCTTCATTTTCAGTTGAAGGCATAAGGAATAACAAGGACAGTATGGTACATTTCCATGAATTAGATTGATTATTGATCTAGACTGCCACCCATTGTGTTGATACTAAATACTGGCATATCTCCATTTTAAATGTAAAAACAAGTGCCAAAATCAAGGAAGGTACAACTATCAGAAGCCTCTAACACCGGTAACACTGTTCTTCCTGGAAGTCTTAAGTGGGGCAAAGCATATAACTCAGGTGAACAACACAGGAGGCACATCAGAAATCTTCTACCATAATCTATGATTTAAAGTCAAATTAACATCAGAAATCTTCTTCCATAATTTATGTTTTCAGGTAAACTTGACATCAGAAATTTTCTTCCAAAATTTATGTCTAATTCAAAATAATATATATCTCACTCCGCCGACGCCAAAAATGGAAGTTTTGCATGGGGGATTGTTGCATACCACATAAGTCGACAATTCAGTTACATCTATCATCTTTTACTCATCAGTCACACATCCTCTTGAAGCAGGTTGCACATTCTTGATGTACTGAAAACAAGTGACAGATCCTTTTTATCTTACAAATCCAGCACAGGCGAAAATACTAACTAACAAGTGATTGTTATCAGCAGGGGCGGAGCCAGGACTTTACAGTTGGGGGGGGCGGATTGGTCATTGGGAGGGGGGTGGCACTTACTAACTTTTTGGAATTTTGGTGGAAATTTTCGAAGGGGACTCCATGTAACACGGATTTTTCAAGTCATTGGAGGGGCCATGCCCCCCCCCCCCCCCCCCCCCCCCAACGCTATATGTAGCTCCGCCCCTGGTTATCAGAGAGGGGGTATATAGGGTATTTACAGACCTTGTATAGAACTCCTGAGCTAGCCTTGTATTGGGGTGCAACCCATTTCTTTCTTCTCTCTGCTAACTCCTCGTCTGTCAATTGAACGTCCATTTGTCTCTTTGGAATGTCAATTGTGATTATGTCCCCATTCTGGACCAAACCAATTGGCCCACCATCCTGCAACAAGTCATCACAATTCATTAGTAGAGAAAATGTAATCACTAGTCATTAGTAGAGGGTGGTGAACTTCCCTCTTTTAGTTTTTTTCAGGAAATTTACCGAATAGAACTCCCTGGCCCTCCAACAGTTTTTGGAGAAGGCCAGAAAATCAAAATCATGCCATAATTGACTGCCTGGAGTAACTCTAATAGGGCATTCTCCATAGTAGTTGTTGAGTGTCAAAGATGGAGGTTTTAGAGCTCGGGGAGAGGATAGGTGGTAGAAAATCCAGTTGAGGCTATTGGATTGATAGCATGAAAGGTGTCTACCAGGATCTCATCGTAGGGGGCTACTCTGTAAAAGAGGAATTAGAGGCCCTGGACGTTCAAAATCACTGTTGCAGGAAAAACCTTATTCGAATCGCCAATGGCAAAGATACCAAGGATTTCAACTGTGCAAGTAAAGGTTCAAACCATGGTTTGTCAAACGTTTGAAGCTGAAGGTTGGGAAAAAAAAAAGCTCCGCCCAGCAGAGCTGAGAAACTCTCTGGTGATTGGTTTCGTAAAAACTGCGATTATCAGTGACTGGCTAATCCTTGTAATCGGTCGTATCGCTGACTAATCTCCCCCCCCCCCTTCTCCTTTAAAAGTACCTTGTAATCGGTCTTCGGATCGTTATTTATCTGAAATTGTAAGCTGTGGGGCAACTTGTCCCTGGCTAAACCTTTTGAATTTAACGAATTGTCACTTTTCAACCAAAAAAAAAAAAAAAACTGCGAATATCATAACTTCAGAAGGGTGTGCTGCAGATGGTGTATAAGGGATAAAACGCAGGTTCAGGAGGTGAATGAAGAGATTGTGCCAAAACCTGCATTATCATTCAAATCTTGGCCTTCCATAGGTTCTCTAAAGATCGTGCTTGACGAAGAAGGCAGGTTGTTACCATATCGGGCACGGACACTGCGGATAGATCGAAATTTCTCAGGAGATGCCTATTAGGCACTCTAAAATGGGAAAATTGGAGCCTTGAAGAGTTACACATATGGGCCAGATGGTTTTGGGATATTCC
Source organism: Tasmannia lanceolata (assembly GCF_043159265.1). Classification (NCBI taxonomy): domain Eukaryota; kingdom Viridiplantae; phylum Streptophyta; class Magnoliopsida; order Canellales; family Winteraceae; genus Tasmannia; species Tasmannia lanceolata. The sequence goes on from NW_027518692.1 coordinate 55,756,387, forward strand.
TAATCTTCAAAAACCTTGTCGATTAGGGAAGGAGGAGGTCCTATTTAGCTTTGATTCTGAATATTTGGTGAACCATATTTTTGGAAAAGGGGGAAGTGCTGTAGGAGAATGGCTTCTAAAGCTGGAACCGTGGAGCCAAGGCAACCGAATGGGCGTTATTTCTAGATGGATAAGAATCCACGGGATGCCTCTTCACACTTGGGCGAATTCGACAGTGGAGGCTCTTGAAAACAATTTTGGGCCAGTTATGGATCCCTACCCTGGGAAAATATTGAGTATGCGATGGCGAAGGTTCTGACCTCTCCTGGGTCACTGGAATAACTCTCAATTACCTTGAAGGTTGCTTCCAAATCATATGACATCGGGGTAATTGTTTCACGTGAACAAATCTACCCTAGAGCTGACAATGAGTGGGGGTTGTCAAATGCAGTCTTTCCACACTAAAGGATCGGAGTAAGGCAAATGTGGGTGCCGACGGTAGCCTTAATCCGGCACCGGTGAAAATGCATGATAAGCTTCGTCCAGACCAGATCAAATTGAAGAAGACGGTGACATCACCATTGATCAACCCAAGGTTGCAAATACTTGCAATCGAACGGTCCATCCATATTGAAGGCACATGATTGGTTTATGACTAAAGCCAATAAAGGAAAAGAAGTGGTCGTTGATCCTAAGAGATCTAAGGAGGAGATTGATCAAGCCGTTCATTCGAATTTCAAAAATCTAACATTGCTGGCGAAAGACCCGATGCCTCCACCGCAGGCCATTATTATTGGGTCGCGGGTTTCTTTTGGTGTGGTTCGGGTGAGAGGTGATCCAACGTCTATTGGGAATCATGATAGGGACGACAGACCATGCGTCTGGTCGATGGAGGTGAGAGAGGACAGATGTTTAACATCCGTCGACGAAAGCGGGCCTATGTTACATGCAATGTCATTTGTAACCCACTACTCGCCAGCTAGAAAGCATGGCTATAATATTAATGGCATGTGGAGCCCACACAATCGAAGTGCTGTGCATGAACGCCACCCTGTTGATCGATATTACAAGTGGCATCCACAGTTGAATGGCCCTATGCATGTGCAACACTTGCAAAATAAAACCGGACGACGCCGCACACCGACTATTACCGGTCATCCGCCTCTTTCTAAACGCCATCTCAATTCTATTCACCGGATTAAAAAAAAGGGTCAAATTCACAGGTGGCGGTGGGCCAAATCTTAAGGGGCATAAGAAGCCGTTTCTTTCTACGTTAGAGCAGTGGGATCTTTGGCGGTGTCGGATTCGGCGTCTAAGCATCCAGAAGAAACGGAAGAGGTGGTAATTCCGGAATCTACCCAAGATTCCCTGGAGGTCGAAATAAACAAGAGAATTAAGGAGGCTTTGCAGAATTCGGGTGCCCCACGGAAGAATTTAATGTCCCCACAGATAAGGAGTCTTTTTGCTTGGACTCTATGATGCAAGAAAGGGACGACATGGCTGAAATGGGCAAGGCATTGGGGGTAAACTACGAAGAAGATGAAGAGGCAACTAGGAACATCCTTGACTCAATTGAGACCAAGGACAAACCAAAATCAAAGAAAAAAAGGGTGATTCATTGGGGGGTACGGGAGGTCCGGGGCTTGAAATGAGCCGTGGCTTGGGTAACAGGATCAAATTTACAGAAGTAACCATGAGGATGTGCTTCTGGAACGTGAGGGATTTGGGTCTGACAAGAAACACCTGGCGGTAAGGGACTTAATTCACCGCTGAAAGGTGGATCTCGTCGCCATAATTGAATCAAATATTATGGGGACCACGGATTCATTGATCAACAAGCTCTGGAGAAGAAATAACAGGATTTGGGAAAGAAGCTGTGGGGACGGCTAGCGGAATTGTGATCATACAGAAAAGTGATTACTTCAGGGAGGAGGATGTAAACATTATGCTGTTCTATATATCCATGTTGGTACCATCTGCGAACTAGATTGATAAATGTTGGTACCATCTGCGAACTAGATTGATAAATGGTTGTTGACTGTGGTCTATGGACCGGCAAGGGCAAGAGGAAGAAGTGGGCTGTGAACTGAACTAAAGGACATAAGAAAGCAGTGGCAGGAACCATGGATTGTGGGCAGCGACTTCAACATGATTCACTTTCCGGCGGAGAAGAACGGTCAGTCCACAATTACCAACAGTATGCGGAAACTTTCCGACTTCATCAACCGCAATGAATTGGTTGATTTGCCACTGGAAGGGGCAAAGTACACATGGACTAATAACCAGGAGAATCTGATTATGAGCCGTTTGGATCACGTTCTGATCTCGAGGGACTGGGAGGAAGTCTTCCCGCTAATTTCTCAGAAGGCCCTCCCGAAACCTACCTCTTTACCTCTCTGTACCTCAGACCACAACCCTATCATGATAGAGTTTTCAAAATTTGTTGGTGGACCACGCCTGAAATTCCACTTAGCAACCCAAGAGAGGGGTGAATTGGGTGTCTTTTAAAATTTTAAGAACTTTGAAAAACTTTCTTGCACTAGTTTTAAGTTGGTTAAGAATATGAATTAGTTTTAGAGTCAAGAGTTGGAGCACTTACCACAAGAGAAGAAGAGAAGAGATAATGAAGCTTGACACAAGAATTTTATAGTGGTTCGATCGTAAACCCAAGACCTATTCCACTCTTCCCAAGTTGATCTCTTGAGGATTCCACTAATAATCTTCTTCCAAGGAACTTAAATACGGCGTTCCTTTCGCCAAGTACAATCCGAGCAAGAACGCTCCAAAGGGCTTAAATACGATGCCCCTTTCGCCAAGTACAAAAAAGGAAAGAAGGATGTAACTCACTTGCCTCTTAATAGGCTGATTACAATGTATAAAACACTCACTCTCACTTTAGAAGGATAAGAACAAGAAGATCCTAAAAATCTCTCAAAGTAATCTAAGAGTAAAGGCACAAGAGAGTATTTTTGTTTTTTGTTTTTAACGGTAACAATTTTATTTCAATAAAAGCGTATACAAAACACCCGGGACATGTCCCAGTGAGTTACATAATCCAATTATCGATTTATTACATCACAAAACCCTGATTATAGAATTCCCGGAGTCACTCGTGACCTGGATACTTTCTTGAACTTATATTTTTACTATTTAAATTATTGCTTTTGCTCCACGAGTTTTGATAGATTACAATCTCTGTCTGATCCCAGTGTCCCTGCCCAACACAGATACGGATAGATGCTTTTGATCCATTTACCAAGGTCCAATTTAGATTTCATGATATTAAGAAGTGAGTTGGTTACATTATTAGACTAAGGAGTGAGGAGGATATTACACGCATTCTATAGTAGAATCTCTTTAGATAGGCAACCCTTCCATTTACTACAAAGGAGTAAGTATTTTGATCCTGTGTGAACACAGAAGATTTGTGACATGTGAAAGCATGGTTGAAAGGTGTGAATGGTCAAAATGATACAGTAAATAAGTACAGCTGTACTGCTCACAATTGTCATCCCCACCATATAACATAAGCTGAAGCCTGCAATTCACTATAAGTTGCTATCTGGCTAGGCTAGTAGAAAGTAATTCTGAGACACAAGAATAAGTCAAAACCAGTAAACAAAACATTAAAATACCTGAGCTTCAGGGCAAATATGGCCAACAACATATCCATTTGAGCCTCCTGAAAGTCTACCGTCAGTCAACAAGGCCACGTCCTGCAGTGTTTAAAGCAACTTATAAAAAAAAAAACCTTTTTTGGATTAGAACAGAAAACATTCAGTTCAGCCAAACCAAAAACAAAGAGTAATTTATTGGATCAATGGCAAAATGACTGCATAGTAACTAGCAACTCTTATCATGTCAATCTTTCACAGGGATATGCAAGGGTAAGAAACATATATGTATGCTCATGACCAACTAGGATAACTAGTATTTGTGACAGATACCGAGTAAATCCAATTTTTAATATAAATTATTGTTCAATACCAACGTGTCATGCTACAAAAACAGTGTTACTTCAGTTGGTAAATCACGGGAAGAGAAATCAATACCCACTTGTAACGAGGGCCAAATCACTGTTTCAAAACTTATCCGCATCACTCGTAGATTCACCCAAGTAGACTCGATTTTTGTCCTAAAACTCTTTTCACTTGTCTGAGTTAATGAAAAACTGATTGCGTCAATCATAAACTCACCCGAGTCGACGTAGCTTTCCCTTGGCCAATTTCTTGTCCCATTACGAGTTTTTAAACACTGGGCTAAACTAGTGATCATTGATCGCAAACAAAAAAAAATCACTTGCTTCAATTTGAATGAGGATACCTTCCCAAGACCAGCCCCCATTATAGCACTTGTTGAAGCTCGCATTTCAGGCATGCCAGGTCCACCCTTCGGTCCCTCTCCTCTAATAACAACAACTTTGCCCTGGAACATATAGATAATGTAAGAATTTGAATTAGACAAAGATAAAGTTCCCTCTCTTTTAAATTTTTAATAACAACTTTTCCATGCCAAGGCATTCGTAAATGTCAGACATGCATTCTTTTCTGTATTTTTGTGGTGCGAAATGATTTTACGTCATCTATCAGGGTACTGGCTACACGCTTGTAAATGGCAGGTTGACAGCCAAGCCAAATGTGAGTTGTCCACATTCTTTGAAATAGCATTACTGCTAGAAACTCTAAAGAGATCAACTAAGGGATTTTCAGCCAACACACTATCAGTTTGGCTGGTGCAGCACCCACTCCTAATTAATTAATCGAATATAAATATACTCTAATAAAGTAACTAAAGTTGAAGCACCTTTTCACATGTAGAGGGTTTACAAATGCCAAATCAGATATCCATTACCTTAAAGCTTGTAGGATTTTCTGAGATAGCTGCTAACATTGAGTCCTCGCCTTCAAAAACAAGAGCAGGACCTGCCAAGCATATGCCAACACTATCCTATTGCTTCTAAAATGATACATAACAATGGCAAAGATCAAGAGATAGCAAGAAGAAAGAAATGATATAGAATACAGCACCAGAGAAATATATATCTTCTTTCCCAGTAATTTTTGCCACAGAGCCCTCTGGGGCTATATTGCCATATAATATCTTGATGTGGCCTGTTGACTTGATGGGGTCTTCTATTGGTCTTATTATTTGCTGGAAAATAACAAAATAGCAACCTTCATATTCAAATTGTGCAGGAGTCATATCTAAGAACCTAAAGAGTTACAAATTTACTATCTTACCTGACCTTTAGCCAAAGAAGGGATAAACATTACATTTTTTGCCACTGTCCTACCCGTGACTGTAATTAAATTTTATAAAGTAAGCGTTTAGCAATAAGATCAAGGAGTAGATGAACAATATTATCAAGGAGGGAAACATCCACCAATTTACTATGCATACCAGTTATGCAATCCCCATCTAAAAGCCCTTGCTCCAAAAGATAGCGCATGACTGCAGGTGTTCCACCAATCTATAACAAAAATGTTTATCAGCCAATCACGAGACTCCACATACCAAGCAATATAAGAAAACACTAGATAAATATACAAAATGTTAGAAATTAAATTCCTCGGCCATTCATATTCTACAGACCTTGTGTAAATCCTTCATGACATATTTTCCACTAGGCTTTAGATCTGCAAGGAAAGGAACCTCATCACTAACCTTCTGAAAATCATCAAGAGTCAATTCCAGACCCACGGACCTGCAAAAGGCACAAGCATCACCAATTACTGCAACTGCATTAGACACATGTCTACATATATATGGAAAAAAACATACTGAACCCTCACCTAGCAATAGCAATCAAATCCAGCACGGCATTGGTAGATCCACCAAGGGCCATAACAACAACCATTGCGTTGCGCAATGATTTTTGGGTGATAATGTCTCGCGGTTTCAAATCCAATTCTATCAATTCCCTTAGATGCGTGCCAACGAAATGGCACTCACCCAACTTAAATGGCCTTTCTGCAGGTCTTGAAGAGCTTTACAAGATATGAAAACAAGGATTAAAATAAGAAGCGAAACAAAAAGCTCAATCGGTGTGTACAAAGCTTGAATTCAAAAATAGAGTTTCAAGGACAAAGAAATGTTAAATCTTAATGTCAACTGTTGAGGAGAAGAAGATGGAAGAAAAGAGTGAATTGGAGTTAGAAAATTACTGACTTCTCCAAAAGCTCAAGCTGTTAGAGAAGGGCAGTATTTAAAATTTTATACTTTTAACACTCCCCCTCACGTGTGGCCCACTTGGCAAACACGTGGCACATGTGGTCCCAACTTGGGCCGACCATTGCATGTGGATATTTTTTTCCCCCGACATCGGGGAGGTTTGAACTCGAGACCTTTGGCTTTGATACCATGTTAAGGAGAAGAAGATGGAAGAAAAGAGTGAGTTAGAGTATGCTACCCCTCACTTATGTATTTATATAGAGGAGAGAACATACAAATCACCACTATGCCCTTAGGCATGTACACAACATACACACACATACATCTAACATCTACAATAAAACCCTGCTTGGACATAATTTTTACCTGTAAGGAAGTGACATTCCCATCACCTCAATTGCATAAGCCATTGTATTGGCTGTGTACATGCCACCACAAGTCCCTGCTCCAGGGCAAGAAGTCTGAATAATATACTTCCTCAAATCACCACTGCTAATGTATCCATAGACCTAAAGTGTACCAACAACCCCAAGGAATAAATTGCAAGGCTTGAAAATATTGGTTAAGAAAGCAATGACGAATAATGAAAAAGCTTGAGTCCACAAAATAGAAATGGAAGTTCCTTTTTTCATTTTCCTTTGAGTGACACTGGAAAGGCAAATTCTGAGCTACAAGTACTTATCTGAAAACATATAAGCCAAAGGGCTTAAAACAGATCTCAAGAATATGAAGTTCCACATTGACCTTATCTCTTCAGACAATTACATTTTGCTCATTACAAACATGCTCCAGTGACACTGGGTAAATCTCACAACAATTGGCCTCTAAAGGCTTGGATTTACTGATCATTCTAAGTGATACTTCTTGTTTTATGAACCATAAAACACAAAGATTTGAGTCCTCGGTTGTTTGTTCATGAGAAGTTTTTCAATGGGTGTTTAACTTTGATTGTCGCTGAGTGACGATGCCCGTTGTGGCTAGGGTAATGGGACAGTGGGAGTACACTGCCTTTTGCCCCAATAAATAGGTTATTCTCAAACCCACATGTGACTTTAAACTTTCCATTCTTGCAGAGAAAGATGAATCTGGAACCTCCCAAGAAGCAATAGAGATGCATATTCATAAGGTTCACATTTATTGCGAACGATGAAATTGTTCCATCGCGAGGAAAAAGGTGTTGCGACTTATGAATTTGTCTCCTAAAAAAAAGACCCACTAAATACAAGTGGAGTTGAAGTTCAACTTTTTGATAGGACCATAAAAATATTTGGCCTAAGCTCATAACGAAAAGCCAAAATGATCCACTCGAATAGCAGAGAGAGATTGTGAATAGGCTATCTTTTCCATAGTTTAGTTCTCTTGTCAATCCTTGTGTAAAACCTCAACTCAACTAAGCCTCTGTCCCAAACTAGTTGGGGTCGGCTTCAATCCTTGTGTAAAACCTAATTCATTAAAAATGAACGTTAAGACAACTTCTCCTTAGATGAAGGAAACCAATATATTTTCATTGTGAAGTAAAATTTAAGTCTTACTACTTTCCTCATATATGATGACGACATTCTTCTTGCAAGTACTGACTTGAGCTGATTGTTCAATGAAGTTGTTAGTGGTTTCTTTTAAGATAATATATATATATATATATATATATGGTAAATGATTTTAGCACAGACATGGTTTGCTACATGCGTGCACCTAGCTTGTCGTTTAGTATATAATTGGCTTGTAAGTGCGTTTGGCTTGATACATGTGAGCATATATCAAAACGTGTTTGTGCTGAAATCATTTCCTTGTATGTGTGTGTATTACACATGTCATGTTAGCCACATCGTCGGTGTGAATTTTTTGGTAATTCATCTAAAAAATATCTTAATTTATCGCATGAGACATGGACTAATGAAATTATAGACCAGTCTGACAAAACCAAATGTAGAAACAGTATTACCATAATCAAGAAAAACGTAAACTTATATTTGAGTGACAGCATTCTTGGTTGAACCGGGTAAAAGCAAAAATGCAAAAGGCCTCAAGTCCATGGTTCAAAATAGCAGCCGATACATATCCATAACGGAGGGTCCAGTACAATAGGGTACTGGTGCAAACCCCGAGGCTTGCAACTTTCTACAGGAACTTTAAGAGCTCATGGGAACCAACATTCACAATTCATATAGTCATATCCACAACCGAAATAAATGAACAAGTCTTTAAGTGGTTTAATAACAGGATAAACAACTATTAAACTAATTGTAAAGAGAAAAAATCAATAGGACATGTTCTATATTAAGCAAGAAAACAATTAACAAGCTAATTGGCATAAGAAAATGGGGAAAAGAGGCTCAAATAATCAACTCTATTCACTGTTTTATTGCTGTCCACGATATAAAGTAAAGATCTAGGGCCCAAATATTATTAAAAAAATGATAAAAGACTTAAAATAGGCTAGGGTAATTAACTAGGGATGTCTAGAAAGGTTTCTGAAGGCTAAAACATGGCTAAAAGGGGCTGAAATATCAAAAAATAGTACAGGTAAATTGCAGCAGTACTTCCACTCATAGATTTCGCTAACAAAGAGGCCAAGAGGAAGGTATAAAAGCCCGTGGTCACGTGTCGAGTCTCCGGACAGCAACTACCTCCAAATAGGGAGAAAAATAAGCTCAGAAAGAGAAGAGCAGGGGATCGGAAATCAAGATAAAACGGGGGAAGAGAGAGATTGAGAAAGAGTGTAAGAGAACTGAGAAAGAGAGGGAAAGAATAAGGGGGCGACAGAGAGAAGAAAGTAGGAGAGAGAGAGAGAGAGAGAGAGAGTAGGGAAGAAACCCTACAGAGAGAGAGAGAGAGAGAGAGAGAGAGAGACACCCATGGCGTGGGAAGAGAGAAAACCAATTAGTTGTAACTTATGAGAAGAGAGAAAACACCTAACCTCTATTTCTCGTGAAGTTATTTTACAAAAGAGAAAAATCACTTCATCAAACCCAATGACGGCATAAATATTACACCTTGGGATAAAAAAGAGCACTAACAAAATTACAACATACGATTATTAAAAAAAACGGAATTACAACATACATCAGGAATAAAAAAAAGGTGAACTAGGTCAAATGTAAAAGGTCATATGTATACAACATTTACTAAACACTAACCTTCTTAGTTCCACCATAGACCATGATACTAGGTCGATTTATCCGTCCGATTGCCATAATTCTACCTGCAATCTGTAGAGGCACAAAAGCAGATTCAAAATCCACAGTTCAACTTAACACAGACTGCACAATAGGGGTAGGCTTTAGGAAAAGAAAAAAGATACAAACAAGATAGTTTTCATCAGTCATCAAAATATTATTGAAATGAAAAAGAAAGCATGCTTTGTCAAGCCAACCTCAAAACATGACAACAATCCAAATTTTGGTTACTGATTTAGAGAGAGTATTATTACTGGCAGAATCAGATGTCAAAAGGATTAATACACTGAGTTCACATGCTAGGCAAGTAATGTTACACAGGTATGTGTAAATACTTGAACAAAAGAATCACAATTGCAAGAACAATTCAAGTGCAATGACTAAAGAAAAAACAACTTCATGACATTTTAGAAAAAGGGAAATCCGGCCTGCAGAAAAGATAGATCATATTTGGACATCGAAAGATTTGAAACCAAAAGTGAGTCCTTAGAGGTTAGCGTGTTTAACTGTGGATATTTGAAACCTGAATAGACAATTCTCTCTCAAGTATGTTCACATCCTTCATAGTACTAATGGGATGCTGGATTAGAAACACAAAGGAATGACATGGAGATTTTATGCATTGGAGTGTTCTCACTCTTGCTTAGTGCTGGGGACAACCTCACCCTTATTTGTTCTCATTGTCTTCTTTTCTATGATTTAGCCGACACTTCGAACTTATTGCCGACACACGTGTCTTGCCGTGTCCGACACGACACGCTTGTCCACCCTTGTCGACACTCCTTTGGACACTTTTCAATGTATAGTTGTAAGTGTTAGACTTAATGTGAGTGTGTGGGCACATTTTTTGTGCCGTGTCAAGTGTGACAATTTGTTTTATTATTGCATATTGTGTTTACCTCTTTTATTATTTTTTTGAAAATTGACAAATTTCATTAATATTGAGAAAGCAGTTGGGACCAATAGTCCCGGCCTGCATTACAAAATATTAAAGAGGACTGGACCAACATGCCTGCCCCAGTCCCAAAAGGAAACAAAAACAACATCCAAATCTCTATACATTGTTCAAGCATCGTCCTAGACTTCCCAAAATTCATTCTTACACCAGGGAAACCTAACCAAGGTTACCTGGAACGCGGTTCGTTCCGGTACGCGGTACGGGAACGGGTACGGGGTACGATGAGGGTATATATATAATTTCATATATTTTTACAAGAATGTCATTACACACTACACACATTTAATACAAAAATATAAAAACCTCGTGTATGTCATACATATCTTTTCAAAAAGAAAGTTCTGGTTGGAATATATGAATATCCTTCCATAGTCCATACTACATCCATTTAATAAAAAAATAAAAAAACCTCATGTATGCCCTACATTTTTTTTTCAAAATAAAGCTCTAGTTCCAATTCAACCCAAAATATATAAAATTTGTAGCTCTCTCTCTCTCTCTCTCTCTCTCTCTCTCTCTCTCTCTCTCTCTCTCTCTCTCTCTCTCTCTCTCTCTCGGGTCGCCACGGTTCGTCATTTTTGGCGATCCGGGTCGTTAGTGAACCACGTTTCGGATCGTGCGACCCCGGATCACGGATCGGAGGGCGAATGGTGAATCCGGTAACTATGAACCTAACCTTAAAGCATCGGGATTTCCCCCAACTTGGCGCGAAGTTTTCTGAAGCCCATCCAAGAATCCCTGAAGAAAGGAGGAAGGGAAAAACTGTTCATCTTCCCCCACAGAACTTTCTAGAAAACTAGGGGAAGAGTGAGATTCAATCTCGCCATCTACTATTGCTAAGGCCATATCCCTAACAGCGTGCCAAACATCACTCTGATGTCTTCTATCTTCTGGCCGGCGGCCAACACAGTTGAGGAAGGAATTGGCGATTGCCAGTTCATCATTATAAACCATTCCTCGCATCTTATCATTAATAGAGTGCAACACCATGATCTCTATAAAGAGATTACGCCCTCGATTTCCAGGGCATGAGGCCGATTCTGGGAATTCCTGATCTTCCATTTCTTTTTCAAAAAACCGCCCTTAAGTACCAAGGCTAAGACCCTTTGCCAATCTTTCAACCAGGGTAGCCAAATTCCTTCCTTGATTAGCCTTGTGTGGGGGTAGACCTAATAAGCAAGCAAGGAAACTTATCATCATACCTGAGCCTAGATATAGGAACCCACCGCCAATAGCCGGCGGTTGTAATAACCCTAAATGAACAAAAAGAGGTAATGCTCATTCCTTGCCTTGAGCGCCCTTCTCGATATACCTGATCTTTCATAGCTTAATAAGTGCAATTTGTGCTTCTCCAAATAAGTGCAATTTGTGCTTCTCCAAATACAAGCATTTAGATTTAAATTACAAGGCGTCCCAACAAAAGCTATGGGTCTTGACACGTGCGGTAGAGTCATGACCCAAGATCGTTTTTCCCCTAAAGCCCTCCCTGATACTTGATTGTTGCCCATCTAACATTTTTTCCTTTTACCTGCTTGACTTCTGGGGGGCCTGAGTTGAACTGGGGATTCCAATGTGGTCAGCCCTTCAAAATTTCCTCATGTTCATGAACCTACTTTTACTAGACCAGGAACGAAAAGGGATAACTCTGCCAGGGTGCTTTCTATAGTAGGTACGTTTTGACTTTAATCTTTTTTCCTTAGAGATGATCAGACAGTCAGTAACAGGTGGCACTTCTGAACAGGAGGGAAGTTTGAAATTTGAATTTGAATTTGAAAAGGAGACACCCAAATCTTCCCCAAGAAGCTTGTCAACAGCTGGCCGGACTTCCCCAATCGGTAAGGGAACCGGCGGAAAAATACCCGGGTCGGTAAAAATCCTCGCACACGAGGAGGCGTCAATTGTTCGTTGGCTCTGGAGGGTGAACGCAACAGAATATATCTTATCGAGAACTTTAATTTTGACACAAGAGCCGTGAAAAAGCCACCAAGGAGCCAGAATTTTAACTGAGACGAAGCTCATACAGTGCTGGTGATTTCCTTCCATTTTTGTTACCAAAACTTTACCAAAGAGGTTCCCTAATGCTTCCACTGTTGAGGTTGCCCAGACATGTAAGGGTATACCATAAAGGTAACCCAAAGAACTTCCTCGCCTTGGTTGAAATCCTTACTCCACAGCGAGAGAGAGATTAAAACATTACCTAGGGCTTTAGGTCCCAAAGCCAAAATCTGTAACAACAGGGGTTCAGAGTCAAACATAAAGGGGAGCTCATCAGATGCCAAGTAGCAAGGACAAGGAAGAGAAGGAGTATCCCAGGTTATCTACGGCCAACTCCAAAGGTCATTCAATGACGAAGAAGTGTCTTTTAGTTTACCTATAAGACAAGCTTTGAGGGAGTCCATACGAGTGAACACTTCCTGGCCTGTGATAGATAAGGTTGGGCATCCATTTTTCTCAAAAGAAATTTTACTGAGTCGGGCCATCGACAATCCCCATCCTCCTTACCCGTTACTTTAGGTCCATTACGAACCACCCATTTTGAGCGTGACTCGTACCGATAACAAAGCCGGCAATTCTTCCGCCATTTGAAGTTAAAATACCGGCATGAGGCGCAAAGCCAACCATTTCCAGATTTTCTTTTGGAGCAACCATAAGAAGAGGAATAAGTTTTCAAAGTTTGCTTAGACTGCAGGCATCTTCTGTACTTTTTCCTCCAACTAAAGTTATAGTAAGAACAACAGCAACAATTCCAATCTTCCACCATCGCCTCCATCTCGTTGAACCTATTCAAGCTTGATTCAGGTAGAGAAATCCACTGCCAATACCATTGATTTGAAAAAGACTGCCTTCTACAATCAACACCAAGAAGAGAATGGGGAGGATATGGGGTCTAACTCCTATAGGTCCTAATTTTGGTCGAGATGAAATCAAAATTGTTTACCTCTTTTATTATTAACTTTTCTTTTATTATAAACTCTTTTTTAGCTCTTCTTTAACTAATATTTGTTGTTGTATCATATATATACTTTCTATTTTAGCAGTGTCCCCGTTTCTAAATTTTTGGGGTTCGCCGTGTCCAACACTCTGTGTCCGTGTCCACAAATCATAGCTTCTTTTCAATAAATGTTTCCACTATTTCTAAACGCTCCCTATATGGTGGCCGACCGTCAAGTCCTGTGAAGGTGGTACATTAGCGTCATAAAAACTGTGCTGATGTTGGATCAAATATCAAGGGTGGTACCATTTTGATGGTACTTGACGGTCGGGCACCATATAAAAACTCATTTCTAAAAGAAAAGTAATAAGCAATAATAATAAGCAATTCATTTATCACCAAAATAGTGAAGTACAACCTAGAAAATTTTCTTCAGCCCAAAATACAGTGTTTTGTTATAAAGAGAAGAACAGTCCGTTCATATAGAAAACTTGCAGTGAATCAAGTGCCACAACATTGCAGAGAGAACTACTTGAATGTCAAGCAAACCAGATTGAATAAGCATCAATGTGGCAGACTAGATTTGAAAGATGACCCCCAAGCTAAAGAGATGTCAGTTATGGTTCTGCACATGTTGTAACCTCCTTTGATTAACTTGGGGTTTATAGTACACTGAGTAGTTAACAGTCAGAAAGTTTACTTGGGATTCATAGACATACAAAAGGATGAGCTTTCAGATAAATGACACGATATTAGTCACTTATCTGACTCATTGCAAACAATTTATATTTAAGTAGAACTTCTTTCAAAGTCAATCAGACCAGTTATGGGTTTCTCTTTTATTTTCCAATTTAGCAGAAGACATACTAGCCAGACCTTTAATCTCCAAAAACTGATAGAGCCCAGAAAACTGATAATCTCCAAAACTTTAGCACTTTGTAGAACAAAACACACGCCAACATCTGCTAGTAATTTATCAAAAACTGTCAGCCACAGCAGTCTCTGAAATTCAATAGCCAGTCCAAAAACTATCTCTAGGTTCGACACATAGGTGCCCTTTACCCAAACCAGACTTTGTTGCTAACATTGATTATTGCAATATCCGAAAGAAAGAAGTTCTTAGCAGAACCAAACCTGAGGGACTTTTTTCTCTCTTTTTTCTAAAGCCTAAGCCTGAGAGATTTTCCAATGAACAAGTACCCTAAAAGAATATCACACACTAGAGCAGAACCAAAATGCCCACTCCCTACCCTCTGTTTGAGAAAGTCTCTAGTACCTTGTCATCATCATCATGGCCCAACATCTATAAAACTCGAAACTTTAAACACTTAATTTTTCCATGGTATTCACATATTTTTTCAGTAACTGCACCATGACATAACCTAATCCTACTTCCTTAATCACTATAAAACAACCAATTCATTGAAAAATCGAATCAATGAAGCTTCCCACAAACTTCAATTACACCCCAGACTAATGGTGTCATTGCCCAGTAAAAAAATCAAATTAACACTAAAAACACTAAAAACATAAAAATAAAAAATAAAACGCAGAATTTTAATTTGAAAAAAAAAAGCACAAAACCCAAAACCAAAAAGAATTTAAAAAGAATAAAACCCAAAACCCAACAAGGGAGAGAGTTGGGTTTAGGGTTTAGGAAAGAAAATATGTTACATTTTTGTCACAGGCAATGGTGATGTTGGCGTCGTACTTGCGTCCACCCATAATAGTTTCAATACGATCGGCAATCAAATCCCTAGTCCCCAAAGAAATGGCATTATTAAACCCAATCGTGTCAAACCTACAACCCACCATTCCAGCCCTCTGAAGCCCCTCTTGGACGGCATTGGCAAGGTGCAAGAGGTGTAAGTTACAAGGGTGACCCTCGTACCAGAGGGAGGAGATCCCGACCCGGGATTTGGGTTCTGTGATTTGGGGACAGTATTTGTAGAGTTTTTTGAGAAGGTCAGGGGGAGGATTCTGTGATTTGGGTTCTGTGATTTGAGTTTGGGATTTGGGTTCTGTGTTTACATGGGAGAGACTACTGAAGACGCGGGAGTGGGGAAAGGAAGAGAGATTTGGGAGTGGACGGGCTAACAAGCCTAAGCCCTGCATCATGCCTGCCTGCAAAATATGCTTCGTATCTAGATTAGATGGCCTTTTTTATATGGTTCAAGGCCACGGATTTTCACACGATGAAAGCCCATAGATACGGTACGGCTTACACATTAGGATGATCTAAGCCCTTAATTTGATGGGCCCTGTTCGTTTTAGATTGTGTGATCCAATTGCCAGCCCCAATTATTTGTCACAATCTAAAATGAACGGGGCATTAGAGGGGGGTTGAATTAGAGTTCACCCGAGGCTCCGATTGGGTCGAGTTATAGTTGAGCTAATGCTAGTTCAGGTTCAACTAGGTTCGGATGTATCCGCATTATCATATGTAGCAAGGGCAGAGCCCTTACCAAGAGGAGAAGTGGATGAGCCGCGAGGAAGGCACTGTTGGGCATGCGAATAAATCTCCCATAAATATCTTGTGTTTAAACAAAAGAAATATGGAAAGGAGACCCATCAATCTTTATGAGCTGCAGCTTTCTATGGAGCTCAATATTTTGGACCCCTCAAAAAGAGCATAATCTCTTGTGCTACACGTGAGCAGAAATGACCACTGTTCTTATGAGATGAAATAACATTCCATACACTTCCTCACACCTTATACAGAAAATCTGACTAGTCTTTCTCAGTCGATCATAGTAATTATAGAAGAAACTTACGAATTTTTCATTACATTAGTAGGTAAATACATGGTAGTGACAGACTTCACAGACTTCACATAGGAGGAAAAATTGTGTGATGCGTAATAATCTTTTATTACGTAAAAATTCGTAGTGACAGACTTTACATAGATTTCTAGCAAGTGATCAATGCCAGATAAACACGACGTTCTTCGATGGTGGCATGGTGATAGCTATGCGTGGATAGCCATCCTTGGCAACCGGTCGATCCAGGGGCGGAGCCAGGAATTTACAGTTGGGGGGGGCCGGATTAATTTACACTTGTCTTCATTGGTCATTGGGGGGGGGCATGGCCACTAAACTAGCTTGGCATGCATGCATAGTCATGCACCATATAAAAGAATTTAGCAAGTCATGGGGGGGGGCCATGGCCCCCCTCAAGCTCTATGTGCCTCCGCCTCTGGGTCGATCGGCATGAAAAATTCAGGCTGAGTTGGGATTTCACTATCAAATTCCCACTTAAGTTGGGAAATTTCAAACTCCAAATTGCCCCCTTTTCAAATGAAATAGGCAGTTCAACCCGAGCTTTTCCCTACTATAAGGCACTAAGAAGTGTTGAAAACATCGAGCATCTTTGTTTGGTTGCCGGGTTTTTTTTGTTCCTGGGAGTTATGTGGGAGAGTAAGTTAAATTTTGGTCCCATCCCATGTTTGGTTGCCTTTTAGCACTAGGTTTTTTTTAATCCCACTTTTGTAATAATTGCCTTTTCATCCCATCCCAAGATAACCCCAGGAACAAAAATAAACTCAGGAACCAAAAATAAGCTTGAGAAGAAATTTTTTTCTACCCAACAGTTCAAGCAACCAAACAAAGGTTTTTTTTTTCCCCACCATATCTCCCAGGGTATTTTTTTCTCCCACATAACCAAACATGGGATTTTTATTTTACCAGGATACTTTTAGGACTTTTTTTTTCCCACCTATCTCCCAGGGTATTTTTTTCTCCCACATAACTCCCAGGAACAAAAAAAACCGGGCAACCATAGTTGGAGTGGGGATACCCTATGTCATAAAAAATAAAAAATAAAAATCTTCACAATAAATAGAGTTCTCTTTGTTGGGTAAGTTATTTGATAACTATAAGAAAACAGAATCAGCTATACCTGAAAGATCAATGATTTAGCTTTCCTTTCTAGGCTCCTAGTTATTATTATTATTATTATTATTATTATTACTACTAGTACTACTACTTTTGTAGGTAAGCTGGGATTGAACCTCAGACCTCTAGGATGAAGAACAAAGCTTTGACCATTGAGTTAGAGGCTCAATCCGAGAGACGCCTTATTATCATAGTGGGACCACCTTTTTAAAAAATTTGCATATTTTTTAAATAGGAGTGTTAAATTGAAGGGCACCCTTGCAAAAACTCAACAAGAAGGGCACCCCATGAGATTAATGTCACCCAACTACATTTATAATGGCACTGAGAAAAATATAACATTGAAGGAGATAGAGATGGACTTGTGTGACCTAGGGGGCGCCATTGCTTTTGGGTTTTTACAAGGGCACCCCGAAGGGGAGCGGAGGGACTTATAGTCAGTAGTCGGATCACCAGATTCATTCACTTCGCACCCAATAAACCGTGCCAGAGAAGTGGGTGTTAGTAAAGGCCCCAGGTCAAATTTGAATAGCTTGGTTCAGATCATTTAGATGGAAGTGATAAGAAAATTGGATCCATGTACAACAACGGATCACACTTACCAAGAAAAAGTAATTTGTTTTGATTCGTAATACCTAAGTTCCTCATCTATAAAGTATAAACAACCACAAGGTAGGAGAAAACACCGAGCAATCTTTCCATCAGTCCGCAGTCCACCACAAACCATAGAGGTAATAGCAATAGCTGTCATACTATAGCATGGTGGATCGAAGATAAGGCCCTATTCGTTTTAGACTATGAGAAACAGAGTCCAAAACTGATTATTGTTATCAAATTCGCATTTAATTTTGAGTCTAAAACTGACTATTGGAGTGATTTTGAGGCTAATAATCAGTTTTGGAACCAAAATCAATTCTCAAATATTCAAAATGAACCGGGCCTAAAACAATGAACCTTCATTTTCAGTTGAAAGCATCAGGAATAACAAGGACAGTATGGTGCATTTCCACGAATTAGATTGATTATTGATCTAGACTGCCACCCATTGTGTTGATAGTGATACCATGGTTTTATATTTCGTTCGTTCGGTACCAGTTTCGGTCTCAGCCGAAATCCGGTAAACGTAAAAAAATATCATTTTATTATTTACCTAATTTCAGCCGAAATTTCATAATATTTCTATTTTTTTTAAAAGATAATCAATTTCTAAAAATTTCGGGCTAAAATTCTGGTTTCAGCCAAAATTTAAAACCATGGTAAATACTAGGGGTGGACATGATTCCGGTTCGAACCAAGGAACCGAACCGAACCAGCACATATGGTTTGGTTCGGTTCCATATTTATATGGTTGGGTTCCGATTTTGATATCCTGGAACAGATGGAAATTCGGTTCGGTTCTGGGTTTGGGATCCCGGAACCAAAAACCGAACCGAGAACCGACCCTCACCTTAAAACCCAATGCCTCATCGCTTTGCCTTTAAAATTTTAATTCACCCCCCAAATTTGTGCTTGATTATTCCAAATTTGTGCATGTTTGTAGGTCGTATATAATTTTTGCATTGCTCAAATTTGTGCAAATTCGTGGCTGATTATTCCAAATTCGTGCATGTTAGTTTTTGTAGTTCATAAATAAACAGGACCGAACCGATTATAAATATGATTAGGCAATATATCTACATTTGGTGAAGGTTGGGAAAACCCCGAACCGATTATATATGGTTCTGGTTCGGTTCGGTTCCAAACATATATGGTTTGGTTCTAGTTCCAATTTCAGGGAACCGATTATATATGGTTCGGTTCTGGGTATACCCCAAAACCGAACCGAACCATGTCCACCCCTAAATACTGGCATATCTCCATTTTAAATGCAAAAACAAGTGCCAAAATCAAGGAAGGTACAACTATCAGCTCCCTCTAACACCATTAATACTGTTCTTCCAGGAAGTTTTAAGTAGGGCAAAGCATATATAACTCTGATGAACAACACAGCAGGCACGTCAGAAATCTTCTTCCATAATTTATGTTTACAAGTCAACTTAACATCAGAAATCTTCTTCCAAAATTTATATCTTATTCAAAATAATTTTTTTTTTTTTATTTGAGTTAATATTCAAAATAGTATATTAAGACAATAAAAAACTTTCACAATCCCATTTACCGCTAAAACTACAGTCCGACGACGCCAAAAATGGAAGAGTTTGGCATGGGGGATTGTTGCATACCACATAAGCCGACATTTCAGTTAAGTCGTCTATCCTCTTTTACTCATCAGTCACACATCCTTTTGAAGCGGGTTGCACATTCTTGATGTACTGAAAAACTGTGACAGATCCTTTTTCATCTTACGAACAAATGCAGCACAGGCAAAAATACTAACTAACTAGTGATTGTTATCAGAGAAGGGCTATATAGGGTATTTACAGACCTTGTATAGAACTCCTGAGCTAGCCTTGTATTGGGGTGCAACCCATTTCTTTCTTCTCTCTGCTAACTCCTCGTCCGTCAATTGAACATCCATCAGTCTCTTTTGAACGTCAATTGTGATTATGTCCCCATTCTGAACCAAAGCAATTGGCCCGCCATCCTGCAACGGATCCATCCATTTCTCAAGAAAATGTAATCACGAGTTTTAAGTAATATGGCTTTTAAATAAAGATTTTGCCACATGAATGTCTGTGTGTGTCTTCATATCCATGTAGTCGATAAATAAGGATTATGGTGTGTTGTTTGGTGAATCCAAGAGTGGCGCATTGCATATTTGACTCAAACTATAGTTGCCAGAGTGAGAAGCAATATGGGAAGTAAAAGCAAGAAACAATGGGTTTAGAAAAGAAAAGTTTGGGAAGCTATGTGTTCAAGAGTTTAGAAAAGAAAAATTTGCAAGAAGCAAGTTTTAAAGAAAATAAATAAGGAAAAATGTAAGAAGCCTCATTAGACATCCCATTTTGTTAGGATCGGATTAATGATAGGTTGCCGCGAGAATGAATCCTATGATGAGTCCCGAAGCTTCTCTAGTCTTTCTCTCAATGTCTCTCTCAATATTTCTCTACATTTCAAGAACACTAAGTCAACAAAACACCAAGACACCCAGCAACCAAGCCTACATCCAGAACCATCCGAGTTCACCAAAATCTTTCGACCGAGACCTGAATTGGTCAAGCAGAGGTCCCAAGGATCAAAACCCTTAAGCCCGATAGCACAGCACCCGCCTTTTACGGCAACACAAGATCCTAAATATCCAATCACCAAAACTCGGCAAAAACTCCACCAAAAGCCATTTCTCTGAGAACTGGAAACCACTCTTTCGGTCACCAGAAACCACTTGGGAACCGGAAACCACTTTTGGCTATCAAGAACAACTTCTTGAGAACCAAAAGACCTTGTCAGCAACCAGGAACCCGAAACCACCAATCGGGAACCCAAAACCCATACCCGGAAACCACTTTTCGGGATACACCCCCCCCCCCCCCCCCCCCCCCCCCCCACACACACACACACACATCCACCTTCCCTTGCGATTTTGGACCCCTCACCAGCAAAACCGCAAGGAAGGTCCCCAAAATCTCAGCCTGCGATTTTGAGGGTCCAAACGCTATATAAAGCCCACCCCTCCCCCCTCTCTCATTTATCACTTCTCCATCCCTCTTTCACCCCATTTACAATTTTGCTCTGGTTCCCCCCCCCCCCCCCCTCCTTTTGATATCAACACCCCTTTAGCCTTTTGTAACTGATGCACTGGAAAATGCGCAAAAGCTTCGAATTCTTTCTAAAATTTTCAAAATTTGGGCAGATCTTGCACTTTGGTGATCTTCTTGATGATAACTTCAAGAAACTCAAAAATCTTGCAAGGAGATGCAAGATTTCTATAACCCTTGAAAACTACAAGGTTAGGGATGAGAAGAATAGGGAAAAAACTGGAATTTCGGCCTTCAATTCTCTATTCTACAAGCAAAACTTAGGAGATTCTAGTAGAAATTTCAGCTCAAGCTAAAAAGTTCCCACTAAAACCTACCTAATTTTCAGATCAAGATCTGAGATTTTTATTTCCAATTCAAACAAAGGTCCTTACAGATGGAGGGAAAAGTCCCTTTTCTAGACCACTTACATGTAAAATGACCTAATTACCCCTAAGTAAAGGAAAATGACTAAAAAGTAAGTAGCAACAAAATAACCAAACCACCCCTAGTCTATGATTTGTGGACACAGACACGACTGTCGCGTCTCGACACGGACACGGGGTGACGGACACGTCAAACTCCCAAAATTTAAAAACGGGGACACGGCTAAAAATAGAAAGTACATATACTCATGATTTGTGGACAAGGATTCGTGTGCCGAGTTTCGCCCAAGTTTCGACACGGATACGAGGAATCTGACATGGAAACCCCTAAAAAACTAGAAATAGTGTCACACTCATACACATAGATACATATAAGTTGCTAACAGTTCTCGTAGCATATCTAAAAGTGTCTAAAGGAGTGTCGACACGTGTGGACACGGGTGTCGTGTCGTGTCGACACGACACGTGTGTCGGCAATAAATTCGAAGTGTCGGCCAAATCATAGCTCCTAGTGAAGTAAAATGACATAAAATGACTCATTAACTAGTCTAATGACTAAACTACCCTACTACATAGGAAAGTAGTACAAATGACAAAAGCACACAAAGGAAAACTACATTAGGGAGAAAATATGGGCTGATGTAGTAAATCCAGGGGATGCTCCTGCAACAAACTCCCCTTCTTGAAAGAACTCATCCCCGAGTTCCCCATCAGCCTCGCCAATGCGGAAGCCCGCCTGGGTCAAATACGTAAATGAATCACTGTAGCAGTAGGAGCAATAACCCATCGAAGGCGCCCGTCTATAAATAAGCCAATAATTCACATGGAAATAGCATGAAATGCATGCAATGCAATGATGCAGATATATCATCAAAGAAGATCCACAAATATGAAAACCTTTCATGATTAGCATAGAAGCTGGAAAGATCGGCACGTACTCTTCTTCGGCTGGCACGATAACTGGAGTCAACACCAATCCAAGACAATCGTCAATAAGGACATGGTCTTGGGGACTAGAATCTGCTGTCTCGATAAAAAGCTCATCAACATGCTCAATCTGGACATTCAATGTGGAATCAATATTAGCACTTTGCTCAATGAGGTGCTCCTGCTCTCCATGCACTAACAATGCATCATCAATGACTACACTCTCTAGCTCGCATCAGCATCAGCAGATAACCAAGGACAACACACTCGTCACTAGCATCATGGCTCTCTAGTTGTGGATGTCCGTCACCATCATCTTTTTGCACTAGCATGGGCTGATTTTGCTTTCAACTCTAGCATCTCGTCGAATTTTTGGTTCATACGCTGGAATACTGCCAACAATCCTTCTTGTATCCTCCTCTCGCCTTCCACAAACTGCGCAAGGAACTGGTTGTAATCTGAATAACTTGTTGCCGTATCAAATTGCTTTCAAACTCCTATACCTGTAGTGTAGAAGTAACATTCAAGTCTTAAATTTCAACTACTCTTGATGAATGAATTTGATTTCAACAAATGAGATCAGAACTATATCCTTTGCACTAACAGGGCTATTCTCTGAGAATAAACCAACATATAAGATTTCCAATTCATATAGCTCATTCCCATTCCAACTCCTTGAAATTAAGAGTCAAATGAATGGCTGGACAGCCGGATGCTTCGGTTGAACCAATTAGCCTCAGTGATTAAATGACACAATTCAATGTAGAAAAAGCACTCCAAGAAATAGGCATAAGCAATGATGGTCAGTTTCTTTAGAAACTTGTTGAAGCCTCTTTTCAATGGTGGTAAAAAATACTAACAGGTTTTCTCTTCTTCACTTACAGGCTATCATTATGTGAGAAAACATCACTCGGCACATCATCATCAATACCACATCATCAATTGAGAGTTGGTGCTGCCATTCATTAAGAGTTTTCACACTAATCAACCCAAGTTACCCAACACATGTCAATCAGCTTTGGCAATATGTAAAACAATGACAAGTGTCACTTTGCTTTACCCATTGACTACAAATGGCATCAAGAGCATCCATGAAATGCTTTAAGTTCAAGGTTTCTATATGTAATCTCCTTAGTATACTCAAGTTGAATAGAGCCAAGAGCAATTAATCCCAACCACACAATCAATAGCTTGTTGTAGAAACAACCTGATGAACCAATCTTTGTGGAATGTTCTCTCTTGCAATTCCTCAACCTGACTAGCGATTCTTCAACCTGAGTACAGGCCTACCTTGAACCTTTCAAACTTAGACATTGACATTGTCTCTGGATCAAACATGCAATAGTATAGAACTACCATACAAAAGAAAAAAGCCTCTTTATAGACATTCCATAGCAGCAAGATTCAGCCTAAAAGATTGGAAGAATCACACAAAATTTCTGGTTTCTAATTGCTAACAAAAAAAATATGGATTTCTGCAGGAAAATGCATTCGATTGTGAGGTCTTGGTTTGTGGAATTACGACAGCCCTAAGCAAACTCATCCGAGATCTTGTAGCTCTAGATGGTAGGATATCTCATGTAGCATTTATAGAGTAAATTTGAAAAAAATTCGAGAAAATAGGAGCCTCAATTGTCGATTAGCTACAATCTGAGTTAAAACTCCTGCAATTTCATGTAAATCCTGTAAAGGCCAGTTTCAAAATATTTGAGGAAGCTTTTTCAGCTCCAGATCTGAGAGAAACTTTCCAAGAATTCAGATTTAAAGCCTGAATGTGTGGTTCTCCGGTGTCTGACCAGAAAAATTGTAATCTGAAGTCTTTCTTACCAAGTTTTATCAGATCTTAGATAATTCTTCACCAAAACCAAAAGGATATTGAAGAATGTGAAATGAACTTACAGATCGTTGAACTAAATTCGTAGCAAGGGGAAAGAAAATTCAAGTGCGGCAGCAGAAAACATAATTCTATGACAGTTCTTGAAATTGCCAGTCTTCTTCACCGAAAAATCTTCAAATTTTGAACTGGTTTTTGTTTTATGCTACCAGATCGGCTTAAATTAAGGAATTTCAGCAGCCTAAGCTCTGATACCAATTTGATGCAGCAGAAAATGCGCAAAAGCTTCGAATTCTTTCTAAAATTTTCAAATTTTGGGCAGATCTTGCACTTGGGTGATCTTCTTGATGATAACTCCATGAAACTCAAAAAATCTTGCAAGGAGATGCAAGATTTCTATAAGCCTTGCAAACTACAAGGTTAGGGATGAGAAGAATAGGGGAAAAACTGGAATTCCAGCCTTCAATTCTCTATTCTACAAGCAAAACTAAGGAGATTCTAGTAGAAATTTCAGCTCAAGCTAAAAAGCTCCCACCAAAACCTAACTTTCAGATCTAGATCTGAGATTTTTATTTCCAATTGAAACAAAGGTCCTTACAAATGGAGGGAAAAGCTCCTTTTATAGACCAGTTACACGTAAAATGGCCTAATTACCCCTAAGTAAAGGAAAATGACTAAAAAGTGCATAACTCAACTCAACTCAACTAAGCCTTTGTCCCAAACTAGCTGGGTCGGCTAATGAATCCTTTAGAAAATTTTCAAGAAGAAGGTGAAAGGGTCTACCCGGCTCAAAATGACTAAGTCTACTCTTGACACTATTTGGGTCTGTCTGGTCATTTTCTTCCATTCTATCATATCCAAGGTCATGTTCTCTGTTATGTTCCTAGCCCTCAAAGTCTTTCCTCACTGTTTCTACCCAAGTTGTTTTCGGTCTGCCCCTACCTCTTTTTACTCCATCAACTTGGCACCAGTCACTTCTTCTCACTGGCGCATCCAAGGGGCCTACGTTGGATATGCCCAAACCATCTTAGGCGGCGACTCATGCTGTGAGGGGCATTCTTTCGAGAGTTCCTTGGTAGAGCTCTCCTTCACGTGTGGAGATCTTAGCGGAATGACGGGAATCTCGTATCCTCGCCCACCTTACTCGGGATCGGGGTCCACAGGCTGGCGACTCTGCTGGGGAGTTCTTGAAACATTGCCTAACTCTGATAAAATGCCATTTTAATTAATTTTCAAGAAATTTGGGCCAAAATCATTTTAAATGGGAACTTTTTTCGTTAGAAATCCAGGGGCACCAAATAACTGTGATAAAACAAGGGCTCACACACCCACTCTCATCCCTGCATATATATTCATGTTTTGTGGTTACTTTTCTGCTATGGTTTGTTGTGGATGTGCTATCAGATTACCTATTTCGGAGAGATACTATCAGCAGGAGCCACGAGAGCTAACCCGCTCTCACTCAGGCATCACCGCACCCATAGTATACTCTCTCATCTTCTCCTCGATTGGTGCCACCCCCACCTTTTTACGGATGTCTTCATTTTTAATTCAATCTAACCTTGTGTGGCCGCACATCCATCTAAATATTCGCATCTCCGCTACACTCATCTTATGCACATGCTGCTTCTTGGTGGCCCAATATTTAAAAGGGAAGGACGAAGATGATTAATAGTAAAAATCAATATTGAAAAGACTTGTGACCACGTTGATTGGAGCATGTTGGAATATATTCAGCAAAAGATGGGATTCGGTGTTAAATGGAGTAGATGGATGATGGCATGCGTATCTACAGCTTCCTTCTCAATTATACTGAACGGGGTTGCAAAAGAATAATTTAGAAGCTCAAGGGGCCTTAGACAGGGAGACCCCTTGTCACCATATTTATTTATTATGGTTGTGAAAATGCTAAGCTTGATGTTCACCAGAGCTGAATCAAAGGAACTCATAAAGGGATTGAAACCGAGTCGCAACTCCCAACCTGTAAGTCACCTCTAGTTTGCTGATGACACCCCCATGTTCATTGAAGACGATAGGTCATCTGCTGCAAATCTTAAGAAAATAGTCAGATGGTTTGAAATTGCATCGGGTCTGAAGACCAATTCCTCTAAAAGTAGTTAGCTGGTATCAATGTTGAACAGGAGATGATATCAAGTTATGCACAGATCATTGGTTGTAGAGAAAAGAAATTGTTGATTAAATATCTCGACCTACCGTGGGGTACAGCATACCTAAAGCCTCACAGTGGGTTCCTGTTATAGAAAGAATCGAGAGAAAGTTGACTTCCTGGAAAAAGAAATTTCTTTCTTTCAGGGGTCGAATTACACTGAGTATAGCCGTGTTAGCGAATATGCCTGTCTATTTTAAGTCACTCTTCAAGATTCCGGCGAAAGTCGTGCAAAGGATAGAAAAGCTGCAAAGAGATTTCTTGTGGGCGAGGGACGGGAAGAACAAAAAATTAAAACATCTAATTCGGTGGAAGAAAGTGTCCAGATTGAAGAAACGAGGAGATTTGGGTATTGGCAAAATTAGATTAAGGAATAAATCTCTATTGGCCAAGTGGCTATGGCGTTGGGGTGAAGAGAAGAAAGCATTGTGGCACCGAATCATTGGAGATAAGTATGGAAACGAATGGGGAGATTGGTAATCTGAGGACAGGGAAAGGATCGGGTGCTTGGCAATCGATTTGTTCAGTGCATGATTGTTTCACCCCCCTTCGTCAGATTTTGTGTTGGTGTAGGCGATACGGTCAGATTCTGGAGTGATCTATAGGTGGGGGATATTCCGCTTAATCTCAAATTCCCCAGCTTGTGTACACTGGCAATCGATGGCAATGATAGGATATATGATTATCTAATATGCCACAGTGAAGAATGAAGGGGTTTTTATGACATCCGTGTGCGGAGAAACCTGAAAGATGAAGAAATTGTAAGCTTCGAGGAACTGTTACAAACCCTGAATTCCGTTTAATGTTCTCCTTTCATTTTGTGTGATAGAGTGTGGGATCCCGATCCCGAAGGATGTTTCACTGTGAGATCTTTCTTCTCCGTCCTACTCGACGGAAATCGTAAGTCAAAGCGGCGCCATCATTTGGAAGTCGCAGGCACCCCCCTAGGGAGGTGGCTTTCACTTGGACTGCAATCCATAAAGTCATAAATACCTGTGAGAAGCTGAAGCAAAGAAATTTTCACCTTGCAAAATGGTGTATTATGCGCAAAGGGGCGGAGGAAAGCGTTGACCACCTGCTTCTACAATGTCTGTTTGCATACCGAGCTTGTTACACCACCTTGAGTGCCTTTGGTATTAAGTGGGTATTTTAGAAAGGCATCTAAGTTGTGGGGGGTGCCCCCTTTGGTGACATCGGACAGAAGCTATGGAAGATGCTGCCCTACGCCATCACGTGGAACATTGGGAAGGAAAGAAACTCAAGGATATTTCAGGATAAGCAGAGAGATATCAAATGGGTATGCCTGCAAATCAAAATTGAGTTAATCACTTGGGCTACTGCAAAAAATGGAATTCCGTACAGTGTGGATGAGTTTCTCCGACACTAGCATGATGTAATTTGGGAACGTAAGATTATGGATAAGGCCTCACCCAAATGGAAACAACCACTGCCGGGGAATTACAAGCTAGATTTTGATGGTAGTGTTGTTGGAAATCCTGGAAAGGCCAGAATTGGTGGTGCAATCAGTGATTCAAATGGGACAATTCTGATGTCCTATTCGAGATCTGCGGGCCTTTGCGACGCTAACGAAACTGAATTTCGAGCTCTTCTTTTCGGCTTGAAATGGCTTATCGCTAATAAGCAGGGGCCACTTCTAGTCGAGGGTGATTCGTCCAACACAAACGCATGGGCAACCGGCAAATCCAAAGGGCCAAGGCGAATCCGACCTCTCATCATGGAAATCAGGGACTTAATTCGGATGATCAATCCTTCGATTGAACACACGAGATAGTCTGCAAATGAAACTACTGATGATCTTGCAAAAGCTGGCGTATTATTGGATTCTATGTCCATTATTGTTGCTGAAGTGTCGAGATAATATGGGTTGTGTAATCCCCACGCGGGTGTTACTACTGCTGTACTTGCGAGTTTGGGGGACTTCTTGTCCCCCTCCTGGGTTTTTTCTATATTAATAAAGTCATCTCTTAAAAAAATTTATTGCTTTTGCTCCACCAATTTTGATAGTTTGCATCTGTCTGATCCCAATGTCCCTGCCCAACATGGATACAGATAGTTGCTTTTGATCCACTTACTACCAAGGACCGATTTAGATTTCATGATATTAAGAAGTGAGTTGGTTACATTATTAGACTAAGGAGTGACGAGGAAATTACAGGGCTTCTATAGTAGAATCTCTTAGATAGGCAACCCTTCCATTCACTACAACGGAGTAAGTATTTTGATCCTGTGTGACAGCACAGAAGATTCGTGACATGTGAGAGCGTGGTTGAATGGTGTGAATGGTCAAAATGGTCTGGTAAATAAGTACAGTTGCACAGCTCACAGTTGTCATCCCCACCACATAACATAAGCTAAGGCCTGCAATTCTCTGTAAGTTGCTATCTGGGTAGTAGAAAGTAATTTTGAGACACAAGAATAAGTCAAAACCAGTAAACAAAACATTAAAATACCTGAGCTTCAGGGCAAATATGGCCAACAACATATCCATGTGAGTCTTCTGAAAGTCTACCATCAGTCAACAAGGCCACATCCTGCAGTATTTAAAGCAACTTATCAAAAAAAAAAAAAAAATTTGGAATAGAACAAAAAACATTCAGTTCAGCCAAACCGAAAAAAAAAAAAAAAAGATAGAAATTTTTTGGACCCATGGCAAAATGACTGTATAGTAACTAGCAACTCTTATCCTGTCAATCTTTCACAGGAAAATGCAAGGCTAAGAAACATATATGTATGCTCATGACCAACTAGCGTTTGTGACGAATACCAGGTAAATCAAATTTTTAACATAAATTATTGTTCAATACCAAGGTGTCTTGCTACAAAAAACACAGCAAGTACTTCATTTGGTAAATCACGGGAAGAGTAATCAATACCCACTTGTAACAAGGGCCAAATCACCGTTTAAAAACTCATCTCGCATCACTCATAGATTCACCCAAGTAGACTCGATTTTGGCCCGAAAACTCTTTTCACTTGTCTGAGTTAATGAAAAACTGATTTCGTCAATCATAAACTCACCCGAGTCGACTTAGCTCTACCTTGGCCAATTTCTTGTCTCATTATGAGTTTTTAAACACTGGGCTAAACTAGTGATCATTGATCACAAACAAAAAAGAAATAACTTGCTACAGGTTGAATGAGGATACCTTCCCAATTCCAGCCCCCATTATAGCACTTGTTGATGCTAGCATTTCAGGCATGCCAGGTCCACCCTTCGGTCCCTCTCCTCTAATAACAACAACTTTGCCCTGGAACATATAGATAATGTAAGAATTTGAATTAGTCTAAGATAAAGTTCCCTCTCCACAAATAAAACCTTTTCCTTGACAAGGCATGTGGGACATGCATTCTTTTCTGTATTTTTTCTGGTGCGAAATGATTTTACGTCATCTACCAGGGTACTGGGCCACTGGCTACAAGCATGTAAATGGCAAGCTGCCAGCCAAGCCAAATGTGAAGTTGTCTACATTCTTTGAAATAGCATTACTGCTAGAAACTCTAAAGCGATCAACTGAGAGATCTTCAGCCAACACACTATCAGTTTGGCTGGTGCAGCACCCACTCATAATTAATTAATCTAACAGAAATATACTCTAATAAAGTAACTAAAGTTGAAGCACCTTTTCACATATAGAGGGTTTACAAATGCCAAATCAGATATCCAATACCTTGAAGATCGTAGGGTTTTCTGAGATAGCTGCTAACATTGACTCCTCGCCTTCAAAAACAAGAGCAGGACCTGCCAAGCATATGCCGACACTATCCAATTGTTTCTGAAATGATACAATACATAATAATCGCAGAGATCAAGAGATACCAAGAAGGTAGAAATGGTATAGAATACAGCACCAGAGAAATATATGTCTTCATTCCTAGTAATCTTTGCCACGGAGCCCTCTGGTGCTATATTGCCATAAAATATCTGGATGGGGGCTGTTGACTTGATGGGGTCTTCTATTGGTCTTATTATTTGCTGGAAAGTAACAAAATAGAAACCTTCATATTCAAATTGTGCAGGACTCATATCTAAGAACCTAAAGTGTTACAAATTTACTATCTTACCTGACCTTCAGCCAAAGTAGGGTAAAATATTGCTTCTCTTGCCAATGTACCAGTCGTGACTATATTTAAATTTTATAAAGTTAGCATTTAGAAATAAGATCAAGGGGTAGATGAACAATATTATCAAGGAGTGAAACATCCACCAATTTACTATGCATACCAGTTATGCAATCCCCATCTAAAAGCCCTTGCTCCAAAAGATAGCGCATGACTGCAGGTGTTCCACCAATCTATAACAAAAAAATTTATCAGCCAATCATGAGAATCCACAAGCTATGTAATATAAGAAAACATTAGAAAGATATGCAAAATGATAGAAATTAAATTCCTCGGCATTCATATTCTACCGACCTTGTGTAAATCCTCCATGACAAATTTTCCACCAGGCTTTAGATCTGCAAGAAAAGGAACCCCATCACTAACCTTCTGAAAATCATCAAGAGTCAATTCCAGACCCACGGACCTGCAAAGGCACAAGCATCACCAATTACTGCAACTGTATTAGACAAAGGTCTCCATATATATGGAAAAAACATAGTGAACCCTACCTAGCAATAGCAATCAAATCCAGCACGGCATTGGTAGATCCACCAAGGGCCATAACAAGAATCATTGCGTTGCGCAATGATTTTTGTGTGATAATGTCTCGCGGTTTCAAATCCAATTCTATCAATTGCTTGAGATCATAGGCATCTGATTCGATATCACACAACTTAAACGACTCTGCTTTTTGTGTTGAAGAGCTTTACAATATATGAAAACAAGGATTAAAATAAGAATCGGAACAAAAAGCTCAATCGGTGGGTACAAAACTTGAATTCAAAAATAGAGTTTCAAGAAGGACAAAGAAATGTTAAATCTTAATGTCTACAAAAAACCCTGCTTGGACAAAATTTCTACTTGTAAGGAGCTGACATTCCCATCGCCTCAATTGCAAAAGCCATTGGATTAGATGTGTACATGCCACCACAAGCCCCTGCTCCAGGGCAGGGATTCCGAATAATATTATTTCTCTGATCAACACTGATAACGAGGTCTCCATAGTCCTACAAAGCGTACCAACAACCCCAAGGAATGAATTGCAAGGCTTGGAAATATTGCTCAAGAAAGCAATGATGAATAATGAAAAAGCAGTAATCTTGAGTCCAAAAAATAGAAATGGAAGTTCCTTTATTCTTGTTTCTTTGAGTGACACTAGAAAGGGGAAAATGGGCAGATACTGTTTCTCCTCAAATCTGCCCATTTTTTCCCTCCACAAATGGAAGAGTTAGGATGATCCAATGGAGCTGATTTTTTGTAGACACCCCATCCATGATAGGGACTTCTAAATGAATGCTTTGGATTCCAACCCCCCCCCCCCCCCCCCCCCCAACACACAACAATGTGGGCCCATACCTGTTTTTGAGCTCGAGCTCAGAAACACTATTATGAGCTCAAAAACACCATTTAAATATATTGAGAGAGAGAGAGAGAGGAAAATGATTGTGCGCTCGAGTGCATATAGCTTATATGCGCTCAAGTGCCCAAAACTCATGTGGGCCAACATTCTTAGGATGATCCAAAGAATCAATCTGAAAGGCCCTTGCATAGATAGGGTAAGTACAAAAAATCAGCTCCATAGGATCATTCTAACCAATCCAAAAGTGGAGGGTAAAATGGGCAAACATTGTTTCTCCACAAATCTGCCCATTTGCCCTCCACTTTTGGAAGGGGTTAGGATGATCCTATGGAGCTGATTTTTGTACACACCCTATCTATGTAAGGGCCTTGCAAATGAATGGTTTGGATCACCACAAAAAATGTGGGACCCATGTGTTTGCGCCCTTGAGCGCATATAAGCTATATGCGCTCGAGCGCACAATCATTTTCCTCACACACACACACACACACACACACACACACACACACATATATATATATATATATATATATATATATATATATATATATGAGGAAAGGGTTCCTGCACTCGAGTGCAGGAAACAAGGGCGGGGTTGCATTGTTGGGGTGATCCTAAGCATTCATTTGAATGGATGGGGTGTGTACCAAAAATCAGCTCCATTGGATCATCATAGGGTGTCCATTTGTGGGGGTGAATTGACAGATATTGTTTGTCCACTAATCTGCCCATTTTTTCACCCCACAAATGTACCCCCTAAGATGATCCAACGGAGCTGTTTTTGGTGGACACCCTATCCATGAAAGGGCCTTCCAAATGAATGCTTTGGATCCCCCCAACAATGTGGACCCACCCCTGTTTTTGCACCCAAACGCAGATAAGCTTATCTGCGCTCGAGTGCAGAAACCCTTTACTCTCTCTCTCTCTCTCTCTCTCTCTCTCTCTCTCTCTCTCTCTCTCTCTCTCTCTCTCTCTCTCTCTCTCTCTCATTTGATGAGCCCTGGCATAGATAGGGTGTGCCCAAAAAATCAGCTCCATAGGATCATCCTAGCCCTTTGATTTGTGGAGGTTAAAAATGGACAGTGGAGGTTAAAAACATAGTGAGCCCACGTTGTTTTGATTATCCAAAGCATTCATTTGATGGGCCCTAACATAGATAGGATGTGCCTAAAAAATCATCTCCATAGGACCATCCTAACCCTTCGATTTATGGAGGTTAAAATGAACGCTTATAAACTCCACAAATCTGTCCATTTTTAACCTCCACAAATCAAAGGGTTAGGATGATCCTATGCAACTGATTTTTTAGGCACACCCTATCTATGCAAGGCCTATCAAATGAATGTTTTGGATTATCCAAATAATGTGGGACCACTGTGTTTTTTGGTCGGCGGACTAGAGAAGCTTCTCTAGTCAGCCGACTAGAAAAACTTTCCTCATATGTATATATACACACACACACACACACACATGTCATGTTAGCTACATCGTCGGTGTGAATTTTTTGGTAATCCATCTAAAAAACATCTTAATTTATCGCATGAGACATGGACTGATGAAATTATAGACCAGTTTGACACAACAAATGGTACCATAATCAAGAAAAACAGAAACTAATATTTGAGTGACAAAGATCATTCTATGGCAATACAATAGGGTACCCACATATCGGAATGACAAAAAATCAAAACTGCATCGCCTGATACATGGTGTATCTGCTGATACGGGATCGATACGACCAATATGAGACCGCTGTGGGATCCGTATCGTGTCATATACTCATATTCAATACCTTGAACTTCATTTTTTCACCCTTTGAGTTTTTTATAGAATAGAGAAGAGTGTTAAGTGGTCAGCGGTTGAGAGGCAACTAGCGTTCAGATATTCACTATTGTCCTCTTCTATTGAACATTGTCCCAATCTGTTTTCCCAGTCCATTATACTCTATAATCAAGATCGATCGTTTTACAGAACGTATGGGAGAACCTTTGGAGATCATAATGAAATGAACCCTAGACCTGGTCGTGATAATACCTTTCTTAATGGATGATCGAATAAGACTTCTCTTCATCACAAGATTGAACGGATCTACAGTATACACCCGAGAGACCTCCACACTCCTAGGTAAATCTGACGACCATGAGCGACACATCAACCAACTCAATTTTACTAACAAAATTTAAAAAGGCAATAATGCTCGGAGTGACTTTTCTACATTTTTTGAGCATTTTATAGTTTATCACTAGATCCATAGGCATACTACATTGTTTGATTGTCTTATATATTTAAGAGGCTATTTTTATCAAGTCATGCATGCTTTTATGTTTCTCTTCATTTTATTTATTTTTTAATTTATTTAATTTGCATATTGTATTGTTTGATTGTGTTATATATTTAAAAATAATGATATGGTAACCGAGTTGAGGACAGGGAGTGTAACCGAACAAATACCCTCTTCACACATAAGCAATCTTGGTTCCTTTTTTGGCTTTTTTCCTTAAATGGAAAACTAATCCTCCCATGCCATGTGGCATATAGGGATTTGTTCAATTCCACTCTCGTTCTTCGTAGTGGCACTTGTAGGCTAGACTTATCAAGTCATGCAAGCTTTTATTCATTTTATTTATTTCTTTTACATATTAATATTCTATTTTTAATTGTTACAAGATCTACATGTTATGGAGCATGATCTATGTGTTCATTTTTGTGAACTTATTTTACTTTTTTTACCCCTTTCATCATTTTTGAACCCCTTTCATCATTTTTGACATTTTGTTTTTGATGTTTTAGAAACTTTGACCTACATTTGTGTATAAGCGTGTTCTTATATATTTTGCTATTTTCTTAACTCTGAGACAGACCTATGAGTATTTTTGTAGTTATGTTAGCATTTTACCAATGTAAATATTTTTAGCATTTATTTGATATTTTCTTTAGTTAAAATAATTGTTTAGACACTATTAGTTCATGTAGTAATTAAATTAAAAAAACATGAAATAAGCAGA
Source organism: Tasmannia lanceolata (assembly GCF_043159265.1). Lineage (NCBI taxonomy): Eukaryota > Viridiplantae > Streptophyta > Magnoliopsida > Canellales > Winteraceae > Tasmannia > Tasmannia lanceolata. The sequence goes on from NW_027518692.1 coordinate 55,790,971, forward strand.
CAGACCTGCCGATAATAGACTGATCAAAGAAGTAAAAATCTAATAAATCATGTTCAAATTATCAAGTTATAATATTAGTTCAAGTAAAAATGCCAAAAAAATATTAGTCAACAGAACAATGAGTCAAAACATTGCATATAGGTCTGTTTTTTAACCTTGAGAATCTGTATCACCTGATTTACAGGCATATCACCGATATGTATTGTTTCGGCATATCACCGATATGTACCCTTTTTTTAACCTTGCTCATGCCCAGTATAAATCTTCATGTATTATATTCTATATGCTATAAAATTTTACATTTAGGAAAAGCTTACTGTTTCTAAGAAGATTTATACATTGGAACTTATTCGAGTACCAACCCATAAGAAGACAGAAGTGGATATAAAACTAAAGTGCGTCTACATAAGGGTATTCCAAAAACGGGGATTTGAAGCATTGCCTTCATTGCAAGTCTCTCACTTTTCATACACGACCTCAATGAATAAACGTTTGAAATGCTTTTGTACAACTCTGAAAAAGAAATACTTCATTAAATCTACTTAATACGGGAAAACCAAGTAGCATTTGCTTCCAACTTCTGTTTTCTCATGATTAAGGATCACAGGAGCTGCAAAGAAATAACATATGGATATGAAATTTTAGACAAATGAGGATTAAAGGCTCTATATTAGTGAAGAGATGAAATCATGGCTCAGGTTAAAGCAGATGTAAAGATACGTGGAACAAAAATAAAATAAAAAAGAAAGAAAGAAACATGAGTGCATCATGATATTGTAGACATTAAAGAACTGACAATGTGAAGCTTAAAAGTCCAAAAAGTGACATGCGGTTCAGCCATTCATATCAAATTTACCAAATGGCAAATGAATGTGCATACTGAAACTATATCGTGGACAGAATTGCCTTGAACGCGACCGGACTGCATAAAATTTAGATACAATAAATGCATGACTTTGACAGCCAGCAGTTCGAACCAATTAGTTATAACTTATGAGAAGAGAGAAAACACCTAACCCCTATTACACCTTGGGATAAAAATAAGCATTCACTGAATTAACAACATAAGGAATACAAGAAAAAAGGTGAGCTAGGTCAGATGTAAAAGCTTGAAACAAGTTTTAGCTCATCGAAAAAATATTTGAATTCTGCAGATGTTACTATGCTAATAATGCACACACATAAACCACTTCCATCTGCAGGAAAATTATCTGGACCGGCAAAATGGCAAGTATTACTTTCAAAATTTACATAACATAGTACTTTTTTCCCCTGTTTTGTAAGGCTAGTTTCCAGTCATTAAGATTCCTTGGTAAGCGAACAAAATCATGGAGACTTAGAAAAATTAAAAGGTCATAATCCTGAATTCCAAAAGTCCCAAAAATGAAGGTAGAAGGCAAGTCATCTGTGTACAACATTTCCTAAAACACTAACCTTAATAGTTCCACCATAGTGCATGATACTGGGTAGATTTATCCGTCCCATTGCCATAATTGTACCTGAAATCTGTAGACGAGCAAATTAAGATTCAAAATGCACGTTTCAACGTAACACAAACTGCACCATAGGGATGGGTGGTAGGCTTTAGGGAAAGAAAAAAGAGAAAAACAAGATAGTTTTCAACTTTTCATCACTCATCAAAATATTATTGAAATGGAAAAGAAGCATGCTTTGTCAAGACAACCTCAAAACATGAAGGCAATCCAAATTTTGATTATTGATTTAGAGAGCATTATTACTGGCAAAATCAAATGTCAAAAGGATTAATACATTGAGTTCACATGCTAGGCAAGTAATGTTACACAGGTACGTGTAAACACTTGAACAAAAGAATCACAATTGCAGCAACAATTCAAGTGCAATGACTAATGAAAAAATAACTTTATGAAATTGTTTTGCAAACAAGTAGAAAAAGGGAAATGAGGCCTGCATAAAAGATAAATCATATTTGGACATCGAAAGATTTGAAACCAAAAGTGAGTCCTTAGAGGTTAGCGTGTTTAACTTTGGATATTTGAGACCTGAATAGACGATTCTCTCCCAAGTATGTTCACGTCCGTCATAGTACTAATGGGATGGTGGATTAGAAACAGGAGGGAATGACATGGAGATTTTATGCATTGGAGTGTTCTCACTCTTGGGTAGTGCTGGGGACAACCTCACCCCTATTTGTTCTCAACTTCTCATTATTTTCTTTTCAATAAATGTTTCCCTTATTTCTGAAAGAAAACGAATAAGGGATAGTAATAAGCAATTCATTTATCACCAAAAAAGTTAAGTACAACCTAGAAGAACAGTCGGTTCACATAGAAAATTCGTTTCAGCCCAAAATACAGTGTTATGCTATTAAGAGAAGAGCAGCCAGTTCACATTGAAAGCTTGCAGTGACTCAAGTGCCACAAAATTGTGGAGCGTACTTGACTGTCAAGCAAACCAAATTCAATAAGCATCAATGTGACAGACTATATTTGAAAGATGGACCCCAAGCTAAAGAGACGTCAGTTATGGTAAATCTCTGCCCATGTTGTAACCTCCTTTGATTTTTTTAATAAATGCTTCCTTCTTGTTGAGAAAAGAAAATTATGAAATAGGGCACACTGAATAGTTAACAATCGGAACATTTACTTGGGGTTCATAGTACACTACATAGTTAACAATCAGAACGTTTACTTGGGGTTTATAGTACACTACATAGTTAACAATCAGAAAGTTTACTTGGGGTTCATACACAAACAAAAGCATGAGCTTTCAGATAAACGATAGGATATTAGTCACTTAGACTCATTGCAAAAAGTTTATATTTAAGTCCAGTATCCCCCATAGTACGGGTAGCAGGGAGAGGTGATACATGCAGTACATAGATTTCAGAGAACTGAATTAATTGGCTGGGATTAGTCATTGGAGTGTTGGCTTCTACAATCTTATATTCCTACATGGTACGAGAAGGGGATGGGGTAAATCAAATCCGTTTGCATTTATAATCGATGATCTACCTTAGCATCCAAATTGCAATGTTGTGTTCTGTGGAACCTCTTTCAGTCAATCAAACCAGTTATGGGTTTCTCTTTCATTTTCCAATTTAACAGAAGACATCGAGCCAGACCTTTACCAAAAACAGATTGAGTCCAGAAAACTGATAATCTCCAAAACTTTAGCAGTTCATGGAACAAAATGCAAGCCAACATCTGCTAGTAATTTATCAAAAACTGCCACCCACAGCAGTCTCTGAAATTCAGTAGCCGGTCCAAAAAGCATCTCTAGTTCGACACATAGGTGCCCTTTACGCAGACTAGACTCTGTTGCTAATAATGATTGTTGCAATATCAGAAAGAAAGAAGTTCTCAGCAGAACCAAACCTGAGGGCCTTGTCTCTCTTTTTTTCCTAAACCCTAAGCCTGAGAGATTTTTCAATGAACAAGTACCCTAAAAAATATCACACACTAGAGCAGAACCAAACCTACTCCCTACTCTCTGTTAAGAGAAAGTCTCTACTAGTACCCTGTCATCACTCATCATCACCACGGCCCAACATCTATAAAACTTGAAACTTCCAACACTTAATTTTGCTTTCCATGGTTTTCACGTATTTTTTCAGTAACTGCACCATGACATAACCTAATCCTACTTCCTTAATTACCATAAAACACCTTGCATTGAAAAATAGAATCAACAAAGCTTCCCACAAACTTCAATTACACCCCAGACTAATGTTACAAATTGACATCTCTCCCATTGCCCAGCAAAAAAATCAAATTAACAATAAAAACATAAAAAACAACAACGAATTTTTAAAAAAATGAAACAGAAAACACAAAACACTGGACCAAAAAAATAGAGAGAATAGGGTTTAGGGTTTAAGAAAGAAAAGATGTTACATTTTTGTCAAAGCCAATAGATAAGTTGGCGTCGTACCACTGTTCACTCATAACAGCTTCAATTTCATCCGCAATTTGATCCCTAGTCCCCATAGAAATAAAATCACTAACCCCAACCGTGTTAAACCTAAAACCATGCATTCCACACTTCCAAACCGCCCCTCCGGCAGCCTTGGCAAGGTGCACGAGGAGGCTGTTACGAGTGCAACCCTCGTAAACAACGGAGGAGATGCCGACACGGTAATTTTGGAATTTCAGACAGTAAGAGTTTCCTGGGGATTTGAATTGGTAACTGTAATTGCAGAAACTTTTGAGAAGGTGAGGGGGATTTGGGATTTGGGATTTGGCTTCTGTGTTTACACCAGAGAAACTGGCACGGGAAAGGAATAAGGAGTGATTTGGGCGTGGACGGGCTAAGAAGGCTAAGACCTGCATGGTGGCTGCAAAATGCTTCGTATCTAGATGGCCGTTTTTGTATGCTTCAAGCCACGGATTTTACCGTATTTTGAGAGGATTAGCTTCTCAAAGATCACGTTGAAGAGGAGATCGGCTTGTTTAGGGTTCTGCAAGAGAAGCTATTAAGGGCTTTTGCAAGAAAAAAATAAGTCTTTTTGCAGAGGATTAGGTTGTCGGATATCACGATGAGGAGTTGGGCTTGTTTAGGGTTCTGCCAAGAGAAGTTAAGGCCTGTTAGGGGGGAAAAAGTCTTCAACTTTGCCTGATTTGCAGAGGGTTAGCTTATCAAAGATCACGTTGAAGAGGAGATCGGCTTGTTTAGGGTTCTGCCAAGAGAAGCTAAAGGTCTGCTAGGGTTTTTGAAAGAAAAAAAATAAGCCTTTTTGCAGAGGATTAGGTTGTCGGAGATCACGTTGAGGAGTTGGGCTTGTTTAGGGTTCTGCCAAGAGAAAGCTAAGGGCTGCCAGGGCTTTTGGAAGGAAAAAAAAATAAAGGGTCTTCAACTTTGCCTGATATGCAGAGGATTAGCTTGTCAGAGATCACGTGTAAGAGGAGATCGGCTTGTTTAGGGCTCTGCGAGAAGCTAAATGGCTCCTAGGATTTTTGCAAGAGTGGAAGAATAAAAAAAGGGTTTTGCTAAGGCACTCGTTAGGGAGCATTAAAAGCTCTAATTTTGTACTCGTTTTTAGATGGCAGCCCGTCTTTTCCCACGTTCATTAAATGCCCGCTACTTTTGTCAACATCAAGAAAAAATTGAAGCTTTAGAGGGGTGTCTATATCAAAAACAGCTTTCTATTATTAGCATAGTTAAATAGTAAGAATAGTTGCTTTAATATCGACACTCCTCAAAAGCATCTCTTTTCTTACCCCTACCTATTAAAGAGAGGAGTGCCCATATCAAAACAAAAGTGGGTCTCCCATATATATATATATATATATATATATATATATATATATATATATATATATATATATATATATAGCTGGATCATATTCTACGGGAGTTTTCTACCGGAGTGAAAGGTGAGACCAGGGACGGAGCCAGGGGGGTCGAGAGGGGCACTTGACCCCCCGCCCCTCGGTTTTTGCCAAAAAAAATTCTGCATTTAGGGTTTGGATAGGTCCAATTTAGGAAGCCGGATTTTTGTTCCTTTTTCCTGAATGAAAAGTTAGCGGCTTAGTGGGAGGGCTTTTGGTCCCAATAGACCTAGCAAACAGGTGGGTCGGGTCGGGTCGACCCACGGGTCATGCGGGTGCGAGTCACACAGGTTGAGGGTCAAAATGCCCCGCATTCCTACGGGTCAGCAACCAAGTAACCCATACCTAGTGCGGGTGGGTCGGGTCGACCTGCGGGTTACCCACATGTTTTTCCAAAACAGAGTTTTTATTGGGCGGTGATAAATTCACCCCCTTCTATGTATGAATTCACCCCCTAATTTGCAAAATGGACGGTACAGCCTACACCATAGGATGATCCAAACCGTCCATTGATGGGCCACAACGTAAATAGATCGTGACCCAAAAATATTGCCATAGGACGATCTCAACCGTTCGATCTGTAGAAGTTTCCATATTTTCAGTCCCTCTTCAGATCGGAGGGTTAGAATCATCCTATCCTAATGATTTTTTGGGCACAACCTATTTACATTATGGCCCATCAAATGCACGGTTTGGATCATCCTATGATGTGGGCTGTACCTTCCAATCATCCATTTTGAAAAAATAAAGAGTGTATTCATGCATAGTAAATTAGTAATTCTCATGAGCTGTTGGAAGTTGGGAGTCCTCAAAAAGTGAGATGCTGTTAGAAGGGCTGATTTCCAAACACAAGTGCACTTTTCCGGCTCAAAAAGTGAGATGCTCTTAGCCCTTGATCTCATTTTCTATTTTAAAATAAGAAATGTTAAAAAATCCAAAAAATCGCAGGTGCCTGCAGGTTGACCCGACTCGACCCGTGTTTTTGCGGGTTGGGTCACCCACGAATCAGTTTGGGCGGGTCACTAAAACCCCGACCCATGCCCGCAAATTTGCGGGTGGGTTGGGTTGACCCGCGGTCATAGGTCGCGTTTGCCAGGTCTAGGTCCCAATGTGCCATTCGTTCTACAAAATAAGAGGATGCGGTTTTTGTGCCTAAACAAGAAGTTTTCGGTTTCAAATATAGGGGAAGACATATTCAACCCTTTTATTACTTGGGACAGCCCACTTTAGTGTAAAAGATGAGTCATAAATGCACTGAACGGGGCTGTAAAAAGTAAAAAAATGGACCAAAAATCTATCGTCATTATTTTCCATTTTTTTCTAGTTGTGATGGGCTGATGGGTGGTAGTACAAACCCGTAAATTTCAAAATGTACGATGCGGCCCACTCCATAGGATGATCCAAACCGTCCATTTATTGGGCCACAACGTAAATAGGTTGTGCCCCAAAAATCATTTCCGTAGGATGATCATATCCCTCCGATCCATAGCAAACTTCAATAGATTGAAGGTTCAGGATCATCCTATGGATCGGAGGGTTATGATCAGCCTATGTACATGATTTTTGGGGCACAACCTATTTACATTGTAGCCCAACAAATGGATGTTGTGGAACATCCTATGGAGTGGGCCAAACCGTACATTTTGAAAAATACGGGTGTGTATGGGCACCCATCACATGATTTCTCTTCTACCCCTTTCCCTGAATTTCCACCCTTTTGTTTGTCTTTTCCTATACTAACTCTATTATTGGTAGGGGTGAGCAAAGAGAGGCTTTTGAGGAGTGTCGATATCAAAGCAACTATTCTTACTATTTAACTATGCTAATAATAGAAAGTTGTTTTTGATATAGACACCCCTCTAAAGCTTCAATCTTTTATTGATGTTGACAAAAGTAGCGGGCATTTAATGAAACGTGGGAAAAGTAGCGGCTGCCATCTAAAAAACGAGTAAAAAATAGAGCTTTTAATGCTCCTTAACAGCTTTAGAGGGACATCACATTATCACCAAGGTTTCAAATTTAGATTACGAATGCGTTCCGGTCGTCATGGAATCCGAAATTTCAAAATAATTTCGAAATCCTGACGAAATTTAATGAAATCAAATATTTCATCTCGTTCAGCTGAAATTACCGGCTGAAATTTATCTATATTATGGGTTTTGTTAATTGGGTTTTGTCAACAAGTGCTCCCGCACCCGGGGTTTCACTGTTTTAGACCAAACTCGGGCTAAGTATTGAAATTCTCTCATAGTACCTAGTTGGACTAGGAGAGATATATCTTGGGAGGGGTCTCCTAATTAGGCTAGACTTGGGCTAATTATTGAAGAGTGCATGAAAATTAGGAAGAGCAATTGGGCGACAACGTGCTCCCGGGGTGCTAACCTATTATAATGGAGCAGATATGGGTTTCATTGTTTTAGAGGCCGTTTGGATACGTCTTTCTTATCCTATGCGGTCACTGACTTAAGCATCGTAGAGCCAATCCAGGGCAATCACCTCAGGTCGGTCGTCTCATCGTCACTGTTTCCTGTGCATGACTGGACTGGCCCCATCGCTGCTCTGGTCTACTCATTTGCTCAGCTCGGTTCCCTCTCCTTGACTACCGCATCATGTTCCCAATTTTTGACCATAACGCTATCCATTATTATGACTTAAGGGTTAAAAGAGTATTGGATAAATCCTAAGACAGAGACTAAATGAGAGCTTGGAATGAGTATTGGCACCAAGGGAATGATGAATCAGGCTTCACAAAATTTGGAACTATAAATAAAATAGCATTAAACCCCTCCATTTAAAAGTTCTCAATCTGACCCAATCTGATCGCGGAGTACTTGCCGGAGAAGATGAGCGCGATGGCGACACTCCGATCTCATAAATGGTGGTGATAGAAGCAAGGGATGGTGAATTGAATATTTGGCCAAGTGAAAGCAAGTTCCTGGAATTGAGGGAGATTGTCAAGAGGGTTTCACAAATCTACTAGGTTAGAAGGGTTGGAGACAAGCTGATGTGGTGGTGGAGATGAAAAGATGTAGTGATTGAGGAGGTGGAGGTCAGCTCTCGAAGATGGGGACGGTAGTGGTGGCCGGATCTAGGGTTTTAATGAGGTTAGAAATGGGGTTTGAGAAGATGGGGGTGGTGGTTGTTGCAAAGAAGATGGTGGTGGATGTAGAAGGGTGTCGGACAAGATGATGATGGATGTAAAAATGGGGTTTGCTAGTTTTGCCATTTGGATAGTGTAATTTTAAATACAAATTTTTAGCTTCCATGTAGAATGCAAATGCGTGTTTTTGATGCTTGATTCATGCTTAGCCTAGTTGGTGATAAAGGCGTTAGCCTAAGCCCCATCTTTAGAGGGACTTACCTGTCATGATAGTACCCTCTTTCTTCTTCTTCCCTCTTCTTTAAGTAGAGAGTTGCTTAATCTTTTAGGGTACCCTAAGACCTTAGCCCCATTCATTGCAAGGGCAATGAAGGCGTTAGCCCAAGCCCATCATTTAGAGGGATTTACTTGGACATAGTAATACCCTATTTCTTCTTTAGGTAGAAACCTCTTACCCTTTTAGGTACCTTTGAACATAAGTAGCTCTTATTCATTGCAAGGGAGATGGATGAGTCATCTCAAGTCCATCATCTAGGAGACTTTTTAAGTCCCAATAACATTCCCTTCTTTAGTAGATTAGCCAAGTCTTTTAGACATGTAACTTGGAACATTAGGTCCTCATTCTCATTGCAAGGGAAATGAAAGAGTCATCTAGAGCCCCCTTTAGGAGACAAGCTATGTCTCAGTAGAAGAGTCATATTTTTTTTAGATAGGTTTTGTCTCATTAGTGAGTTTACCCATAGGAGACTAATCAAGTCTCAAGTAGAACACCCTTTACTAGTTGAAGACTAAGTTAGTCTTTTAGATGCCTATGCCTTTATTTATCATTGCAGGGGTAATGATAAAGATACTTGGAGCCCAGCTCTGTATCTAGGAGACTCACACAGTCTCTTTAACAACCTTCTTTGACTCATCTTCTTCTAGGAGACTTTCTTTAGACTAGTTAGCACTCTCCTTTATAGCATATAGCTTAGGAGTCAGTCACATAGTCTAGGAGTCAACCCATAGGTTAGAAATTAGTCCCATAGATAGGAGTCTGTCTTTAATGATAAGAGTCCGTCTTCCCCTTATAGAATTTAAGATTATGTCCTACTTGTCATGGAGTCATAGGAGTTTGTCCCATCGTCATAGAGAGCTAGGATTCTGTCCAACCCTTTCAGAGTTAGGATTCTGTCCTATCTTTCACCAAGTCCTGAAATTTTGTCCAGCCCCTGCAAAGCATAGGATTCAGTCCAACCTTTGCATGATATAAGAGTTCGTCCTACCTTTATGATGATAGGAGTCTGTCCATTTAGTTTAGGAATCTGTCATCTTGAGTCAAAAATATCAAAAACACTTGAAAGACATAAAAATCCAAAAAATCAGAAAATTTCAAAACATCTCAAAATATATGAGTCTTAGGAGAGTAGTTAGGAAAGTCTATTATGAACTACGTTGGTTTGATCATCTTTCATGATGACGTAGGCAGCTTGGGATCCTCATCCCAAGTCCAGTCAAATCTTCAAAAAATAATCATTTAAATCCTTTCAAAAATACACAAAAATTTCAAACAAATCTTGCAAAGTATTTTTCGAAAAGATCTTCCTCTAAAGTTAGGACTCTGTCCTAGATATTTTGGGTGTCTAGGAGTTAGGAGTATGTCCTGGATATGTTGATGCTTTGCATGTGAGTGTCTCTAGAGTTAGGAGGCCTCGAGTCGTGGTCGGTTAGACACTTAGTCAAGTCGATGGTTAGACTAGGTTGCACTTAGTTAGTCCATTGTTTTCCTTATGACATACGACCTAGTTACACATAGGATGTAGGGCCCACCGGCGTTAGTTTAGGGCTAACTTGCATTAGTTATGGCATATAAGGAGTCCTAAAAATTACAATTCACTTGAACTTATGCAATCGCACAAGAAGCTTTAAAAACTAGTCGAGTCTGGTCGATCGAGTCTAAGATAGCGGTCCTAGATGGTTAGGCATCATAGTTTAAAATAGGTCACCAAGCTACGTTAACTATGATTCTTCCTCAGGCCGGGATACGTAGAGCAGCCGGGATAGCCGTCCGGTCCGAGTCAAGTATCACATTAGAGTCTTAGGGTTTATAGTTAGTATTTTTAGAGTTTGTGTGTGACTATTACTATTTTTGTATAGGATCATAACATGTGTATTTTCTTTCAGATTCAGATTGTTTCCTCACATGCTTAGCTGTAGCTCTCACATGCTTAACTGTAGTTCTTACACGCTTAGATGTATTTCTTTATATTCGTTGATTATTATTGTTGTTATCATCTACTAACGTTTGCTTACTGTGCAGGTTATCTCTTTAGATATAGATGTGCATGTGTATGTGTAGACACCCCATTTTGACCGTACCCTGAGCTTCCCGTGTTTGAGCAAAAACCCAACCAAATCAATCAGCTAGGATCTCAAACTTCACCCTTAGCTAGGTCAAGGTCTCACCAAGGTCCCTGCGAAATTTCGTCAAAATCCGAGCGCATTTGCCTAGTGAACGAGTGAAGCAATGTCGTAGTGCAAATACGCAGCAGGGGGGTGAATGTATCCTGAGAGGGGGGCGAACTTATCCTGTGGAGGATGCGCCCAGGCTGAGTAAGACAAAAAATGCGGGCGCGCTTTATCAATTTTTAGCGCGCCTCATCCACTTGGAGTGTGGATATCAACCACCAAAATCCCTTATAAATAACAACTTAGCTCATTTTCTAAATAAAAAATAAAAAATCTTCGTTCTTCCCCTTTTAGAGAGAGAAAGAGAGAGAAAGCTAGAGAGAGAGAGTAGATTTGAGCACTGAAATCTTAAACCTTCGTATTCTTCTTTTCCCGATCATCTTCTCCGACGGATCCGGCAAGGCTCCGGTCATATACCGATCCAATTCCGCCTTCTTCTCCGAACAAATCTGGTCCGATTCTGACCTAACTCTGGTTCCGTAGCTCCGGTTAACCTCCGATTATTTGTTTTTCCTGTGTTTCCTTCTTGTATTTGCCTTTGATAACCTTTGATCATCATCAATTTATAGAATCATGGCTTAAGATCTTAGATCCAAGCTTCGAAACTTAAGATCTTATCTTTTTCTTTTCGATCTGTTCGTTCTAAAAGCTTTTGGACTTTCTGATGAATTTTTGAGAAGTAAAGAAGAAGAATAGAGTATTCTATTGATTTGTGAAGGTAGCAAGGATCTTCATTACTAGTTTGAAAATAGAAGAAGAAGCAGATTTGAGAAGCTTTAAGCATATAGAAGAAAGTATTACAAGTAGAGGAGCTCTTTTCAGGTAAGTTCTTATTTATTTATTTTATTCATTTTAGTCTTGTATTGAATCTCTAATTAATTACATGTTGAGTCGCTGATTTACAAAGACTCGCAAGAATTTATTATGTTCTGTTGATAGATTGAAGTTTCGTGTAGATCCTTTGGCTTGTTATCTATTGGATCTGATTCTGTGATAATTTTAATTGGTGTTCTGTTAGGTTTGAGGTTTGTGATGATTATTTGGTTCATAATTTAGTAGATCTCATCCATAAATTCGTATATCATTTAGGTTATCATTTGTCTCAATGTAATTTTTTTTTTTTATATATATATCATTTAGGTTTGTAACTCGTTGTGAAGTTTGCTCTGATTTGAATTCTTTTATAAAAAAAAAAGAAGAAGAAGAGAGAGATCAATTTCAGTTCAGATGTATCTATATCATCATGTGCATGCTTAAATTTTCATTCAGTTATATTTATGTCATCAGGTTATGTAGTTGTTTTAAATATGAGTGTAATTAAATTAGTAATGCAATTGTTAAAATATTGTTGTGGATGAATTATCTTGAATTCCCATCACATCAAGTAAGTCTCTGTACTATTCATTTTGTCTAAATAATTTATATACATTTTTCTTTCATTAAAAAAAATTTTAAATTTATTTTCAATAAAAATAATATATAATACTTTCATTAATCTGATTGATCTATTTGATTTTATGTATTTATGTGATTTTAGAACAATGATGAAGTAAGGTGTTATAGTTTCTTAAAGAAATTTACTCAGCTCTATGACTTTGAAAGATTCATATATGGAGTAGTATCTCTAGTCTATGTTTGAGATTTTTTTTTTAGAATAATCTAATAAGAGTGATTACAATTTCTTTGTTGATTGTCTTGTTGATGCATTTGAAAAGTTACTTTTCTCGTTAAAGAATCACCCTGAACAAAAGGGTCCTCACTTGGAATTGGAAAGTCAAATGGAGTTGAAAGTTTTGCTCACTGTCTATAGTTTGTGTGATATACTTGACTAGGTGTTCCTTGAGACATAGTTCTAATTGGCAAAAGTTTGACTCCAAATTACTTCTAAGTTGCATCTTTTAATCTAGTTGATTTCAAAAGATTTAAAATCCTTTAGTGTTTCAGCTTTCATGATATTTGAAGATACAAAGTTTCTTTGAATCTAAATTGTATTGGGATACATGCCCCTGGCGTCTGGGAGCCACTTAAACATGAATGTTGGACTGGAATTGTTGCTTGCTATGCATAAGATCTAATGGTATGAGTATTGTCTTGGTGAAATTATTCTAAATACTTGACCTTGCATCAGGTTTTGGTTCATTTTTTTTAATGTTATTTGACAATATAAACAGAGGTATGCCTATGAAATACTAATTTTGAGTGAAATTTTAAGTCTTCACCTAAACGTCATTATTTCTTGGGCCATTGTACTTCATTTATATTTTGAATATTTTGCTCACCTGGTAATCGCACAAGGCTTACAGTCCTTACATTCTCTGTTTTTAACAAAACCCTTTCTCTTAGCAATTTGGTTTAATATAGGTGGGCATTACCATATTCAAAAATTTGTCATGATCTAGATTGCCTTGCATGTAAAAAAAAAAAGTGACATTAGACTGTATTGATCATAGCTGGTTGTAGTGTTAATAAAAAGGAAGTGAGATGATATGAATGGGAATACTTGGTTATATTGATGTCATTCTCTCGGCATAATGGGTAGAGGAGTTGATATCTGTATTGATATGCTGTGATGGTGGCGTGACATTGTTGTTCTTATGATTGTGTAAACAAATTGGGTGGCTGCTTCAGGCACGAAGGCAACCAAATTGATAATGCTATTATTAATTTTAAAATGAAGGGGTCAGCTGTTGATCATAGATTGTACGAGTGTATACCCATTCCATGCCCCTTTGGGTTTTGATCTTTATCAAGGGAAGAGATTATTTAAAATTCTATGAGCCCATTTCTTATATATTTTCTTGATGCTATCAAAGATCACTTGAGGTCATTATATGTTTTTAAGTTAATTTCCTTTATCTGTTCAGTGATAGTTCTAATTAATATATTAGTGTAGCATCAAGTGATGAGTTTTAAGCTCGTTTGGTGAGTCCTTCTATAGTAAACAAAAATTAAAAATAGGAGTGTATAATGGTATAAATATGTGAGAAATAGATAATCATTGTGTTTAAACATTATTTGCAAATAAACAGGTTTTTCTACAGTTTTCAGTTATAAAGGGATAGATTTAATTAATGCATATGAAATGATATTAAAATTGGTTGAGTTTGCATGTCATAGAGAGTTTCTTTCAAGTATCATGAATGATATTATTTCAAATATTGACGTATTGGTCATATTAAGTCGATATGCCTTTTCTGTGAATATCATAATAACATGAAAACTGTTGAATTTTCCCTGTTGCTTATTGATTGACATAATTTGTTGAAATGGAAAATGTTATTAGTTTGATATGAATGAAAAATTATTCAGTATCATTTATGGTTTACAAGCAAGGGTATTTTCTTGGTATATCAGTGAATGGTTTTGTACATTGAAATTGTGAGATATGCGTTGTAAATGTTGTTCATGCTGATAGTGCTGTTGTTAGAACAGAACAGGGCTGCTTATGTTACTGTTTCTTGCTGAAAGTGTAACCATTTAGGTATTTTTAACTGTACAAAATCACCCCCACTTTATTTTGATTGCCAAATGTTTCAAGATATGAAGTAGATTGGAGTGATGTCGATACCAATTTCCTAATTAGTACAACTGTATTGGTAAATTGCATCATTTTGATTTATGTTTTCTTCTTTAACTAGTTTACTAGAATCATCTAAAATAGTAAATGCATGTGATAGCCATTAGATGTTTAGATATAAAGAGTTTGGGATTTTTGTAAATTAATCATTTCAATTTTATACAAGGGTAAAGAGTTTAGTGATTTTTCTTAGGACATACTATTTCAGGTTATCTTGATTTTTTTTAATATAGTCCATGGATGACTTTGGAATTAAAATATTGCAAGGTTTGAATTAAGGTTCAAATAGGACTTCTATAATCGATTTTTTTTAGTATTATTCTATCATTTTCCTTCTTTCTCCATATAATACATGTTTAGTCTTTTAGATCCTCAGACTTTCCAGCCTCTCATCAAGTAATGTGATTTTTATTCGCTCTTGCAAGGTATAAGATGCTGTCCAACCCTTGCAGAGTCGTGATTCTGTCATTTTTTCCCGCAAAGCATAGGATGCTGTCCAACCTTTGCGGGATTTCAGGAATCTGTCCTCCGCTTATGATGATAGGATTCTGTCCTCTTGTGTCAAAACAACAAAAACATTTCAAAAACCAAAAATCTTAAAAATCTTGAGTCATTCAGAGTAGTTAGGAGAATCTTTTCCGAACTACGTTGGCTTGATTCCTTACCACAGTATACGTAGTGCAGCTTGTGATCCATATCCGAAGTCCAGCCAAACCTTTAAAAATAAACATTTCAAACCTTTCAAAATTACAAAAATCTTCAAAACCTTTTTTCAAAAAGATCTTCCCCTAGAGTTAGGAGTCTGTCTAGCTATTTGGGTGTTTTAGAGTTAGGAGTATGTCCTATTTATATTGATATGGTATGTCCTGTCGTGTGGGTGTCCTTAGAGTTAGGAGGCCTCGAGTGGATCGGTTAGACATTTAGTCGAACCGGTGGCTAGACTAGGAAGCATATAGTCAGCCTATGGTTTTCATTAGGATGCACAGCCTAGATACACATAGGATATAGGGCCCACCTGCATTAGCTTAAGGCTAACCAACTTGCATTAGTTAGGGCATATAGAGAGTCCTAAAAATCGCCAATTCACATGAACTTAAACAATTGTACAAAAAGCTTTAAAAATCAGTCGAGTCTAGTGGATCGAGTCTAGGATAGCGGTTCTCGATGGTTAGGCATCGTAGTTTAGAATAGGTCATCGAACTACGTTGACTCCGATTCTTCCCGAGGCCGGGATATGTAGTGCAGCCAGGGTGGATGGCCATTCTGGTCCGAGTCAATTCCTGCATTAGAGTTTTAGGATTTGTCTTTTCCAGTCATGTATAGAATTGATTTGTGTTGTGTGTTTTGCTGTATTTTCTTATTTTCATGTACAGATCCTATACCTTTAGCTGTAGCATGCATGTGTTTGCACACCATAACTCAGACACCAATTAGGTATGACACTCATAACTTAGATATTCTTAGGCGACACTTCTTTCATTTATTTTGTGTGTATTTATTATTCATCTCCGAGACATGCATGATTAGGTAGACGTCTAATCAGAACTTCCTTGGGCATCGACCTAAAGAGAATGGCATGAGGTTTCTCATGCCTAAACAGTATCAATAGGATGATTCTATACATGAGGCTTGTCTGCCCATCAACCACCTTGCACATGTCTATCGGCAAAGGATGGCTATTAAAAAATGGTGCAAAAAACGAAAGAAAAAAAACAAAAACTGAAAGAGAGATGATGTAAAAAGAAAGAAGGAAACTGAATAAATGGGAAAAAGAGGATCGAAAAGTACCTCATCCAAAAAGAGACTGATTCGAAGGTGGGGAACCTTGCATCTTCTTTAATGGTAGCTCCGTGCGATTTTTGTGAGGAATGAGACCAGCCAGGGTTTTGGAACTATGGGGCCGCTGAAAGGAAGGGACACGAATCCTGCAGATGGAAACGTGTGGGTGGGAAAGGAAAGGTAAAGATTACATGTGGCGGGATTATTACAGTTGCCTTGAGGGGCATAATGACAAAAATGCCCAGGAAAATGGGACCGAATAGGAAGATTTACAAACCAAGGGTATGGAATTTAGAGAAAAGAAACAGACGACTTTTCTATGTTTTTTGCTTTTTAGAATAACATAAGAAGTAAGAAAAAAACCAACACGAAGATGACGAGTGGCCTGGGGAAATTACAAGTGGCGGAAATGTTGCAAAGAACATCAGAGAGAATGAAATGGCGAAAATGCCCTGAAGAAATTGGACTTTGTAGGAAGATTTAGTCTAACAAGGGCATGGAATATTAACAAAAGACGCAGACGAACATTTAGGGGTTTTCCCTTTTAGTAGTAAAGGATTTGGGAAAATTCTCAAAAAACATGTGATTTTTAACTGAAAATCTCAAAAAAGGGTTGAGTTGGCTAAATTATCAAAAAGGGGTGAAATGCATCCCAAGGCATGTTTAAAGACAAGAATGCCCTTGAGTTGCTTTTCCCTCCACGTTTTTGAGAAACGGATCCCAATGGCATTTCACAAACCCTATTCACCTTTTCTATATTCTTCTTCCCCATGCCAAGTGTTGAAAGTCTTGCCTTTGGTAAAACTCCATTGTACAGCTCCCTTCTAGGATGAATTCAACCCATATTTTTCAAAATAGACTATACAACCCATATCATAGGATGATCCAAACCGCCCAATTGATGGGCCTCAGTGTAAATAGGTTGTGCCCCAAAAATCATTTCCAGAGGATGATTCTAACCATCCGATCTAAAGAGGGACTTAGATTATGGAAACTTCTATAGATTGGACGGTTGGGATCATCAATGGAAATAATTTTTGGGGCAGGAACTATTTATGTTGTGGCCCATCAATTGGGCGGTTTGGATCATCCTATGGTGTGGGCTGTATAGTCCATTTTGAAAAATACAAGGTGAATTTTTCACTGCCCTTCTACAAATTGTGTTCAATTACATAAATACTTTTGGCTTTTGACTTAGTGGTAAGGAAGACCTATATTGTTTCTTCATGAGAAAGAGTTTTTATATGGTGTAAACCCATATACTCCAACATTTTTCAAAAAGTATTGTACGGGTCACACCATAGGATGATCCAAACCGTCCATTAGATATGCCACAATGCAAATAGGTTGTGCCTAAAGAATCATTTCCACAGGGTGATCTAATGAAATACAATGCACATAGTATTGTACGGGTCACACCTGAAGGTCGACCTTTTTACATTCTTCGCAAACAGGTGCGAACTTGCCATAATAGGTCGACCTTTATAGCATATGTACAAACAGGTGGAAATTTGCCTTGATAGGTCGACCTACAGGTAGGGCTAGCAATGGGGCGGGTCGGGCCGGATGTTGGGGTCCCTTACGCCTTCCCTTATGCGGGGAATTCACCCCCTCCCCTTCCCCTCCCCACTGCGGGGATCATGGGGAATCCCCCACCCCGCAGGGAATATCTAATCCCCATCCCCTCCCCTTCCCCGCCCCGTATCCTTCGGGGACAATCACTTTACTTTGTTAAATGTTAGGTTTAAAACTAAAGATTTGCTAGGGACAATCACTTCAGGCATGTTGCGGCTTGGCTGTTGCATGTGAGAGTAGCCACACAACCCACACAGGCTAAGATTTTGTCTTATTCATTTTATTAACATGGGGACAAAGGTGGTTGCTCTCAGATTCATTTAATTGATCGATAGTCCCTAGCAGATCCCTAATTCCCAATCCCACTTGCCAAAAAGTACTGTACGTGCCACACCATAGGAAGATCCAAACCGTCCATTTGATGGGCACACCATACTACCATAGGCATAGGATGATCCAAACCTTCCACTTGATGGGCACATTGTAGGATGATCCAAACTGTCCATTTGATGGGTCACAACGTAAATAGGTTGTGGCCCAAAAATCATTTCCATAGGATAATCCCAACCCTTTGATCTATAGAGGAATTGCATATTATGGTACCTTCTATAGATCGGAGGGTTGCAATCATCCTATGGAAATGATTTTTGGGCCACAATCTATTTACGTTGTGGCCCAACAAATGGACGGTTTGGATCATCCTATGGTGTAGCCCATACATTACTTTTTGGAAAATAATGGACTATATGAGCGCACACCATATAAAATCGCATCACTCGTCAGAGAGATGTTGCCTTTATTTTGGGGAGGGAGATTTTCAAAGGATTTAATGTTGCCTTACAGTGATGGTTCGATGGAGAGATTTTAGGGATTTCTACGGGTAATATACTAATATAATGAGGGACAATGCCCAATGGATTATGGGTAAAAGAAAACATAAAAAGCTATTTCAGGGACAAACCTGTACTAATGGAAATTATGAAAATTTTGGGGGAATCTTGTAGATATGTTCCGATCCAAGGGGTTTCCAGTAGTTTTCCTAAAACAAAAAACACTTGAAAAAATACAAGAAAAAAATAGCATTAATGAGGGCGGGGCCAACTCCATCCCCTTCTCCTCCCCTTCCCCGCACTAGGGAATTTTTTAAATCCCCTTCCCCTTCCCCTTCCCCTTCCTCGCTCAAATCATGGAATCCCCTCCCCTTACAGGTCGACCTTTTCAGCATTTGACCAAACAGGTAGGAAGACCAATTACATTACATGTCGACCTTTCCACCATTCCATCAGACAGGTGTAAAACATGTGATAAGGTCGACCTTTCCAACATTCTGTCATACAAGTGTTCATAAATTCATTACAACATTGACACCCAATGAAATACTATTAGATTGTGTGAAGCAATATTTCTACTTTGGAACCACTATTTATAGCTTGGAACCACTACATAATGGTAAATAGTGGTTCTTAGGTATAATTAGTGGTTCATAAGTATAATTAGTGGTTCTTAGGTATAATTAGTGGTTCATAAGTATAATTAGTGGTTCCTCGGTATAATGAGTGCTTCTAAGTGTTTAAAACCCTATAAATACAGTCATTCTCACAAGTATTAGGCAATCTAAACTATGAACCACCATAACATCCGAGTGTTTAAAAAACTATTTAACCCATTGTTCATAAATTCATTGCAACATTGACACCCAATGAAATACTATTAGATTGTGTGAAGCAATATTTCTACTATGAAACCACTATTTATACCTTGGAACTACCATTTATAGCTTGGAACCACTACATAATGATAAATAGTGGTTCCTAGGTATAATAAGTACATCTGAGTGTTTAAAACCATATAAATACAGTCATTCTCACAAGTATTAGGCCATCTAACCTATGAACCACAATAACATCCGAGTGTTTAGAAAACTATTTAACCCATTGTTCATAAATTCATTGCAACATTGATACCCAATGAAGCACTATTAGATTGTGTGAAGCAATATTTCTACTATGGAACCACTATTTATAGCTTGGAACCACTACATAATGGTAAATAGTGGTTCCTAGGTATAATTAGTGGTTCATAAGTATAATTAGTGGTTCCTAGGTATAACGAGTGCTTTTGAGTGTTTAAAACCCTATAAATACAGTCATTCTCAGAAGTATTAGGTCATCTAAACTATGAACCACCATAACATCCGAGTGTTTAGAAAACTATTTAACCCAATGTTCATAAATTCATTGCAACATTGACACTTAATGAAGTACTATTAGATTGTGTGAAGCAATATTTCTACTTTGGAACCACTACATAATGGTAAATAGTGGTTCCTAAGTATAATTAGTGGTTCATAAGTATAATTAGTGGTTCCTAGGTATAATGCGTGCTTCTGAGTGTTTAAAACCCTATAAATACAATCATTCTCACAAGTATTAGGCCATCTAAACTATGAACCACCATAACATCCGAGTGACAATACACCATACATCCAAGTATTAGGCCATATAAACAATACACCATAGCATTGTAAAAAGGATGATGACTATAACAAATGCCTAACAAAACCATAATAAATCCCTAACAAATAAACAAGATGATGACAATACACCGTAGCATTGTAAAGAATATGTTAAACGTATGCAAATGTATCACAATTGACCTATTTGAGAAGCTTAGGTTTGATAGCCAAAGAAAAATAAAAGATCCAATAAAATCTACATTTTAAGAGAGGGGAGTTTCACCTCTCTCCAATGGAATTTCGTTTGGGTATTTTACAAAGACAATGGAGTTTGATTTTGGCATGGGGAAGAAGAAGGTAAAAAGATCAAAATGTTAGGTGAAATGCATTGGGATTTGTTGCTTACTTTTTTTGAGGGAAAACCAACACAACGGCATTTTTGTCCAAAAACACTCATTGGGATGCGTTTCACCCCTTTTTGAGAAATTAGCCAACTTTACCCTTTTTTGAGAATTTCAGATAAAAATCATATTTTTTTGAGAATTTTCCCTTCATATTTCCGACAAAACTATTTAGGAAAAAAGTGCACGTTACAAGCCTGTGTTATTTGCCACATTGCATGGCCCAGTATTCAACGTGCATGGTAACATTAAATTGTCATCTTTAACTGCATGCTGCATGCCGCATGGTTACAACCATTTCATTCCGATCATTATAGCAAACATGATATTTTGAGAGGCTGGTGTTGGGTCAAACATTGAGGGCGACATCTCTATCATACCCCCATTATGCCCATTAACGTACGAACACCATATAATTTGACACAGAGAGAGAGAGAGATCATAATGCATACATATGAACAAATTTAGAGAGCCCATATAACTAGCAAGCAGTGGTACATGGTAAGGTTTCGTGTTTCAATTTCGCTAGATGTGGTTTAGTAGTGATGGAAATGAAAACATATTGGTTTCATTTAGAAATTTTTGTGAAAGTTCCATAAAATTTCATAAAAAAATATAAAAACATGGGCAAACGATGGATATTTAAATTAAACTTTTGAAAATACTATAATAAGCATAAATGCATGCTAAAAATCATCACATAAGCAAACCCATACTTATTTAACAATATCAAACACTTAGAGACATCTCGTGCCACATTTCATATGTAATTTATAGAAATATTTATACAATATACACATCACATTTCGCATGTAATTTACCTCCACAAATCGTAGGGTTGGGATGATTTTATGGAGCTGATTTTTTGTGGACACTCTATCTATGTGAGGGCCAATCAAATGAATGGTTTGGATCACCCCCACAATATGCCTTCCACTGTATTTTAAGCTACTGTGTAGATAACTTATCTACACTTGTGTGTAGAAACCGTTTTCTCTTCATATAATATACCACTAATAAAATATTTTTAATAATTTATAAAAATTTATACTTAAGATAAAAGTAATAAGATAATAAAACATAAATTTATGTATGAGTTATGACAGGGCATGGCTAAATTTGGACATGATTTTGTTAGATTTCTATAAGCTTAATAGCCTTTTAAATTTTTAATAAAAGTATAAAAATTATTATAATCTTATATAGGGATTTGCTAGCGTCCATTGCAGAAGGCATTTCACGGATGGGCTGTTGCATGTGAGAGCAGCCACCTCGTGAATGGAGACATAATCTGCTGAAAATTGAGCCTGTGTGGCTGCTCTCACATGCAACAGCCCATACGCGAAATGCCTTTGTGATGGACACTAGCAAATCCGTCTTATATAATAAAGTATATAGCATTTTAAGGGTATTTATAATTTTAAATATCATTTATAATTTTTTAATAATTTTAGCACAAGAAATTATTATTTTTATTTTAAAATAAAATCAATAACTTTCTATTATTGTTTAAAGTTTCATCATTTGTGTTTATTTTCATACATTTTCGTAATTTTATCAGGTGTTTTATTGAATTTTTTATTTGAAACTTATAACTTTCTAAGTTTAGACTGAAATAATGTAATATGTACACTTAATGTCTTTGTTTCGACATGCATTGTCTGATCTTTTCCTTAGGAAGGAAGGCAATGGCAGTAGTAAAGTATCGTGATACTGGATTACACTTGCACAATGTTTTTCGTGGAGGCAGATTGGTTTTGCAGGTTTTGATGGATAAAGTATAAAGATGTGGTATAGCTCAACTTTAGTTCTACAGTAAGTGGCACATGTAAGAAAGAATGTACTGTTGCCAATCGCGAGACTCTCAAAGCCTTGATAAAAGTAGAAAGTAAAAGAATGATGTTGGCTAAAGCTGGGAATGTTGGCTAAAGCTTGGAAAGAGATTTCGAGCCTTTCTAATGTGAAAACTTCAAGTTGAATGTGACATCTCATCTTACGTGTGAGTGTGTGCGCGGGCGTGCGCGGCAAGAGAGAGAGAGAGAGTCTTAACTTTTATGAAAATGTGATATCACAACCTCGTGAGAATCTCTAACATTCATGAAACTCTAATGTCAAATGAGACAGAGAGTGAGCGAGGCTTTCAAAGTTTCATGTAAATGTAACAGCACAACTTGATATGAGAGAGAGAGAGAGTTTCAAAGATACATGTTACATCACAGCCTGACGAGACAAGATTCGAGAAAGAAAGAGGCTTTCTGTATATTCATGAATCTCTTTCTCCCTCTAGAAAATTATCTACATTCATGAATCTCTCTCTCTCATGGAAAAATATCTTGTTTTGTGAATGAAATCCAACTAAATGAAGTTGGAAACTAAAAATGATATTCTTGAAAATGAAGCAATTTTCAGAAAAATACAAATAAAAGAGAGTGGAAATTGTGAATGAAATCAGGCATGAAATACGCTCCCAAAAATTATAGGAGACAAAAAAAGAGAGAAGCTATCTTAATTAGCAATCTATGGCACTGTCGATTTCATACGAAAATAGTATGTATGCATATATGTACATTAATTTAAAAGTGTCCTTTGGATGAGCATATAATTCGATTCCAGGAATGAATTGATTTAATCTAAAATGTATTTTAGCAAAATCTTTGGGAGTGGATAAATAGTCATGGGAGGCTACTCAACACCCACATCAATTGAAGTCTTGTCACTCACTGTCAAAGAAAAATCCAATTGGCAACGGGATAGCCATCCACTATGGAAAATTCAATCTAAAATCTACGATTAGATTTTAACCATTTCATGGGTCAAGACTCTTCCCAGTTTCAAGTTTGTTTCAGCATTTGACCTCTAGTATGATTGGAAATAGATGTGATCTGTTTTAGTAGTGAACTGATTGTGACCCTACTCCCAAATGGGTCTCACCTAGTCCCAGCCACCTCAAACTCAATTTTGAACTGGTCTAACTTGGGTAATCCTAGCTGAGCATTCTCAGTTCCTATTGGGATATCCGACTCTAACGAGGCAGAGTGATAACCAATTGAAGTCTTGTCGCTTGGTTAGCAGATTGTCGATAAAAATCAATTGGCAAAGGGATACCAAACCAGTATAGAAAATTCAATCTAACGGATAGCCTATCACTAGAAAACTCAATCAAAAATCTGTCTGGATTTTAGATAATTTTCTTGTTGTCAAGTAACAATCCTTTGCACGTGAAGTTCTCTGTTGTCATATTAGTTGGGCATCAAGAATCTAATCGGCTTTTCTCATATTATTCATTACAAAAGAAGTAGGTATTATTAAGCTTTCCACGGAGAGAGAGACCCTGATAACTCTAAAAATTTAAAGACGGTTCAAACCAAATTCGTACTATACCAGTGACTGAAATCATTTTACACCAAAATAGATGAAATGCCTTGCACATTAAAATAGATTTCGACGAAAATATGTCCCTCATTACATTGTAGATTACCATAGTTCGATCAGGCTAATGAACAATTTTCAGGTTGCACAAGTGTAGTCGAGACTATTGATCTTATAGACCATTATGACACGACCCATCATGGCCCTAGTCCCATGCCAGGGGAAACCGTTCATGCCCATTATGGAGAAATTAATCCTTTACGAAGGGATAAATTAGTTACATTTATGTATGAAAAATCGAGATAGGGTGATATAACGCAAGGTCTTGTTACCGTAATCTTGAAAAGTAAGTAAATACGTCCGAAACATATAAAATGCAATTAAGCCCACTGTAGCATAAGCTATTACCGCGGAAATCAGCGACCGGATATACATCCCACCCGTAAGATAAAGGCCGACAAAAATAATCATCAATTTTAAAGAAAATTGATACACACACACACACACACACACACACACACACACACACACATATATATATATATATATATATATATATATATATATATATATATAAGATAAATAATAATATATACTGACATGGCTGATACAAGGATATACCTGCCCTCTACGAAGCATCTCTGATTTCTTCAGCTTCTTCATTGCATACACGTGACCAGTTGTCTTCTCCCTACAAGCTCTCACCTGCACAATGGAAAGAAAATTAGGGGAAACCAAAATGTAATACACAAGAAAGGATAGTATGTACACACGCGAAATATCAATGACTAACACTACAAGCTTCTGAAAAAGGCACGCCGAAAGTTGAAACAATCATAATGATTTGAAGAAACAAATTAAAAGTTTTATATATAACAAACATCCCCAAATGCACCCTTCCCTATCATTGTCAATAATTCAAAATCATCAGCACCCATTTTATGCCTCTGAAGACACATGTATTCTGTTTCTTTCTTCTCTGAGAATTTTAGAAGATTGCTTGGATCTTCCTCCGACACTTCAGCATCAGCCAGCTTCTTCTCCAAGATCAAGCGTCTGCATGAAAACAAAGGCATGTGTAAAAAGGTTAAGCATCCAAAACTGCTATTTCTTCATAGTATTCTACAAGTCTCCCCGTAATATATATCACCTTGATAAGTACATTTTACGTATATGTGGAGGAAGCAACTTATGCACCACCAACAGCCAAATCAGTGTAAAGAGAAAGTTGGGTTTCCGTAGAAAAAACATTCAACCAGCTAAAGAAGGGAAATTATATCTGGACTCCTCGCATTAGTAATAGCACTTCTATCTTTATTTTAAACTTTTCTAGTTAGCTGTTGAAGGATGTCAATTCCCAAACAGCTATCAACATCCAATCAAAGAAGTGTTCAATAGAGTGAGGAGTGCTGTAATCAAAACAAGGAAGTCCAGATATAACTTCCCTTCAAGGAATAGCATTTACCAAAGTAAGTAGGCTCATCTTTATCCACTTCTCACCAGTCTGATGATAAGAGACAATGAAGATTGGTCGTAACTTGCATGAAAAGTTGAAAGCTTCTAAACATATTAAACATAATAAAGGCATTCTAAAATGAAAATGGAAGTCAAGACATGTTCTGGATACTTTATTCAGATAATCATATGATATTAGTGCCATCCAAAAAAATAAATAAATAATTATATATATATAGAGAGAGGAATAAGATTGTACGGTTGACCGCACCTAAGCTTAGGTGCGGTCGAGGGCCCAAACACATGGGTCCCACATTTTTTTTGCTGATCAAAACCATTCATTTGCAAGGCCCCATCATAGATGAGGTGTACAAAAAATCAGGTCCATTGGATCATCCTAACCCCTCCAAAAATAGAGGGCAAAAATGGGCAGATTTGTGGCAAACAGTGTCTGTCCATTTTGACCTCCACAAATTGATGGCTTAGGATGATCCTAAGGAGCTGATTTTTTGTACATACCCCATCTATGTAAGAGCCTTTCAAATGAATGCTTTGGGTCATCCTAACAAAGTGGGCCCGCATGAGTTTGGGGCCCTCGACCGCACCTAAGCTTGGTGCGGTCGACCGCACAATCATTTTTCTCACACACATATATATATATATGAGAAAACGGTTCCTACATATATGTGTAGATAAGTTATCTACACACTAGCTTAAAATACAGTGGGGGCCACATTATTTGGGTGATCCAAACCATTCATTTTTAAGGCCCTCACATGGATAGGGTGTCCACAAAAAATCAGATTCATAGGATCATCCTAACCATTCGAACTGTGGAGGCAAAAAATGGACTAATTTGTGAAGGTTTAAAGACATCCATTTTACCTCCACAAATCGTAGAGTTGGGATGATCCTATGGATCTGATTTTTTGGAGGCACCCTGTCTATGTGAGGGCCTTTAAAATGGATGGCTTGGATCACCCAAACAATGTGGGCCCCCACTGTATTTTAAGCTAGTGTGTAGGTAACTTACCTACACAACTTACCTACACAAGTGTGTAGGAAATGTTTTCTCTCTCTCTCTCTCTCTCTCTCTCTCTCTCTCTCTCTCTATATATATATATATATATATATATATATATGATATTAGTTGCCACCTGTAGTGCATTGATGACATATCACTATCCCATCATCATAAGCATCTATGACTCCTACTAACATTATCTTTTCTCTTTTTTTGAATGGTACCTACGTAGATTACCTTATCTCAAAACAACATATTTAAACAAGATTGTACAACTCTCATCACAACAAACAGATAGATTATTATCACAAATTAACATAAAAAATTTACATGGACAATAGAGCGCTGTTTGGATGCAATGAAAAATTTCCTTGGAAAGAATTCCTAGCACTTATCCCACTCATTGTCCATGGAAAATATTTTCTAAAACTGAAAATTTACCCAGTTTATGGGGAAATTGCAACCCTACTAAACCCGGGAATTACTTTTTCGTGGAATTTTTTTAATAAGTTTTTTTCCCTAGATCGAAGAACCCCTAATGTTTTATCTTTATGAGTTGAAAAAGAAATTCTATTAACGAGCATTGCGTTAAAGTATTAAAGATTAGATAACACCAACTCTAATAGCTTAAGCTTTTGGAGTAATTGGTTGTTTCACATGGTATCAGAGCAAAGGTCGTGGGTTCAAACCTCCTTGATATTAAAAATCCACATGGAATGGCTAACCCAAAAGAGGGGCCACACCAAAAGAGGGGCCACATGTGCCACGTGTAGGCAAACCCTAAAAAGAGGGACCACAAGTGAGAGGGGGAGCGGGGGTGGGGGTTAGAGTATAACAGATTAAATAACGCCTTCTCCAATAGCTTGAGCTTTTGAAGTAATTGGTTGTTTCACACATTGTTTCAGTGTAGAACATGTTATGGAGTAAAAACATGAAAGGAAAACATATTCCCAATAGTTTATTAAGGTGACTACTCCAAGCTTGCTTTCTTCCAAGCTTGTTGGGTGTATGTTAAGGATGATATTTTACGATTCTTTGGGGAGTTCTCTAATGGTTTGGCTCTTGACTGAGGTACAGGTGCTACTTTCATTACCTTGATTCCTAAGGTGGAAGGGGCTTCGAAGGTGTCGGAGTTCCGTCCAATTAGCTTGGTGGGGTGTCTTTATAAAGTTTTGGCTAAAGTATTAGCAGATCGGCTCAAATTGGTGCTTCTTTCGATTATATCGGATAGTCAAAGTGCTTTTATTAGTAAGAGGCAAATCTTGGATTGTTCTCTTATTACTAATGAAGCGATAGATTCATACTCGAGAAGTGGTAAGGGCGGGGTGCTGTGCAAATTAGAAATGGAAAAAGCCTATGATAGGGTGGAATGTGATTGCTTGGACTATTTACTGGGGAGGATGGGTTTTGGTAGCCGGTGGAGAGGGTGGATTAGGAAGTGTGTTTCAACACCTTGGTTTTCTATTCTTATCAACGGCTCTCCTAAAGGCTTCTTTAAGTCTTCTAGGGGATTGAGGCTGGGGGACCCTCTTTCTCCTTTTCTTTTTGTGATTGTTGGACTCTTAGTGGATTGGTGCAAAAGGTAGCAATTTGGGCTTATTTGAAGGTTTTATTATTGGTATAGATAGAGTGAAGGTGTCGCTCTTACAGTTTGCGGATGATACCCTCTTATTTTGTGCTCCTGAGGCCTCTCAGATTTGGAACTTAAAGGATACCTTAAGGTGTTATGAGATGATTACCGGTCAAAGATCCAACTTTCTATAATCAAGGTTGTATACAATCAATACTCTCCTGAGTGATGCTTATGGTTTTGCGATGATTTTGGGTTGTGCTTTGGAATATTTGCCTTCTACTTATCTTGGCCTTCCGTTGGAGTAGGAAGACCGAACAAGTAGTTTTGGATCCCAATTATTCAAAGAGTCGAGAGGAGATTGGAAGCGTGGTTTAGTTTCGACAGAAGGGAGGTTGGTTCTTGTTAAGGCAGTGTTATTTAATATTCCAATTTATTTCCTATCTTTGTTTAAGTGCCCAGTGAGTGTGGTTTTGAGAATAGAACAAATTCAACGTAGATTCATATGGGAAGGTGGGAGTAATAAGAGAGGGGTTCCTTTGGTGAAATGGGAATATGTTTGTAAGCCAATAAAGAATGGGGGTTTGGGTATTAGGAGGGTTAAGAAGTTCAACCACGCCCTTTTAGGGAAGTGGCTTTGGAGGTTTGGGGTGGAGCAATCTTCCCTGTGGGTGAAGGTGATTGGGAGTAAGTATGGTTTTGCGGTTGGAAGTTGGTGTTCTGATGATGATTTCTTCTTTAAAGGCTTGACTGTGTGGCGTGATATTCTGAGGGTGAGCCATGAGTTTAACAAAGGCATTCGGTTCAAAGTCTATATGGGAGATCGCATTCGGTTTTGGTTAGATGCTTGGTGTTCGGTTGTTCCTCTTAAGGAGCTATTTCCTGATTTGTTTGTGGTGGCTTCCCACAAGGAGGCTTTTGTCGCGGAATGCTTTGATAGGATCAATTGTATGGTGGTTTGGAATCCTAGATTCAGAAGAAACTTCTTTGATAGAGGAGTGGATTCAATATCTCAGTTATGGGGTTTGATTGAAGGGTGTTACATTAAAAGGTGTGGGGTTGATAAAAGAATTTGGGTATGGAGTTCTTTAGGGTTTTTCTCTGTCGAATCCTTTTAGTTCCACTTAGTCCCTTGTGGTATGGTTTCTCTTTCAGCCAAGATTTGGAATTTCCATTGTCCTCCGAGGGTATCTTTGTTTGGTTGGGTTGTGAGTTGTGGGCATATCCACACTATTGAGTTCATAAGAAAGAACGGAATGTGGTTGGTTGATCATTGTCCTTTGTGTAAATCTGATGGAGAGTCCATATATCACTTGTTTATTCATTGTAAGTTCTCAAGAGAGGTTTGGAGTCTTATCCTATTGTGCTTTGGATTAGATTGGGTGTTTCCTAGTTCGATTCAAGGATTGATAAAGAGCTGGGAGTTGTGTCCTTGGAAAAAGAAAGGAAAGGTTTTATGGAAGATTTGTCTTTTGGCCACTTGGTGGGTCATTTGGAAAGAAAGGAATTCTTAGGTGTTTGATGGGGTGGCTAAATCCCTATTGGATTTATGTAAGGGCTATCGCTATCTCAATTCTTTGAGCGAAAAGTCTCCCCTTGTTTAGGTTTGTGTCAGCTTTTGATCTTTGGGAAGGTTGGTAGATACTTTGTAATGAAGGGGAGTGCAGAGTTCATTCATTTTATCCAGCATTGGGAGGCCCCCCTTCAGATTTGATTAAATTGAATTTTGATGGCTCTTGTCTTGGCAACCCGGGTGCGTTTGGAATTGGAGGATTGTGTAGAGATTCCATGGGAGGGGTTTTATGGGCGTATTTTGGGCCTATCGGAATATGTGATTCAAATGAAGCGGAGGTGTTAGCAACTTTCCAGGGTATCAAGAATTTGGATAGTTAAATTTATGACAAGGCGATTGTGGAAGGAGACTCTTCAAATGTTATTAGATGGCTATCGGGAGCTGTAGCTCCTCCATGGAGATTTCTTTCATTTTTTGAGGAGATTTCTGACCTTATTAGTGGTTCTTCTATTGTGTTTAGGCATGTAAGGAGGTCCGCTAATTGTGAAGCAGATTCTCTAGCTAGGGTAGGAGTGTCTCGGTTGGGTTTGGAATGGTTTGATTTCCTCCCACCTTCATTTTCTTTTTGGTTTCTTTCTTTATTTTCTATATTGTATTCCTTAAGGACCATCTTGGTTCTTTCTTCTAATATATCATGTTACCATTTCAAAAAAAATAAATTAAGGTGACTACTCACTTAGAGAGTTGTGGAAGATAAAAATCACAGAAATACATGAAAACTTGTTTGCAATAAGTTTTTACTTGGAGTATATGTGGTTATAAGAAAGGCAGCAGCATATCTTATCTGTAACAAGTAAGAAAGTAACATGATCCCTTTCATGAAGATAGAGAAGAACAACAGTGTTACATATCATTAACTTTTTAAAATATATTATAACCTGTTGTACGGGACAATTGTTAAATAACCCGCAATAAGAACCAAATTTGCATTATAATTTTTCCTTTAATTTTTGGCATGTCAAACTTTAGGTTGAACTCAAAAGCTAAACAGATGAGAAAATAACGACAACAAATAAACTTGCTTACAACATAGATTAATGCGGGACTTAGCTTTTTTGTTGTCCTATGAGTGGTTTAATCTCCTAAGCATCAATATTCAATTAGATCTCAATAATTTTCTAAGTGTGCTAGTAGGAGCATCATTCTAAAATTTGATGTGCTCCACCATTTGAGCCCAACCCAGGAGGTTTTGATGGCATTTTCTAAACTCATCGAGACATTTTACCAGGTCATGCTAGTAAAAAATGGTCTGCGGAAGATGGACAAACAATTGTTGACAAGCTTACAGAGAAGTTTTATGCACTCGGCCAAATCGTTCTTCAAGGTCCTCAACAATACCACACATTCCTCTAGGACAATTTCGAGCAATCTTTGGATTCTGCCCCGAATCATTGCCTTCGCTTAGACTGCATGCTTGGAGAAGATTAACACTCAAGATCGGTTCAAGAAGAGGAAGTTCAAACTCACAAATAGACGCCTGATGTGCTATGTTGAAGAAGAAAATTACAACCACCTTCTTACTAACTTAAGGTGAGGCAGATTATAGGCCCCATAAGAGACATATTTGCCCATTAGGATTTTAGAGATTTATTTTCCGTGTTATCATGGTTTTAAATTTCGACCAAAATCTTAAATTTCGGATTTCGGTGGAGACCGACACCGAAATCACATATACCCGAAACAGTATTTTATTTCGTCCGAAATTTCGACCGAAATTACAAAATTTCTGTAATTTCGGCCGAAATTTCGATTTCGGTGTGGTTCGAAACCGGTACCGAAACCGAAATTTAAAACCATCCGTGTTATTTAGTTTCTAGGATTTCAATTTTCATGTTTAGTTTTAGGGCTTTTATTTTCTATGGAATTTTATTTCTATTGCCTAGGCCTCATGTCAACTTTAATAAGTTTTGGATGATTAATTGAATTGAGATTCTCCCCTCTAATTTCCTCTCTTTTTCTCCCCTCTAATTCTTCCCTTCTCCTACTTCTAGTTCTACTCTTCTTCTTCTATTCTTCTCCTCTGATCTTTTTTTCTTCTTCTTTTCTCCCATTTCTTCTATTTATCTCTCTCGGTCCTACATCATCCTTATGCTCAAACAATTGGCAACTTGGTGTATGTGAGGATATGTACTTGGCTGTACTGTACTGGCTTATCCAATGGGCCTAGTAAGCAGATATCAAAGTAATCCCGGTTCTGCTCACTAGGAAGCAGTGAACAGAATAATAAAGCCTAAAGGAACTTAGAACCTCAAATTTACTTTTTAAGTGAAAAAGGTTAAGGTTCATGGTTACTCTGATCCGAATTTCGCTGGTGACAGAGATGACAATAGGTCCACTTCTGGATATGTGTAAATATTTGGAGGTGCGGCTATTTCTTGGTCCAGCAAGAAATAGGATTGTGTGAAGAGATACACAGAGGAAGCTGCCTGCAGCATGGCAACTAGTTATGTTGTTCGGATTAGGCGATATTTGGTAGATTTGGACCTTGGTCCGGTTGACGGACCAATAGAATTGTACTGTGATAATCATGCGGCAAGAAACCTGATATACAGTAGAGCGAATAGCTCTTAGGGAAAACATATACATGTGGAAATAAAGGTAAGTTATATACGTATCTATGTGTAGATACCCCATTTTGACCGAACCCTAATAGAGTCGTTAGGATAGAAACCCTATCAAACTAGTGTTTTAGTGTCCCAAATTTGTTCCCAAGCTAGGTTAGGGTCCTACTAAAGTTCCCGTAAAATTTTGTCAGAATCCGGGCACGTTTGTCTAGTAAACGAGCCGAGGTAAGTGTCGTGGTGCAGGTTTATAAGGGGTGGCGATTTAGCCAGAAATAGGGGTGCGTTGGAACCTGAAAAACCAGTTCAAATTTTCCGTAATTGGTTGTCCAGGAGATACAGGGGGTATACGGATTAGTGTGTAACAAAATTAGTTATGGGAGAATCTTAGGATTTCTTTGATCTTAACCCTTGAATCAAAAGGTGATTTGAAGGGTTAAGATCAAAGGGAGAGAAGATATTTTTTTTTGCAAAGATTATTTCCCCCAATTTTCAACTTGGTCCCCCTCCTGCAGGTATAAAAAGTAATTATAAATACACTAGGGTTGGTTGTCCATGGAAAAGGAGGGAGGGCAATTATATCTTATTTTTGCTTGGGCTTGTCTTAACCGAGGCATCCCCTTAGGTTAGGAAAAGTATAAAAATGTACTAGAGGTGGTTGTCAAAGGAAGATTTGGGGGGTCGAATTTATCATATCTCACTACAAAACCTGATCGGTTGAGAGGGTTCGGGGAATTCTCTCCCCCGACCTAACTCCGGCCGAATCTTCTTATCCATCTTCTTCTTCCTCTTCTATCCGTTCTCAAAACCCATTTCCATTGCCATTTTCACCCAAACCACCAACCCCCCGGCCATTACCACTGGAATCCGGCCCTCTCCGACCCAAATCCAGCTAGCTCCATAACCTCCTCCACTTTCTTCTTCTCCCCATCACCTTCTCTGTTTTTGCCAAACTAAAACCCATCTCACAAACCCCATCTTCTCCGGTGGTTTTGCCGGACATCGCAGCCGCCAGCAACCCCTACCACTAAAACCCAACGGCCAAGACCCCACTCCATATCCACTCCACCATTTCAACCCTCATCTTTACCTCCAAACCCACCTCCCATTTCTCTGCAACTCCGGCCGGCCACCTCCATTTACCGGCCATCTCCTCCGGCCCCACCATCTTCTCACCTCCGGCTCCATCTCAGCCGCACCACATCCACCTCTATCCCACCACCACAAGCCACCTCCCATCACCCGTCGGCCTCTCCACCATCATCTTAAAACCCATTTCATTTTTTTCCCCATCGAAACCCACATCAGCCACCACTACCCTTGTCATCCAGACCCCCTTCTCAGCCACCATTCCACCACCATCATTTTCCTCTTCACAGCCCCTTAAAACCCAACTCCTACTTCTCCGATCCCTTAGCCGGAGCTCCGGCAAATCTCACCTCGAAGTTTACCATTTCCTCCGGCCTCTCCGTCACCCAAACCCATTTTATTCTACATCTCCATCTCAGATCCAACCAAAACCCTCTTCTTCTCCTTTATTTCATAACAGCCACCTTCTCTTCCCCAACAGCCAACACTTTAAACGTCTTTGAAACCCATTTCAAATTCCCCATCATCAGCCCTTTTGATTTCAACCATCAGCACAAGCCTCTTTCATTTTGCTAAGCCTCTCGCTCTCTTTCTGTCTCCCTCTGGGCAGATTTTAAGAGGAAGAAGAATAGAAGAAGAGGGTTGGGGCATAGAGTTTGGAAGAAGTAGAGAATAAAAGAGAGGGTTGTGCTGCATCTCTTGAAAATGGGTCTTTCTTCTATTTTGGGGTTGGGAGTGTCGGCTGAGAGAAGCCATCACCACCAGTTATGGCGATCAACTAAGGCGAGCTCCTCCGCTGTCCCGAAACCCAGATCTGACCACCATCCAACCAACAATTTTCCGATCTCTGTTGCCGGCAAGCTGAATTTATTCAACTCCAGTAACATTTCTAACTTCTCTGTTATTATTGAAGCGCATGGTTGTTCACTTTGTCTCTTAGATATTGCAATATTAGTGAATGGATTTGATTTTAACTTGGTTTTTGGATCTAAGCTGTGGTACATCTTATTTTAGTTGTGGCCCAACAAATAAACGGGTTGGATCATCCTATGAAGTGGGGCCCACTGTACTTTTTGAAAAATACTGAACTTCGTGAGCGCGCGCGCACACAATATAAAATCTCATAAATAGCAGCTTGAAAACCCAGTAGTTTGAATTCAAAATGAAAAGATGTAGAGGATAAGAAACTGAATAACCTGTGCTATCCTGCATACAGTTAACTATCCATTTATTCCTGTCCTAATCAAGTCTGAAAAGACCAAAATGATAATATTATTATTAATAAAATAGAGCAGGTGCTTGTCTTAGTGGGCTTTTGTCGCTCTCCTGTTTACCTGTAAAGTGGAAATTTGTTTTATTTTGATGAGGATGTGAGATTGGTAGTTACCCACATTATCTCACATAATATACATGCTGCATGATAGCGAATTATTTGCATCATCCTTGTAGCATTATATATTTAGGAAAAAATCATTATTGGGCAGAAACTAATGAATTATATGTTAATTGGAATATATATTTAACAATTTGACATAAGTGCAACTTACCAAAAATTTAAGTTTGGTATAACTTTATGAAAATGATTATGTGGTTTACAATGTAATGGTATTGTAGAAGAATCTATAATCTATACTGAATACATATTTAACATTTGATCCTCTTTGAAAAACATATATGCATACATACATTTTAGAAGTGTATTTTTGGATATTGTACATGTAACCCTTGCATATATATATATATATATATATAACATTTGATCCTCTTTGAAAAACATATATGCATACATACATTTTAGAAGTGTATTTTTGGATATTGTACATGTAACCCTTGCATATATATATATATATGTATATGTATATGTATATATATATATATTTCATATTACATGGGAGCTCCCTGAGAGGGACTCTCTTCTTCTCCCTTATCTTCTTCTTCTTCCTCTTCTTCTCTCTTGGTATGTTACACTCAACATGGTGTGTGTGTGTGTGTGTGTGTGTGTGTGTGTTCACACTAACTTTTTCTGAAGAAAAAACTCTGAAAGCACAATTGACTTGATTGTAGGAAGAAAATGGACAGCATGGTTTCCTGCCTAATACCTTAGACAGCATGGTTTCCTGCCTAATTCTTTAGAGATGGAACATAGAAAACCTCACCCACGCACTCTTTCCCAGGATTTGCTGGATTTGAGGTTATACTAACCAAAGGTCCTGCAAATGCAACCCCAGGTGACAGACAACATAGTGAAATCTACTGGGTGTTTGAATATGTGTGTATCTATGAATTTCTTGATTGGAGAATAAAGAAAATAAGCCATGAAAGAATGCAGCTATCTATGATTGCTCATAACCCCTTGATGGTTGAAATTTGAGGCAACAAAGCTAAAAGCAACATGATTGTGTTTTCTTCCTTTGGGAAGTTTTTGCTGATTCTAGATGAGCTAGGTCTCTAAGACAGAAAGCAAGATGAGAAACACCTATAACTGAAAATTGTAGAAGCTGAAATCTGCATAAAACCTAATGCAAAGGCATGAGCATGAATTTTAATCTCATGGGATTCTACCACAAAGCAGGTTACTGTGCCCACGACATAATGGATGGCTGATCCTGCACAATTTCCTGGGGCGCCACACTTGCAGCCTACAGGCCCCTTTGGATACCTTAAAACTTATTTGCATATAATGTTATTTGCGTATAATCTTATATGCAAATAATTGTTATAATACTTTTATATCTATCTTAATTAATAGCTTCTACAGTGGCCTTAATATCCCATTTGCAAATGGGGTTAACGTAAATATGTCTTATTTACATGCAAGGACTAAGAATTGACAGACTGCCTACTAACAGGGGGGAGGAAAAAATGTGTTGTCTTAACAGAAACAGATAAAATGCAAGAACCCCACAGTTACTCAAGGTTTTAAGTGGTCCTAAATAGTAACAGATTTTTTTTTAGAAATCCAAATCCTCCTCCCTCATCGATCGATTCCATAGACCCTCTGCCCTCCTCCAACGATGCTCTCTCTTCCTCATAGGTAAGCTCCACTCTCTCTCTCTCTCTCTCCTCCTCCTCCTCCTCGCCCTTTCAGTTTTTTTATTCATTTTTTCCGTGGTTTCTTCTTCTTCGTACCCCATTTTAGGCTTTTTTTTTACTAGTTGATCTCCCTCTCATAACTATAGGAACCATTGAATTTTATTACCTACCAATTCATCTGTTTGAAAACATCCACTGCAGTTATAAGACGAAGCTCCTGGTGTATCATAGTCTGATGCCAAATCTCACTATTTTTGCAGAAAATGATGTCTGATCCCTTGCTTTATGTATGCTAGAAATTCCTATTACCCCCAGGCTTTAAGTAGTCCTACAGTGCTTAGATTTATTGAATTGATTTAAGGGAGCTGGAGCTTTGACAAACAGAAAACTTGTATAACTTGTATAATTTCATTCGAGTCAAATTTCTCACAATTAGCCATGACAAGATACAAATGAGAAGGGTACCTTTTCCTCTCTTATATGTGCAAACACATACAGAAACAATGTCTGATAATACTCAATTCTCTCACTCTCCAACATCCTCCACTAAGGAGTCAAATAAACCACCTTATTATGCACTCTACTATGTAAAAACATATGATAGCAATGCTCTCCACTTTATACTGCAAATCAAGAATTTTCCTTTGTTTTGAAGGTCTATCAAATGCCAATCTACTTAATTTAAATTTGAGTGTGTTGATGTAGGAACCCAATTAGTGTCAGATTTAGACCTAGTCAATTTGAGCCGGGTAGACCCTTTCACCTTCTTTATGAAAATTTTCTAAAGGATTCATTAGCCGTCCCCAACTAGTTTTGGGACAAAGGCTTAGTTGAGTTGAGTTGAGTTAATGTAGGAACTCGCGACTTGATAGTTGATACAATGTTAACTCCTATTTTGGCTGGGGGAAATGTTTATTTCTGAGATGAGATTTTATTCTTTGAGCCTGTTTTCATGCCTCATTGAGAAAAGCATATAAGTAGCTGTTTCTTCTTTATTTATTTGTTTTTATTTGCTAATTTTGAAATTGAAACATATTTCCTAATCTAATTCTCTCTTAGTATTTCTTTACTTTCGAAATGGTTTGGATTTGGCTCAAATCCAACTCTTCACATTAAGTGGGGCCAAATGCCAATTTTGGGTTTGGATTTTCAAATCCATATCAAAGAGCCAAATTCACGGCATCCAGACAAGCCCTAGGTGTTTGATGTTAGACCATTTTGGATGGTTATCTTGCTTATAAGGTGGTTTCATAGTGTGTATTTTTGCTTATTCGATCATTTTCTGAACTTTCATCTTAAATTTCCATTATTTGCATATCTTTCCATTCGTTTCCCTGATTTTACAGCATTTCCACCAAAATTTCTTGCCGAAATCGACATGTTTCCATTTCTAGGGTGACCAAAACACATACAGAAACTGAAATGTGAAACCTTAATTGTCATATGTCATTAATGAAAATGTGGATATATATTGGGACAAGCCTTTCTGGCCCTCCACACTGGTGTTGTACAATACACCACACAATTAAGAGGTTTAACTGACCATACCACATAAATACATCATATTGTTTCTTTTGGTTGACATCTTAATTCAACGTTTGTGCATGCTTTTATCACTTCTTGGTAAGTCAAAACCTTGATTGTGGTTGGCCAGAGGATTAAGGTACCAAAACTTGGTGTTAAAACAGCATACTTGACTTGATGCAATGTGATCTTGTGCATTGTTAGTTGCGTGTAAATTGCTCTACCCTGTCCCAGCCCTATTTGTGTTTAACTCATAATCATAAGATAGGTTAATTTTTACTTATTATTGCTGCTTTGTCTTCCTGCTAGTAGCCATTGTTGGAATGGACAGATCACATTTCCTTTTATGTTCATCTCCTTTTTAGACTCATTGCATGAGTTGGTACAGACAGAAGTTATGGACTCTACTGTTCTCAATCTGTAGATTTTGTTTGTAATGCTTCAGTAATATTTTGGTTAAAGATGGTTAAATTCTTTTTGAGGTAAAAATTGAAACTAACCCATACTTAGAACTTGCAGAAATCTCTTATATTGGGAAACAGTTTGCTTCTGAACATATATAATGAGGTTAATCTATCTGCAACTTTCTGATATCAGTAATCTATTTTGGGAATTCTTTACCCTCTTCACCTCTTGTAATTTTGCCTTTTATTTCTTCTGAAAATTGACATATTTCATTGAAATTATGAAAGCAAGAGGGACGAGTAATCCCTCTCCATTACAAAATATCAATGAGCACTTGAATGGGCATACCCGTCCAGAGAAAAACCTTAAAAAAATAAAACTAGTCATGCATCTTTTCCTTCCTTCAACTTTCCATTACCAGACACCATTTCTTGACAAAATTCCCCCTAGATCTTCCTTCATCCTCGTAAGACCCTTCAGGATGCCCTGATAGATCTATAACCAGTGCTAGTAAGCCGAGCATTTCGCGAACTCCTCCATGATGTGCTTAATAGAAAAATCCGGCATCTCAATAAGAAGGTGCTCCGGCAACCGATTCAAGAAAACATGATTTTTTCTGCTCGCGTAATTTTGCGCTTTTTTTTTGGATTTTTAACTTATTATCTTTGGAAATTTTCATTGATAAATTACTTCTATTTAGACAAACATTCTGTCTTGTATAAAGTTTAAGGTTTGATCATTTGAGTACTCATTTCCTTATAATATAGCTTTGGAATGGTGATTGTTTCGCTGAAAGAATAACTCAGCTGTTTTCCATGGTATTTATTATTGCAGATTTTTCAACTCCCATGATAGGGAATTCCATGTAGCGTCACTTCCCTACAAACCTGATTTTAAGGTCATGCCTGAAGGCTGGGATGCAACCACCAGGGACATTGATGAGGTTCATTATGAAATATCGATGAAGGAAGATGAGATGCCATATCAAGATTTTTTGCTAAGGATGAACTTCAACAAGAAGAAAGTAAGTTCTAATTTCCCCCGCCCAAGTCCGTAGTAACGTTCGAAACACTCATCTCGATTTAAAGACAATGATAGATCTAATCCGCAGTAAAATTTGTCTCTTCGGAGACATCTGATAGAATTGGAATGATATAGAGAATATTAGCATGGCCCCTGTGCAAGGATTACATGCACAAATCGAGAAATGGTCCAAATTTATTTCAGAAAAAAAGGACAGTGATAGCCAAAGTTTGAGTCAAGTCAAAATTCGGAATTTTATGCTGTGTTCTCTTACTTTCCTTGAAGCTGGGTTTCTGCGGAAACCTGCCTTTTTTTCCACGGAAACTAAAAAATAATGTTTTCTCTTCCTCGGAAATTTTTTAATCAAGTGTGGAAAATATTTTAAATTATGTGGAAAATAACTTTCCTCGACTTTTCTCCTCATGCGTTTCCGATATCAAAATCTGAGTTGTTAACTGTTTTCTCATAATGGGCTGGAATTCCTTATCTTGATAATTGTTAGCTGAAGGAGTAAAGAGGTTTCATTAGAGGTTGGCTTTCTCTCAGATTTTGTTATCATAATCATGTCTTAACACTAATAACCTCTTTTAGCTTTACTAGCCTTGCGATTAATTGAAATGAGTTTTACTATAATTCAGTGTTCTCATACATACGATATAGAATCCTGTGGTTTTCTCAAATGCTTGTTGATACTCAATTGAGTTGGGTACGTGGTCATTACAGGGTATGGGCTGAAAGTATTTGATGTCGTCTTGAAATATTTGCCCTGTATTTTAATCAGTGTAAAATGGAAAATGCTATGATTAGTAACAGATAGTTAAGATAGTTAATGTAATTACTTGAGAAATGCTAACAAATGCAGATTTATTTTGTTCAGTTAGATAATGTCCTTATCAGGTTGAAAAAATGATATTAACTTGCTCAAACTTGTATGTTCATATTAACCTATGGGTAAATTCATCTCTTTTATCGTTTGAGTCCCTTCAAAGAATGTGATCATTCTTTCAATACTAAAAATTGGGATGAGTTAACGGGTAATTAGATGAGTGTGTTAGTATCAGTGTTTTGTGCAAGCTTAATTTGCGATTTTTACTTATACTGGCAATTTGTGAGTTAACAAAGGAAATGATTTATTCTGGTTGTGCAATGCTAGCTCATGATATGAGCTCATTATGTAGTTTCCATTTTCTCTTTGTAGCCAGTAGGAAATAATTTGATATGTTGCTAATATTGTCAATTCACTGTTTGCATTGCTCTTTATAAAAAACTGTCAGCATTAGTTCACGATATGAATTTGACCTTTGTAAATGTCAGTTCCTCATGTCTTGAAGGTCAAAAAGTAAACTTTCACACACATCACCAAGACATGTACAAGTTTATGTAAAATTTTGTTCATATATCTGAAAAGGATACCTCTTTGGTCTCATGTTGATATTGTTGAAAAATGTTTCAGGGAGCATTTAATAAGCCTGATGAATTCTAAAATCAAGTTTTTTTTTTTATCATTGTTAATGTAAATTGTTATGATTCAGGCTGGGATCATGATTGCAATGTTGGTCTCTTTAGCATTTTTTTTAATGTTTTATGCTTACAAATGGAGTTCAATTATGCAAATTTGTATGATTTACTGTTTTGATAGTATTCCTCTGACCCAATGGGTTTGATATAAATAATTCTGCTTTCTAAAGGCTTTTGATCATTATGTGTGAATCAAATTATAATGATTTTTTTAAATGTATTCTAGATATGAAGGTAAAGAATTGTTTATAGTATAATCTAAATGAAATTAGGTGTTTTCTGTCAAAGGGAGATAAAAATCATGCTAAGTCATTTATATATGTCACAGCAGTAGATTTGATCTTGAAAGAAAAAGCATGTTTAGATGATTTATCTTATAAGTGCTGTAGGTGTAAATGAAAACTGAATAGTTGATGAGAATTCCTAGAACTTTATAAGCAAATCAATTCAAAGATTCTTCATTGATAGTTAAATCCATCTCGAATGCTTGTTAATCGAATTGTCAGTATATAGGTTTGGTTAAGATAAACAGCGTAATGAACAGACAAGTACATAATAGGTTTAACTCATATTGTGATATCATGGAAAATATTCTTCCGTTTATTTACTCTCACTTTAGTTTATTCAAGACCTTCAATCCTTAACTTTTTAAATGCGCCCATTTTCATAGCTTTTCACTTAGAGAGAGTGAAACCCTAACTTTTTTTCCCTTTTTCCTCCAGCCAACCTCTTTACTCTCTAGAGATATGCAAAAAGGAAGAGCCATCGGATTTTTTATGAGGACCCCTTGGCCAAGAACATTCTCTTCTCGGGGAAGGCCACGAGAAGTGTCCCGACGTGATTCCGAAAGAAATGATAATGAATCGTAATATTCTACAACGAACAATGAGTATATCTATATGAGTTTTAAGATATAGTTGATAGAAAATAGCAAAGTATTTTAGAAATGGAACAAACTTAAATTGTTAAAAATTACTCAGTTAGATATATTCTTTTCATATTTCCATTTGAATTGCAGGGGGAGTGCTAAGGACGTGCGTATCGTTCAGATACACCACGACTATTCATCTGATTTAATACAAACGGTAGCTGTTGTTCGTGTCCGGGATAAATTTTTTGCTTTCGTGAAGGTTTGTTGGTTGTACATTATTCCACCTATTGTTACTTTCATGAAGTTTTGTTGGAAGTTGATGAAGAATTTTGAAGTCTGTTAAAGGACCTGTGAGTTTGTTCTGTATCATTTTGGACTATACATTCAAGTGATGCAGAATTTTGAAGTCTGTTGTTCATCCATTGATTCGTGAAATTGTGTATAAATTGTAATTCAGGTCATCTTCTTCACAATAAATGAATGATATATGTAGAAATAATCTGTTCTTTTAAACATGAAGAGTTTATAAAATTGGCCTTCCAAAATGTTCAAAGTATTTGTGATTTTAAATAGAAAAGTTCTTATGAAGTTGATTTACAAATCAAGGTAAATAAAAAAGACAGATGCACATTCAAAGATATTAACTAAATGAAATCTGTGTTTTTCGGCTCTCACTATTTCTTGCCTTATTTCTTTTGTTTGATATCTTTGTGACCTTTAATGTGCTTATTAGTTGTAACATGCCCATCTGAATGGAGAATTGCGTGAGATTAGTTACTTTAATGTTTAAAGGTAATTGGGTTTATAT
This sequence comes from Tasmannia lanceolata, assembly GCF_043159265.1. Classification (NCBI taxonomy): domain Eukaryota; kingdom Viridiplantae; phylum Streptophyta; class Magnoliopsida; order Canellales; family Winteraceae; genus Tasmannia; species Tasmannia lanceolata. The sequence continues at coordinate 55,833,438 of NW_027518692.1, forward strand.
TTTGTAACAATGACTTGATTTGTATTTCAGGGTGATCTAGAAACAATTAAGAATAGGCTAATTGATATACCTCCATCATATGTTGAAACCTACAAAAAATATTCAAGTGACGGATGTCGAGTATTAGCTATTGGATACAAACCTCTTTTAGAAATACCGGTAAGCATCATTTGTGACATACGTAGTTGTAATGTTTCTTTCATCCTGAAGTATTAAAACCTTCTCCAACATAAGTTTCTAATCAAATATCAAAATCTCAAAACCTGCCACATAATTATTTTTTCTGAGAAGCTAATTATTCAAATATGCTTAGATTTCTTCTCACTTCAGTAATAATTCTGCAATCAATGGCTGACTTCCTCATAATAAAAAACTGGCCAGGGCCTTTCAATTTATTCTTGGATAAAAATGGTTGATCACATGTTCTGCTTGCACACTTGATTGTGTCCCTATGGACTTGGGTTTTTCATTGGCCACTGTGAGATTTTGCCTTATGAGCAGTGGCTCTATGCCATCATGTCTTGCTTTTGAAGGGATGTCCCTCAAGGCATTGCCCGTGTAGTGGATTCCAGCCCTCTAATGGTTCTACAATTGGTGCTCTCATGCTTTATGTCTTTGTATTGGGCAAGCGTCACATTGTAAAAGGGCAGAATGGTGCTGAACTTTCTGACATAAATCATTTTGGAAACTGTAATAGTAAGACATGTATCACCATTCAAAAACAGAAGAAATGTATCGACTATAAGATTTATATCAGCAATAATAAGAAAAAATAAGAGGCCTTACGACCCCACCATATAAAAGAACGAAGTAATGAGAGAAGATTTTGTAGAAGCATGGTTTTAAATTTTCACTGAAATTGCGAACCAAATAAAATGTTTCTGTTTCCATCTCCACCGAAACACGTACTGAAATTAAAAAAACGCAAAACCAAACAAAAATCGTTAGTTTATTAGTGCTATACTATGCAAATCTGTGTTACCTGATTAAATTTGTGAGATGATCCCCCCCCCCCCCCCCCGCGTAGGATTATGCGCGCCCCCCTCCTTTTAAAGTGAATTATGGGCAGACTTTAACACTTTTTGATGTCAAATCACATTAAAAGGGGGCCGCATAATCCTACAGGGGGGTTGAAAAAATCATCTCCCTTAAATTTATACAAATTCTATTTGAAATATGGTGTATGAATTGCATAATAAATATTTATACGACTTACATGTAGAATCTGGTATGTACTGAATTATAAATTATCAGACATTCGCGACACTAATCTAATGACATGGCATGTCACTTGGTGTTTGGTGTTGTTAAATCATTAGATTAGTTTTTTTAACTAATCTAATGATTTTTTAATGTGTATTTGTTTTTATTATAACAGTTCTTGAAGTTTCATCTTAGATGTCCATTATTTGCATATGTTTTCCATACATTTCCACAATTTTACAAGATTTTCACCTCAATTTTCATCGAAAACTGACATGTTTCTATTTCCGCCACGACTGAAATGCATATCAAAACAGAATGAAACCTAGTATAGAACTGATTTAGAGCTAGTGCATATAAACTATAAGCAAAAAAGAAAGAAAGAAGCAACCAAGCGCACGAGGCTCCCGCCATTGCAGGCTCTGGGGAGGGCTAGATGTACACAGCCTTACAAAAATGCGGATTATTCATAACCTTAATTTGTGCCAAATTCCCATCACTGTTTCTGTCACTGAATTTTGACTCTCTGCTTGTTGCTCAAATAAGGGAAATCTTACAAAATATATACATTTCATAGTTATAGGTCTCAAAAGTTATGCTTACAAAAAAAAAAATTGGCTCAAACGTTATCTTAAAAATGAGAAATGATTGTCCAAAATTGATAGTTGGGAATGAATTTGCCCATACTATTTGGTCAAGATGTTGAATTTGGCTTGAACTGAAATTTGGGCAGCATCATTTGTCTGAAAACAAATGTATATAGCAAGTTACACTAATTTCTCCTCTTGATACAATCTGCTTTTTTCCGCAATAGCTTTGATCTCTATGGGTGATGCATTGATAGCAAGTTACACTCATTTCTCGTCTTGATACAATCTCCTCTTGCGAACGGATGTTTTCTTCTTTCTTTTCCTTGGAGTTTTGCCTCATTTTTCCTTTCTAAAATGAGGGGGAAGCATTCATCAAGATGCAGTCCTCGACTCTATATTAGGGGTGTTTGTGCTTCTGGACCTACATTTTTGCTTCATTTGCAACTGTCTTCTTACTTTTATGTATATTGTTGATATTAATTTAAGGTTACATGACAGGTCATTGATGCAAGAAGCTTGAATAGCGATTTAGTGGGGTATAGCCTCATCTCTGCTGGCTTTACGGTAATTAAAATTAATCGATCTTTGTCTTCATTTCAGAAATTTCTTCTCATCAGTCTTGTCATTGTGTCATTATTTTTTATTTTTTTTGGGATGAAACATCAGTGTAGTGGATTAAAAATCCTTCAGATTTTATTTTGGTCATTGTTTTTTTTTTTTCTAACAGTACTTGATGTCTCTTTTTACTCTTCAGGTTTTAAACTATCCCATTAGACCAAACCGGACTACTTTCTTATCTCAAGCAGAAGGTCCACCAAATGATCATGTAAATTATATGGTCCCAATTTTTTTGATTAAATATCTGTTCAGATTTTATTTTGGTCATTGTTTTTTTTTCTAACATACTTGATATCTCTTTTTACTCTTCAGGTTTTTGACTGTCCCATTGGACCAGTTTTGAATGCTGTCTTATATGAGCTAAATCGTGAATTGCATGTTTTGGTAAATTATCTCTCTCTATTTGTTGGTTCTTTGTTTTAGGGTTCTTGATTTAGGAAATTGAAATATTATTTCTAGAAGAAAATGATCATACATTTGTTTTGCTTGCTGAATTTCTGCTTGTGTTTCTTGTATTGGCTTGTTTGCTGATTTTTCATGTGTTTGCTGAAACCATAGTGTAATTGTCAATAACTACAAGCAGAAAACGTGCTTCTTTTTTTGTATTATTCTGTCATGCCTCTAGTTTTTCAACTGCCTCAATAAAGTTGGTCATGGACATTTTTAGTTTAGAATCTAGATCACTCCATGTAACTTGAACTTACATCATGCAGTCATGTAAATATCTTCCACAAGAACCTCGTAACTGTGTGGAAATTGACGGATAGTATATAGTACGGCCACTCTAGATCCATATACCAAGGGCTAGATAATTGTATTATGTTCTTTTTTTAATCATATAAACACGAAAAAATGCAAGAACAATAATATGATAGATTCAACCAGGCATACTGTTACTAGGCCACCCTTGTCCACCCTTGTCTGGCCACGGAAGGGTCATTTGCATGATTTCGAAAGCAACCAACAAAAGGGTCATTTCAAAAAGATCAGATGTCTACATATAAGGACATGATTTCCACTTCAGTTGAACCATTCTTGTTTGATTTTGTGTATTTTCTATTTTGTTTATGGTTTTTCAAATTTGAACCATTGGATCCATTGGAAATTGTTGACACTTTAGGGTTTGTAGTGTTTGAACTTTCATTTGGTTTTGCTTTGCTCATGATTTCCACTTCAGCTGAACTTTTTTTTTTTTTTTTGAAATGGCTCCCCACTTCAGCTGAACTATTTACTTGTTTTTGTGTATTTTCTAGTTTGTTTATGGTTTCTCAAATTAAAACCATTGGATCCATTGGAAATTGTTGCAACTTTAGGTGTTTGAACTTTCATTTGGCTTTGCTTGCTCATGATTTGTTTTTCATGTTATTTGGAATTTACATGGCTTCCTCTGTTGGTAGTATTCATAAGGTAGAGCGTGCATTTTGTCCGAGAGGACATGGTGTGATGGACATGTACATATTAAAAAACAATGAAAAATTCAGAAGAACCTAGATTCCAAATGAAGAAATTAAAACTCGAAAAGGATTTTTCTGATTCTCGAAGAATGAGGGGCAAAGGGATTGATCGAGAAAGATCTCTTCTTATTATAAGATTGTGATTTGATCTGTTCCTACATGACCCGATCAATTCGATCAGGCACTCGCCATCTATTTCCATTGTTCAACTGTTTGACAACATGAAAAAACCACTGTTTGACAACATGAAAAAACCAAAAGCTCTGCCCTCCCTCTCTATCGATCCAAGGGATGATGGAAGGGCAGAGGCCTTTGGTGTCCCTTCCAGTATGAACATAGTATGATGGAGATCGAGCAGGGAGGCCCCTATCGTCTAGCGGTTCAGGATATCTCTCTTTCAAGGAGGCAGTGGGGATTCGACTTCCCCTGGGGGTAGATACAAATCCTCCCTTTCTATTGGGCCACAAACCGACCTAAGTAAATCCATGAGTTTGATTTGATTATTCCTTCCTATTCTTAATAATAATTTGAACCCTGAATTGTCTTATGACTCGTCAATCAGATTCATTTTGTGAAATCTCCGGAAAGGATCAGTTGAAACCCCCTAATTGTTTTTGCGAGACCAACATATTTCCCTGGAGAACCAGTAAATACTTCTGCTACGAAGACGTGTTGTGATACAAATGCTCCAATTAGAACGCAAGCCAAGAGGACAGCCTGCACATCCATCCTAGGGTTGGCAATTAAACCAGCCAAAAAGGGGATTAAGTGGGGACGGAGATGGGGATTGAAAAATTCCCCGAAGCGGGGATGGGGCGGGATGTGGATTGCTCTTTTCCCGCCCCTCCTAATATCCTCGTACATAGTTGAATTTTCCGCTATTAAATTTGGGTTTCCCACTTTTAATTTGAGTAGCCGCACTTACCATAGAACACATTTCGTTTGGTATTCCTAAATTTTCCCTCAAATGCATTTTTAGTAGTTTTGGGAAAGTTGCCTTATTTCCCACCCATCGTTTGGGTTACTTGGGTGGGAAGGTAAAGGTAAAGAAATAGAAATTGTCTTTTTGGTTTTTTGCAAAACCCTAGTATAGAGAGAGGAGTTTTCTCTCTCTCTTAGGTTGCGGCAAAACAAGAGGTCTTTGGTGTGTCGGCTGCCAAAGGAGAGAGAAGAAAAAGAGAGAAAGGGAGAAAGGGAAAGCGAGAAGAGGTTTTTCATCTCGGGGTTTTCTCTCTTGGCTTCTTTTTCGGGATTATCTCTTGGGTTATCTCTTGTGTACGGTCTTGGGTGTGAGAGGTTGTAATCGTTGTATTTTGTTTTTCTCATAGTGGAAGATCGTATTACTTGCCTGTGAAGTAGGCTTTTGTGCACGATCGGATTGATTTGCCCAACGGATTTCCTCAACAAGTAGAATTTTCCAATGAAAAATCCATTAAACTCGTTTCCCCATAGTGTGCGACACGGGGATGGGGATCAGATTTTCCAGCGGGGCGGGGACGGAGATTCCTGCCACCCCTGAAGTGGGGACGGGGGAATTTCCTTTGAGGTGAGGATGGGGATTTGGATGGGGAGTGAACATCCTGCCCTGGCGTGGTTGGGGATGGGGAGCATAAATCTCTCTCTCTCTCGCATAAATCTCTCTCTCTCTCTCTCTCTCTCTCTCTATACCAAGTCCTCGAATCAGCCCTAGAATGGAGGAAAATTAGCAGATTTTCATACTTTCTTGAAGACATCCGAATCTTGCGGGTTTCTCTAAAAAAGTCACATGGAATTGGGCTCTTGATTTGAGTATTTAGACGCCATCAATGGCGGAATACAGCCATGTTGTCGTATTTGGGGTTAATATTTTGCATTTTAGCCATCGGGATTTCAGTTTAGATTGGAAGGAGGTTGGAGAGAAATTTTTCTTCTACTTTTTTCCTTCTTCTAGAATGCATCAGTTTTTCATATTGCTATCGGGATTTTGGTGAGAGAAAATTTTCTTCTACTTTTTTCGTTCTTCTTGAATGCAGCAGTTTTTCATATTGACTTGAAGAAATCTGAATTTTCTTGGTTTCTCTCAAAAACCCCATACATGGAAATGAGTCCTGGATTTGAGTATTTAAACATCAATGGAGAAATATAGCCCAGCTTTGAATCTTTGTAATTGGGGTTTAGATTTTGCATTTTGGCAATCCACCAACTTCTGCTTGTGTTGAAATTTTTATTAAACAATGAAATAGGAGCACTAAGGAGGGGAGATGTCTCAATTCCTGATAATAGTGCTTACCCAAACACTTGAAACGGAATCGACATTCCCTTTACTGAGGGAATTGGAATAGGATTGGAATTTGATACCAATACCAATTCCTCATTCCTGCAATCCAAATGCACCCTTACTGTTTTATTCAATTTTTCTATAACGCTGATCTCTCCACGACTTTTTTTTTAATAACAGGACGAATCTTTTTTAGATTTCCCAACGGCTTCTCCGTTAAAATGCTCTTTCGTCGGTCCTGTTGACCAAGACGAAACGGAATCCCAACCGAGATTGGGGATTCCGTTCTGATCGGTTTTATCGGTTGTTTTTTATCCAATGCTCTCCCATCCTTTGTCCCAATCGTTATTTCCTCCACCAGGTTTCGATGAAAATGTTCGAAGATCATCAATCAGATCCTTGAAAGGTCGAGAGACAGAAACCCTAATTTTTGGATCTGCGGATGGGATTTTTTTTAGGGTTAGGGAAGTTGAGAATCGGGAGAGGATGTGATGGATGTTTTGCATAGTTAGTTTGTCTCTAATCTTTGATTCTGTTCTTGAGATGGATATAAGCTTCAGTGAGATGGATATAAGCTTCAGATTTAGTCGTTAGGGTTTTTGCAGTTTCCACAACTGTGTTTTACGGAAATGTTATCCACACTACTGTATTTTGATGAGAGCACTCTCACTTAATTAAAAGTACGGTATGGCCCACACCATACGATGATCCAAACCGTCAATTAGATGGGCCACAGCCTAAATAGGTTGTGCCCTGAAAATCATTTCAATAGGTTGATCCTAACCCCCCAATCTATAGATAGGGAGGGGTGTCAATGGATCCAGATGGTCCGATGGATCGTCCGAATCTGAACGTTAATGAACGGGATCTAAACATATGAATAGGATCATATTTTGGATCATCAAATCTGGGATCCGAAAAATTTTGGATTGTGCATGGGCACGCCACAGATGCCCATTAGATAGTCTCGTTCTGAAATGGTTTACAAAAATACCCTCCAAATTCTGTTAATGCTAACCCTTCTATGAAGGGTATTTTGGTCAAAACCTCTCCTATCACTTCATAAATCGGATGGGCATGCGATTTCACTCATTTTAGTCGTTTCATTTCATACTTTAAAGAGAGGGGTTTTGTTCTTTATGCATCATATTCTTTGATAATAGTTATACATTATATTTGTGTATGTAATTTTGATTAGTTTTATTGGTTACAGGCATTATTATACATATAGATTAAACATAGATAAAATTTTAATTTAGTTGAAGAAAATGCATAGAGACACTAATAGTAGACTGCCATTCTATCTATTTTTTTTTTAAAATTAATTGTTTACTTAGCTTAGTGGGACATAATAGGACACTCTGATGGACGGTCCGAATTAAAATGGATCGTGATCATGACGTGGAAAGTAGGATCCGAAGAACCATCCGACTCAGACCCGACCGATAAGGAATTTGAATGGATCGTGACTGTGACATAGGTGGATTCGACCCGAATTGGATCCGTTGACACCCCTATCTATAGAGGGTTAGGATCAACCCTCTAACATTCAGATCGGAGGGCTAGGCTCAACCTATTGAAATGATTTTTGAGGCACAACCTATTTAGGCTGTGGCCCATCTAATTGACGGTTTGGATCATCCTACAGTGCAATCCATACCGTTCTATTAATAAAGTGAGGAGTGCCCTCATCAAAATACAGTAGTGCTGATAACATTTCCCTAAAACACAGTTGTGGAAACTGCAAAAACCCTAACGACTACATCTGAAGCTTATAACCATCTCAAGAACAGAATCAAAGATTAGAGACAAACTAACAATGCAAAACCTCCATCACATCCTGTCCCGATTCTCAACTTCCCTAACCTTAAAAAAAATCCCATCCGCAGATCCAAAAATTAGGGTTTCTGTCTCTCGACCTTTCAGGGATCTGATTGATGATCTTCGAACATTTTCATCGAAACCTGGTGGAGGAAATAACGATTGGGACAAAGGATGGGAGAGCATTGGATAAAAAAAAGCCGATAAAACCGATCAGAACGGAATCCCCGATCTCGGTTGGGATTCCGTTTCGTCTTGGTCAACAGGACCGACGAAAGAGCATTTTAACGGAGAAGCCGTTGGGAAACCAAATGGCAATGATGAAGAGCATTTTGACGGAGAAGCCGTTGGGAAACCAAATGGCAATGATGACCCTGAGGAGTTTGATGAGGTGGCGGCATTGTTAGAGAAGGAGAACAGGAAGAGCAAGGAGTTTGTGGATGGATGGAATGCAAGTGTGTTGATGAAACAGGTTAGAGAGCCAGGAGCGTGGGGTTCGTATTTGAAGGATTCTGAGAAGGCGGAGATGTATAAATTACATGAGATTTTGTGGTTGAAAGAACTTGAGGAGGAGGAAGATAAAAAGCTGGGTCGACCTTTGGATGATTCCGTTGAGCTTTTACTTGATACTTGCCCTGAGTAGGAATAATTTTTCTCTTATGTTCAATTGGCTATTTTGATTGTTTAATTCTTCTGCACAGTATCTTGAGTATTTTGGTTGGTGAATTCTTCTCATCTTTCATTTCATGACTATGAGAAAGCTAATAGAATCATTCTATTATGTTTTATCCTTTTGTAATGTACTTAGTGCTATTGGTTGAAAATGTAGAGGATTTTTTTTAAAGATAATAACCAATTTTATTCTGATTTAAAGATCTCCAGGGGGGACAAGTAGTCCCCTAAATCAATCCAGGAGGCCTTCCTCCGTCCCCAGATGGAAACAAGAGTACAATAATATTCAACCCGGATTGCCCATGAGGTTAGAAATTATGATCCTTGTTTTTTCCAAGTTTACCCCCTCCTTTGCCAGTTCATCCTTGTTTCAAAGCGTGCAGGGCATGGCGGTGGTCTGTCAGGTTAGGGCTGAACTTTTGTCTTGCAATATATTCACACAAGAAGAATCACGGAATCAAGGAGAGAAGATCAAATGCTACTCTTAATTCAAAACAAGAATAAAAACTCTTCATAGACAAAGCCTAATTCAATCATAAAATAAATAAAACTCATCGCCTAGAACCCCAGCATGTGTTGCTTTTATAATAGAATCAATCACTATAATTTAAATTCATAAATTGCTCAGGAATCATCCTAGAAAAAGAATGAAAACGCAAGGGAAAACTTGCTAAAATTTAAAATAGGAGTTGTTGTTCTGTGTCTTCTAATCGATTGAGGGTCTGTTGTCGATCGATGGTCTGGACTCTCATCAAGAGATTGGGGCCTCAAACAATGAATTGTGTATGAGGAGATGTTAAGATGTGGGCTCGTCCTGAGGACTTCCTGGTGACTTGGAATTTCTCATATGAAATGACAACCAACCTATGTGTGCTTTGTGGAAGATTGTGTTGGATGTGATCATGGAGAAATGACTTAGTACCTTAGTGGGGCACAAGCCCCATTATAATACAGTGAAGCCTTCATGTGTTGGATTGGTGGGCCACACTTCTAATGATTCTGGAATGTATGTATGGTGGAGTGAACCTTGGGTTTTCCAGATCCAAATATTGCGCTGGTTTACAGTCTCAAGTATCAAGTCAAGTGGATTCTTAGCCATTGCATTCACATTGGTCATATTTTTCTTTTCTTGTCCATGTGTAGGTTATTGATCAAAGAACTAGGATCCTTCTGTGAAGATGTCTATTGGACCATTGGCAGTTCTAGGAGGGCTCGACATGGTGAATGGCTTGGATTGGCCAAAGGGTAGAGCCCATCTATGCAATGATGGCATGCCTTGTTGAATTAGAATGAGTACAGTCACTAGATCATTGCTCCAGATCCAAATATTGCGCTGGTTTACAGTCTCAAGTATCAAGTCAAGTGGATTCTTAGCCATTGCATTCACATTGGTCATATTTTTCTTTTCTTGTCCATGTGTAGGTTATTGATCAAAGAACTAGGATCCTTCTGTGAAGATGTCTATTGGACCATTTGCAGTTCTAGGAGGGCTTGACATGGTGAATGGCTTGGATTGGCCAAAGGGTAGAGCCCATCTATGCAATGATGGCATGCCTTGTTGAATTAGAATGAGTACAGTCACTAGATCATTGCTCTATGATCTTGATTGCATAAGTGTTTATCAACATATAAAGGAGTAAGAGAAGAGGTGAATGTCCAAGTAGTAAGAAGTCTTTGAATTTTGTTATCTCTGTTACATTAACTTTGGCTCCACAAATTTGTTCTCTTTGGTACTCCTATAAGAGGCCAAGGAAGTTCTAACTTCTAAGAAACAATAAACCCTATATTAGGTTTTTTTTTATTGTCAGACCATGTGAAACAACCAATTACTCAAAAAGATTAAGCTACAAATCGTTAGAATATTCCCGTAGTTTTAAATTTCCACTCAAACCGACACGAAATGTCCGAAATGTTGCCATTTCTATCCCCACCGAAATGATACCGATATGCATTCCGAAACCAAAATTGTAAGTGCAATAGTGGTATACTATATCTGACATGTTACATAATTATGTTTATGTGAATTGTATGTGAAATGTGGTATATGTACTTCATATACATATTTATATGAATTACATGAGAAATGTGGTGTGCACTGAATTATCGAATGTGGTATATGGCTTCAATCCCATGTGGCATCCTTTTCACATTTAAATAGAAGGGCAGATTTTTTGCCGATGGCCCTGATTATTTGTTATTTTTAATGGGCTGTTGGGAATCTGATTAGCTTGGGATCAGATTGAAAGCTGGTTACTTGGAATCAGCTTGGGATTGCAAGAGGGACTTTCCCATGCACATTAGAGGGGCCCACTTGAACAATATCAGCCACTAACAGTGGGCCCTATGAATATCAAGATTTTGGACCCCCTAGTAAATTCCCATAAGGGTAAAATAATAAGGGATAAAATGGGTAAGATATAAAAATTAAAAGTTATTTAAGGCACATGAACATACAATTGGTAATTAAGAAATTTTGGCGAGTCTCGTGCTCCTGATAAGCAAAGGCTTCAGATGTTTTGGTAGTATAATAGCACCAACTCATCTTCCAAGGTTATTACAATTCCCAGAAAAAGCTGTGAAAGCCAATTAGAACAGAAAAGACAATGTGAGTTGGTGTGATTGTCAAAGAAGGTAGTGCCAATATCCGTATCGAAGCCAAATTTGTCACCGTCCCATACATTTTATGGCACTAGTAAAAATGCACGTAGGACCCAAATATCAGTTCAAATAGTGCAACATGAAGTGGCAATCTGGATTAAAAGGAACAAAAGTAGCCAAGCATCCATCTATAAAATTAGATGGACATTTACTCTGGATGGTCAGCTAAAACCTAAATCCATGAAAGCCAACAAAAAGAGAACACTATATCCAAAGATACCAGAAAAGAGAAAAAAAACCATGCGTTGCGGGCATATCTATGATTGCTCACCATCCTTGAATCTTGAAATGATGTCCCTCGAATAGTGAATAGTGATCTGACATATGATTGTTGAAAAAACTCTTCTTGGGGAATAGTGATCTGACATATGATTGTTGAAAAAACTCTTCTTGTAGAGATCTAAAACATGAAAAATCATATAAAAGAAATCCAGAGAAGGATAAAGCTAAAAAAATTCATAAGAACATCAGCAAGATATTTGGAGGAATTACATATAGAAAACTCTAGTGTCATTAAGCATGGTCAAAATATAAATTTTAGACTAAATAAGCAATAGTTTCAAAGAGAAAATGAAAGTTGATTTTAAAAAAGGGGAAAAAGCTATAATACATGAAAAATAGAGCGAGGTGGTGGTGAAAGTAAATAGGCTAAATATATCAGTAATTGCTCTCAAAAGCTCTAAACATTTGTCAATCAAACATAATATTGTATTAAAAAAATAATAATTGCATTAATCCTTGAAAGACACCCTCTTAAGAAAGTAATATGGAATAAACCCTATAGCCTAAAGGTAAAAGAAAAATTATTAATACATGAACATTGATAAAGAAGCGCTAAAACAACGAAGTTTTTGTAATCGCACTACTCACCGTATTTTGATGATCACAATCCTCACTTTATTAAAATGTACGATATGGCCCGTACCATAGGATGATCGAAACCGTCCATTAGATGCGCCACTGCCTACATAGGTGGTGCCCCAAAAATAATTTTCATAGGTTGATCCGAACCGTCCGATCTATAGAGGTTTCCATAATTGTTGTTCCGCTTAAGATGCCCGGAATCCGTCAATATTTTGCAAGTGTCTTGCATGAGTAATATCAAGTAGTTCTTTTGTCATTTTCATGTCTTTACCTCTTCTTGGTACTTTATATATGTAGATGTAGATTACGATTTTACCCTAAAGAAAGTAGGTAATATCATAACGTCTTATTGAAGAGAATAGGCATAATACAATTGGGATATAGACGTAATTTTTGGCAAAGGGTGGAACACATTAACCCATCATTTTGCCTTTATATATAGTAGTTAGATTACGATTTTACCCTAAAGAAAGTAGGTAATATCATAACGTCTTATTGAAGAGAACATGCATAATACAACTAGGATATAGACGGACTTTTTGGCAAAGGGTGGAACACATTAACCCATCATTTTGCCTTTATATATAGTAGTTAGATTTTGGAAGAGAGTTAGGGTTGTTAGAGGGACCGTTCCCTATATTTTATGACTTTTGGAGTAGAGTTAGGGTTGTTATTCTAGAGGGGATTAGGGTTTTGGAGAAAGATGGAGGAGGTCCTTTTGCTTAATCTTCTCAATGAAATCGCAATACAGTGCATAGCAAGTCCCTCAATCATTCCACCCGAATCTATCCCTGATGTGTTACGTGCCTAATTGGTCGTAACACAAATAAACAAAAATAAAAGAGAGAAAAGGAAGAAAGAGGTTGATTCGATGCAACTAGACCTCCTAATGGCTCAATTCGAGAGGAACCATGACTCTCCTAAACCAAGTCCTCTTTTCTGGAAATTTCTCTCCTTCCTTTCATTCAAATACCAAACTCAAATGCAAGCATAGAAGTAGTTTTAGATCACTAACCCACTTACACAACACAGACAACAACTAAAATCCACAACCTAATACACATAACATATAACCACATATCTAACCCCACTAACATGCACATATCAGTATGTAGATCATGGCGATCTCTCCTTTATTCTCCTCTCTTCTACTCCACATAACTAACCCAACAGTTCCTCTACTTTAACACTACCCATGGTGGAAGTATTGTAAAATGGTACGTCCTCGATACCTGCGATGAAAACCCTAAAAAAATCGAACCATTGCCTCCTATCCCCTCCCCTCCCATGTTGGTTTCGGATTCGCTTGTGTAATAGTGGGACCATGTCTCTATGTTTTAGGCGGTAGAGAGGGTGAAGGCCCTAGAGTGGATGGCATTCGTTCCTCGGACGTGTGGGTTTATGACGCCCATACTAAAGTTGGGAAGTGATGCAGTAACATCCCTCGTACACATTAGCCCTCCATCCATGGCCCTTTGTTTCATTAGTTAGTGACTAGTTTGGTGATTTTCTAGCTGAAAATACTATGTCTTTTGCATTATTAAGGACATTTTAGACATTCTATGTTGTATTAGGGGCTGCCTATATAAAGCCTCTTTCCTTATCATTTTAGAAGTTTTAGAATTGAAATTTTTGGAAAGATTGTCTTTGGAGAGAAATTTGAGATAGAGCTTGCTCTTCTCTCTATCCTTCACCTTTTCTTTTAGGATCATGGGATTTAGAGATTAGTGTTCTAATCTTTATTCTATATCTTCCATTTCTCAATTTCTTGTTGAATGCAAGAACATCATCACTTTGATTTCGCGAATGATTGAGCTCGTGCGTCCTCTCGCTCGTGGAATAGATCAATGCATCGGATTTTTCCGCGCTTGATCGAGTTCGTGCGTCCCCTCACTCGTGGCGTAGATCGAGATCTATCTTTCTATACAAAAAATAAATAAATAAAAATAAAAAGAGAAAAAAATCAAGATCTATCCGATCTTCAAGATCGTCGAATAACGCTTTTGTATTCAACTGCGTCATGAAGCTGGCCCCAACATGATGATTGGAAGGATGTTTCACAATGTTACTGTTGTGAATGGGAAGATTTATGTTGTCGGGGGTTTATTTACTTGGTCCACTATTTTTAATTCATGGGCTGAGGTTCTTGATCCGAATCTTGGCTCATGGACACCTTTGCATTCGCCTCTCCTCCCACCTTGTCCAGAAACATAAGGAGACTCTGCATCGGATGTGGAGATGTGAGAGAGAAGCTTCTCGTACTCACCAACACGGGTGTTGTAGAGGACAATGACATAATCATAGATACAAAAGGGTTTTTTCGATCCTCTGAGTTCTTCATGGTGGATAGAGAGGGCGTTGTTTCATTCCGATCTCGTGCGGAATTCTAATCAGTACTATACTGTAGTTGACGAGATTGTGTATCTCTTAGATTCTTCTTTTAAGATAAAGGGGAATGGTGTGGAGGAGAATCAGTAGAAAGAGTTGGAAGGAATTGATATGGAAAAATTGTATAGGACCTTTGACAGATTTACGTTGGCGCATGTTGAGGGGAGTTTGTAGGTGATTTGGCATTGCTCGTCAAAAGAGAAGAATTTTGATCATTGAAACCTCGAGTGGATTGACAAGAATTTTGTGCTTCGGGAGTTCGATCAAGTTCAGAAGGATTTTGTGCTTCGGGAGTGCAAGCAAGATGATAAACCCCGCCCTTCCTCTGGGCGGTCGGTTTGCTCGGTCCCTGCCTCTTGAAGATCTGCTTTTCATCCAATGTTTGTTGATGGGCGGTGCACGGCAAAAACAAGCAAAGAAGCACAGGTGGGCTCGAATGGCTTGGAGATCGTGAGCATATATGAAAAGCACCAAGAGGTGTCAGGCACAAGAGGTTGTGGGAGACTTCGATAAGTAGTTACTCCCTGTTGGAGTTCTTAGCCCCCCCTTTGAAGTAAGTTCGAACTGATTCGGCGATTGACAATATAGGCCTCGCCGCTTGAGAGTAACCATATTCTATTTTTTGTTAAACGTATTCCTGGACAGGTTCGCTTACTGCTTACTGCTCCCGCCACAACATCAACAACAATATTATAATAGAGTCCCTCCTAACGACCGTGCAAACACTGGTGCACAGCAGAGTAGCAGTGACCAATAGGTCTCTTCAGCGGTGAAAACCTAGGGCTTCTCTACAGTAGCACCATGAATAGCGCATAGCGGAGCAGCGCCCAGGAGGCAAGCAAGTCCCATCATATGAAATGGGTTCAACGTCCAATTATTCAAACAAGATGAACTTCCACTGATTGAAGAGGATCAGCAGCGGCCCTTATCAATGTTGAATTGAGATGTTGAAATCACCTGAATAATAGCAGCTTACATTTCAAAATCAAATTAAACATCACATAATAATCAAAACATTTAGAATTTTCTTAAAGATCCAAATCTTTAAAATTAACTCATCAATAGAATTCAACACATCCAAGTCAAAGTTTCAACCATAGGTTCAAGGAAATCAACTAACGAAGCAAAGATACCAGATAAATTATTGTTTTGATGAAAAGATGTCATTTATTAACATAAATAGAGGTTACAAGTTTACTTCGGTACATGAGAGCGTGAGCGTGTGGGGGGTTGCAAGAGAGAGAGAGAGAGAGAGAGAGAGAGAGAGAGAGGGGGGGGGGGATTGCCCCTCAAAGCATGAATCTCAAGAAGCACCCGGCATGGAGAGGTGGTCGGCTAAGTCATTGCGCTTAAGGAATGAAGGAAAAAAGAAATAATTTTGCAGAGGAGCAGAGAGAGAGAGAGGGGAGGTGGGGAGTGATGTAGAGCGGGTCCTGGCCAAAGATTATGCATAGTATTTTGTGTTGGGTACCTATCTTTTTCGCACCATTTTCAGGTAATAGGGATACACTTATTTATTCAATAGCTCATATTAGGTTCATTTTAGTCTTTTTATGTTATGTATGTATAAGTAGGAGAAACTCTCTTTATTTGGGGACTTTATAAAACTTTTAGAATTGGAGACTTGTTTTCTAATTGGAGAGAATCTCAGCTGGATTGTATTCTCTTAGAGCGCTCTAGGTCAGGTTTATGAGAGAAATCCCTACCTCTTGGCCTCCTCTTATCATCTCCATTGTTGCATGCGATATATATTTTTTGAATGGTAGCCAAAATTTTATTGCAAAGAAAGAAAGACTCTGGTGGTCAAGGTACATACAATACAAAAAGAAAAGAAAAGAACGCTCGCTCCCAAAAGACAATAAAATCAAGGAGGAAGAGCATCAAACAAAGCTAAAACTGCTTTAGAAACTCCTCTCGCTAGGCTATCAACCACTGAGTTGGCGGATCGGGGAACATGTTGAAACACTAGATGAGAAGATCCACCCAGTCTAGCATCTCATCAAGAACCTATCGAATCTCCAAGGATCTTTCTATGAGCCGTTAAGCCACCTGATGTCATTTAAAGAGTCCCTTCAACCACTACATTGGCTATATGATTTCACTCCAATAATTTTAAACCTTGGTGAACTGCATGAACTTCTGCCTCCGAAGCATCCGCAACCCCTATTGGGCCTGCAAAGGCCCAAATCACCTCCCCAATGTCTCTCCTAAGGACGCCTCCAATCCTAGCCTGACCAGGATTCCCCATGCTAGATCCATCAAAGTTCAATTTAAGAAAGCCCGAGAGAGAGAGAGAGAGAGAGAGAGAGAGAGAGGTGGCACCCATTCATGAACTACTTTTTGCTTCATCTCAATACTACACAGTTCCCTCCAACCTTCCCATAAGTCATAGGCTGAAACAAATTTAAAGGATGAAAGTGCCTTAACCCAAGCGATTGCCAAGGCAATTACGTTGCTAAGAAAAAATACAGAGCTTTTGGAAAGCTCTTTGAAAATTCTTGCATTCTTTCTTTCCATAGCACCCACATGGTGGCTAGGAGGGACATGTTTCATAGAATTTTTCTTTTTTTCCTCCATGGAACTATCAACCATCCTAGGAGAAGATCCATGAGTTAAAACCCACTCAATGCCGAATCTACACAACAATTTGCCCCATACTTCCCTAGAAATTTTCCAATGCATGAAGACATGCTCCCCTTTTTCTCCATCCTCAATACATAATGCACAATGGTCTATAATGAGAATCTCCCTCTTTCACAAGAAATCACATTTTGAATTCTTTCCAACAAGGTGCCTGGAATGACCAACTGTTCTTGAATGGAAATTCGGTTAGCTTCCTTAGTCCTCACAATCGGAGTAGAAATATTGAGTTCCAATCTACAATTTCTATTTTAAGTGAATGTCTTGTTCTCCATTTTCAATATAATTCAAGATCATTTGATGTAGTGCAAATTTATGTTGTTGTCTGTTTCTTAAAATGTTGAATGTGTAATTGGATCTTTAAAGGTTGTATTTAGTTTGACTGTTAACTAATTTCTACATTTAAGGATATGAACCGATTCATATCTGAGAAGAGAGGTGCTTATGTGATCCACGCCTCGATCCATAAAAATTAAACGTTGATTGTAATTGGCCATTGGTGAAGCTATCCTCCATTACCCCTTGTTGTGTGCTAATGTGCTGCCATTTGGATTCAGCCCTGTTGAGAGTCATAATTGGAATTTAATACATTGAAGTCTCAAGTCCAGCCTTGGATGATCAGAGGATAGTTGTAATATAAGATCTGAAACTGTCTAGAATTTATTGGTGTTGAACACCAGCCACTGTTTCATTGAAGATTACCTCCCAAACCCTTTTGATTCTTAGGTGTCTAGAGGTGGAACATAGATCGGTCCTGAGACTGACTTGTGTTTGATTCTTATGCGTCTTGAGGTGGAACATAGATCGGTCCTCTTCTAGCATGGCTTCACACCAGTAAGAATGCCTAGAGGTCTCGGTATAGGTGGTGGGATAAAGTGGTAGGTGGGATTGAAGAATTGATGAAAGGCAAATTGGAATTGGGATGTTTGGTAGCAAGAAGAGCTTTAGGCTTGCGAATACCGGCTCGAAGTCGGGTGACCATTGGGTGAATTGAGGTTACATTTGAAATTGTAGTGGTAGTTGGTGATGAATCAGATAAAGTGGGTATTAGTGAAGATTGCGAAATTGATAGTGGGTCAATGATAGGTTCGGGTGTAGGAATTCTCATAGATTCATGAGATAGGGATGATGTAGAATCAGCCAAAGAGGATGGGTCAGAGCGCACATGAGGTGGACTGGAAGGAGAAAAATTAGAAACCGAAGTAGGTATGCCTTCAGGGTATAGCCATTGGAGTAAAACTGGGTTGGAAGATGGTAGTGTTGATGGTGTGACAGTAGCAAATGGGAATAGTGTTTCATCAAAGATGACAAGCCTAGAAACAAAAGTGCAACCTGTGGAAAGATCAAAACATTTGTAACCTTTTTGATGTACACCATAGCCAAGAAATATACACTGCCGGGTTTGAAATTCAAATCTTTTTTTTATTGTAAGGAACTAAGTAGGGATAGCACGCACAACCAAATACTCGAAGAAAATTATAGTCGGGTTTAGAATTAAATAGAAGTTCATAGAGAGATTTGTTCCCCAAGGAAGGAGAAGGGAGGCGATTAATTATATAAAGGAGGGCTTCGACCCAATATTCTTTAGGAAGATTCACGTTATGTAGAAGAGCAAGTCCCATTTCAACTAAATGCCGATGTTTGCGCTCGGCTACCCCATTTTGTTGGGGCGTGTAAGGACAAGAGAGGCGATGAGTAATACCATTTGATTCTAGAAAGGATTCAAAATGCTAAAATTTTGGAATAAATTTTGGAATTTAAAGCAGATTCAACCATTCTCTTGAATGCACAAAACAAGACAATGTATCACTCTTACTAAATAAAGGGTACAGCCAACAAAAGTGGAAAAAATCATCTATTAATAATTAGTAGTAGCGATAACCATGTATAGAGATAATAAGAGATGGACCCCACAAGTCCGAGTGCACTAAATTAAGAGAAGATTTTGATACACGGCATGATAAACTAAATGGTAACCGAGACATTTTTCCTGCCATACAACTAGGAAAAATATTTTTTTGCTGAAAAAGGACTATTCAAAGTTACACTTGTGAAAACAAAGACGACGAAGCGTGCTCGATGATGGATGGCCAAGACGCATGTGCCACACGTCACCACTGACTTTGGCACCGAAGAAGGCTTGTTGAGGAGATGGGGAGGTGAGGCACTTCATTGGGTAGAGACCGCCATTAGTTTTTCCTTGATGAAGTTTCCCCATTGAACGGTCCTTCATTAAGAAGCCATCAGAGAAAAAAAGGAAATCACAATCAAGATCACGCGTTAATTGGGAAACTGATAGAAGATTACGCTTAAGATTTGGAACTTGAAGAACATTTTGGAGAGGAATTGAAGAGGAAGGAGTAGAGAGATAAGTTACCGGTTTGAGAGATAGGTAGAAGAGCACCATTGCCAACAAGGATAGTCAGATCCTTCATAGTCTTGTCTGGTGGCTGAAGGTGGCAATGTAGGAGTCATATGGCCTGTTGCACCCGTGTCAGGAAACCATTGTTGATCACTCGATGGAAGAGACATGGCAGCAAAAGCAGAGGGTAAATCATCATCTTGATATGATTGATTGAACCGATTATAACATCGGAGTGCACTGTGGCCACGTTTGCCACAAATCTGACAATATATTGTGGTAGATCCAAATTGGTTAGATGGAGGCGCACCAAGAATGCCAGATCATGATGAGTTAGATTGAGAGCGTAATTCAGATTGTGAGGATGAGAAGTGGCCCTTTCCTCGACCTCTTCCATGATTACGAGGGCGAGAAGAATCACGAGTTTGTGTGGCAGTAAAGGCAGTAGAATGAACTATGGATTGATTAATCGTGTGAGCATTTTCAAGACGAAGTGCTTGACTGTGAAGAAGAGATTGCAAATCTTGAAAAGAAATTGGATGTTCACGAACAACAACCGCAGTACAAAATGGTTCAAACTCGGATGGGAGACCGGACACTGTATGGAGAACTAGATCTGCATCAGAGACAGGTTTGTTGACAGCAGCAAGAGCATCAGCAATGCTCTTAATTTTTTGGAGGTAATCAGACATTGAAGAGGATCCTTTCTTGACAGTTTGGAGTTGCTAGCGGAGATTAAGAATACGGGCCTTAGACGGGGCAGAGAAGGCAGATTCGGTGCAAAGTAAAGTATTTCCAGCACATTTTTAAATTGCAAAGTTAATGGAGAACCAAACCTCGTCTTTAGTGAAATTTTTGCTCATCCCATTTCACAATGCAAATAACTTTACATGGGGCGTTCTGCCCTTTATTGGCAAGGTAATCCGATGCTCCAATATATGTCCTTTGGAAACGCTTAAACACCGTTGAGGTGTAAAGATCCATATCAAATATTGCTTGAATCTTTTCCTTGTGCTCTGAATCATCGGTATAGTCTTGTCTATTCAGCCAATTAATGAATTTATCGTAGTCACCTATTACGATGACATCTCGGAGGTCAAATTGTGTGAGAAGTTTCATTCCTTCGTAAAGTGCATCGCATTCTCCATCCATAGAAGATTGTTTGGGCTTATCCACCATTACTGGTCCGTAAAAAAACATCGATACTTCCCCTTCCGAATTTTTGAGCACGCCTCTGTATCCAGCAATATCATCCTTACACGATCCATCCACACCTAATGAGTATTTCTGTGGATCGGCCGGAACCCAGCCCGTATATTTTTCTCCCATCTCCTTCACATTTTTCCGGTAAACAGCCATATCATGCTTGGCATTTGCTATTGTGTCTATTATAGCCTTTTCCTGAAATATCCAACAAGTATATGGGAATATTAAATTCTCCATTTAACACATCATTCTTAAATCAAAAGATGAAAATCAATGGTATTTATAGCATTTGGGAATCACAATTCGCGGGACAGATCATGAAAATCATCAAGTCGCGATTCTACTTTAGAATAATCAATATATATATTCAACGATTTCCAAGGAAAAGGGAACCAAACCTATATAGATAGCAAAAGGGAATCACAATTCATAATAGTGACTTAGGTAGTACATTATATACTCGCAGCAACAAACACGAATATACCATTTAGAGAGAGAAAGAGAGAGGAGAGAGGAGATCTACCTCAGATGAAGTGCATGTAATCCAAATCCTCTGTCAATTTCAATTCCTAATCAAAATCATTATTTTCAGCAGATCCCATACATTTATTAAGGGTTTGACAAGCAGGTGAACGTAACATAGTAATAAAAAGCCTCCTTCGCCCTTCAATATCCCTTCTCATGTATTCACCCCAAACACAAAACCATTACTGTAAGAGGGTAGATTGCTAGAAGGTGCCTGGTTCCTCAGTGGAGAACGAAATGGGTTGGGCATCACGGGGAGGCTAATGTGCAACCCAGCAGCACGAAGAACCTGTTTTGCATATGTGCAAGAAATTTCAGACTGATCATTGAAGAATATGGGTACGTCCAATGATTTTATTATATCGAGTCCCCCCCCCCCTCGCGACATTCTTCAATGATCAGTCTGAAATAGGACATCTACTTAATGGATTGGTTTGCCCACATTTGCTGAAGTAGGACATCTACTTAATGGATCAGGTAATCTACAGATTGTTATGGTGGGACCCGAAGTCCCGACTAATCTATCGGGGACAGTGTCAGGCATAAGTAGCAGAGTGAGGGTGAATTTGGTGATGGGTGTTTACCAGGAGGAAGCTACCTATCTCCCTCCCCATCTCATTGTAGCACTTAATTAAGGACTGGAGAGTGGTGAGAGTTTGGCGGGGGAGGGGCGAACTCTCGATATGATAAAATCATTGGACGTACCCACATTCTTCAATGATCAGTCTGAAATTTCTTGCACAAATGCAAAACAGGTTCTTCGTGCTGCTGGGTTGAACATTAGCCTCCTCGTGATGCCCAACCCATTTCGTTCTCCACTGAGGAACCAGGCACCTTCTAGCAATCTACCCTCTTACAGTAATGGTTTTGTGTTTGGGGTGAATACATGAGAAGGGATATTGAAGGGCGAAGGAGGCTTCTTTATACTATGTTACGTTCACCTGCTTGTCAAACCGTTAATAAATGTATGGGATCTGCTGAAAATAATGATTTTGATTAGGAATTGAAATTGACAGAGGATTTGGATTACAGGCACTTCATCTGAGGTAGATCTCCTCTCTTCTCTCTCTCTCTCTCTAAATGGTATGTTCGTGTTTGTTGCTGCGAGTGTATAATGTACTACCTAAGTTAGTATTATGAATTGTGATTTCCCTTTTGCTATCTATAGAGGTTTGGTTCCCTTTTGCTTGGAAATCGTTGAATATATATATATTGATTATTCTAAAGTAGAATCGCGACTTAATGATTTTCATGATCTGTTCCGCGAATTGTGATTCCCAAATGCTATAAATACCATTGGTTTTCATCTTTTGATTTGAGAATGATGTGTTAAATGGAGAATTTAATATTTCCATATACTTGTTGGATATTTTAGGAAAAGGCTAGAATAGACACAATAGCAAATGCCAAGCATGATATGGCTGTTTACCGGAAAAATGTGAAGGAGATGGGAGAAAAATATAAGGGCTGGGTTCTGGTCGATCCACAGAAATACTCATTAGGTGTGGATGGATCGTGCAAGGATGATATTGCTGGATACGGAGGTGTGCTCAAAAATTCAGAGGGGGAAGTATCGATGTTCTTTTACGGACCAGTAATGGTGGATAAGCCCAAACAATCTTCTATGGATGGAGAATGCGACGCACTTTACGAAGGAATGAAACTTCTCACACAATTTGATCTCCCAGATGTCATCGTAATCGGTGACTACGATAAATTCATTAATTGGCTGAATAGACAAGACTATACCGATGATTCAGAGCACAAGGAAAAGATTCAAGCAATATTTGATATGGATCTTTACACCTCGACGGTGTTTAAGCGTTTCCAAAGGACATATATTGGAGCATCGGATTACCTTGCCAATAAAGGGCAGAACGCCCCATGTAAAGTTGTTTGCATTGTGAAATGGGATGAGCAAAAATTTCACTAAAGACGAGGTTTGGTTCTCTATTAACTTTGCAATTTAAAAATGCGCTGGAAATACTTTACTTTGCAATTTAAAAGGAAAGATCAGAAAAACCTGAAACATCCGTACTTATGACTGATGCATTGTTTGCAGCATTCCATGGTACCTGGCGATCAATGTGGTTTATGGAGCCGAAGTCTCAAAGAAGCAAAGGTGACCCTTTTCTCGATGGGTTCTGTTTGTTTTTTGTTTTTTGCAGGCCAATTGCAGTTTTGTGGAGCGCGAAAAGGCAAGTGGTTTTTTTGGTTGCCACATTATTTTGTTTCTAGATGAATTGTATTCCTTCTGCCTATCTGTTTTCTATGCTGCAATGTTATGAGATGGTTTTATGATGTGATTTTTTTATTACAGGAACTTCAGTTGCAGGAGATTCATTGACATCTCTTCAATCCTTTTAATCTTAGTTCTATGGCTTTACTATGGGTAATAGTATTGCCACCCACATTTTTCTTTTTCTTTTTTCTTCTGCTCATCTCTTTGTTTAGAAGTCCTTTCAATGCCCATTGGCGGACCCGTTAATACTATAAATTAGAGTGATGGTTGGAAAGTAACTAAACACGTGAGTGGCAGTAGCATACATTCTAAAAGAAATTCTTTTTTCTATATTTTCATTTTTGGATGGCTAAGTTGTTAGACAAAATACAAAAGTGATTTGTCCAACCTCTGCCACTGAGGTCCATTATGGGTGACCCACTTCCAATATCTCTGCAGGGTACCCATTGAATGGCTAGGATGATTTTGCTAGGTGAGGCGTTTGGTCAGTCGGCCTCGCTACATAACTGTTCACAGTCAAAATCATTGTGCTACATGTGTATGTTGTGTATTGGCAGGTCCAATGACTACTGCGAAGGGGTTGGTAGTAAAATTTGGAATATGAGCCGGGGGATATGGCATTAGACAATCACATTTGTAAATGGCCTACAAATATAGGATTATACTGAATACAACAAGGCTATTGATATATGCACGACCATGTTTTGATAATGGGGCGAACTGACCTTTTTTTATTGTTTAATCAGTTGTAAAATTATATTATATGCCCTTTTCCTTCTAGTTTTGAAGTCCAAAACTGATTGTGCTACATGTGTAGTTCTAACAGCCCTTTCCTCCTCCTTCCATTACTTATCAAAAAAGCTTTTCCAACTTTCTAACAGTCCTTTCTTCCTTCTTCCATTAGAACTCCTCCTAAATCCCAACTCCTCTTCTATCTTCATTAAAATCGCCCCCGTGGTCTTCTTCTCATCCATTTTACCATGTTGTATTCTCTCTTCTCCAATCCTACATTTCCTCCCTTCACATTCTTGCATGACGTGGTGACAATAAAATTCAACAATGATAACTATGACATAAAACTTACCATAAAAATCTCCTTTGAAAAGCGCAAATACTTTTGATTGTTCGTACTCGGGGCATCTTGGATCATAGGTGTTTAGCTCAAACCTGAGCTAGACCTTCTTCAGATCTCTTGAAGAAACCAACACCTATCGTTTTTTTTTAAAATGGCAGCATGAATTCATTAAAAAGGAAGAGGGCCGAGGTGGACCTCAACCAAAATTACAAGAAAACACAAGACAGATATACCAAAAAAATACAAAGACCAACACCTATTGTTGCGAGGGGAAACCTTGATATCAAGTATAACATCAAATGAAAGAACAGTTCATTATTGTTTGGCTAAACTCTACCCTATCCCTAGAAGTTCTAGCTCAGATCGTAGGTATTACATGGGCAAGGGATCTATGAAAGTATCTTGATGACTTTTACTCAATAATTTGAAGCACGTACCCTGCAGAGGTTCAACACAATCAATATAAAAAACGTTCTATATTGAGTCATGAGTACTTACTAAAAATAATAATTCTATTTGATCAATTTTCTACTCTCAAATAGACACTTAATGAAAGATGAAGTCCGTTATATGTATAACAGATTTAGTGATAGATATGATATCTTCAGTATCTCACTGCTGACATGATCTAACATTTCGTCATTCTCTGACCTTTGAGTGCTCGCCTAGTAAGACGGTCTTCTTCAATCAAAGAAGGCATCAACCCACAATTAGATCACTTAGTCTTCGTTTTTTTTAAAATGGCAGCATGAATTCATTAAAAAGGAAGAGGGCCGAGGTGGACCTCAACCAAAATTACAAGAAAACACAAGACAGATATACCAAAAAAATACAAAGACCAACACCTATTGTTGCGAGGGGAAACCTTGATATCAAGTATAACATCAAATGAAAGAACAGTTCATTATTGTTTGGCTAAACTCTACCCTATCCCTAGAAGTTCTAGCTCAGATCGTAGGTATTACATGGGCAAGGGATCTATGAAAGTATCTTGATGACTTTTACTCAATAATTTGAAGCACGTACCCTGCAGAGGTTCAACACAATCAATATAAAAAACGTTCTATATTGAGTCATGAGTACTTACTAAAAATAATAATTCTATTTGATCAATTTTCTACTCTCAAATAGACACTTAATGAAAGATGAAGTCCGTTATATGTATAACAGATTTAGTGATAGATATGATATCTTCAGTATCTCACTGCTGACATGATCTAACATTTCGTCATTCTCTGACCTTTGAGTGCTCGCCTAGTAAGACGGTCTTCTTCAATCAAAGAAGGCATCAACCCACAATTAGATCACTTAGTCTTCGACTCCATACTCCATTGAGGCATTCAATTCACTTATTCAGTTGGTTCATCTACTACTTGCGGACATAGATATGAATGTGGGTATGGTTATGGTTGTGGACAAGGTTGAGGTTGCAACTAGACTTTGAATCAAGATAATCCTACACCCCAACCAAGATAGGACACACCTTGCCCCTGTTATGGTGGTCCCCATAATGGACTACTTTCCGCACCACCTGGAAATACAACATCCATGACTTTTCCATGAGACCAACATCTACCTTATCCTATTGTGTTGAACCTCCAGGCAGTTTTTAGATATGTAGTCGTTGGAACCATACTCTACCCTATCCCTAGAAGTTCTAGCTCAGGTCGTAGGTATGACATGGGCAAGGGATCTATGGAAGTATCTTGATGACTTTTACTCAATAATTTGAAGCTCGTACCTACAGAGGTTCAACACAATCAATATAAAAAAGGCTCTGTATTGACTCATGAGTACTTACTAAAAATGATAATTCTATTTGATCAATTTTCTACTCTCACATAGACACTTAATGAGAGATGAAGTTCGTTATATGTATAACGGATCTAGTGATAGGTATGATATCTTCAGTATCTCACTGCTGACATGATCTAACGTTTCGTCATTCTCTGACCTTTGAGTGCTCTAGTAGGACGGTCTTCTTCAATTAAAAAAGGCATCAACCCACATATAGATCACTTAGTCTTCGACTCCATACTCCTTTGAGGCATTCAATTCACTTATTCAGTTGATTCATCTACTACTTGCGGACATAGATATGAACTTGATTCATCTACTACTTGCGGACATAGATATGAATGTGGGTATGGTTATGGTTGTGGACAAGGTTGAGGTTGCAACTAGACTTTGAATCAAGATAATCCTACACCCCAGCCAAGATAGTACACACCTTGCCCCCGTTATGGTGGTCCCCATAATGGACTACTTTCCGCACCACCTGGAAACAATGTTTTGAAAATCGAAATCGAATCGTAAATCGTAATCGGGGTCGAATCGTATCGGATTGTAAATTGTATCGTAAATCGTAAGATTCATTCAAAAAAAAAAAAAAAAGTATAGTAAAAAATTATAAATAAATTAAAGAATAAAAATAGCCAATTATTCATTTTTCATCCAAATTCATTAATTCAAACAGAAACTACGATGATTAGCATTCAATATCGCAATACGAATTGTTTGCTGACAAACTTGACACATACTAATCATCTCTTTCTCATCCAAACCCATGCATCTTGGTTAATAATCTTTAAAAAAAGACAGGATCATATCAATTCTTAAAGTCTCAAACATCAAATGACAAATATCAATCATAAAAGATGGGAATCGATGTTGTCCTTATTATGGTAGCCTCCCACCTCGACTCCCACTTCGATGTGAGTAATGCCCCCAACAAATGCTTCGTGCTCGACTGGTTTGATTCGTTCGAAGTCCTGCTCCTCCTCTGTCTTCTTCCTTCTAATGAGAGGGATTTCGAAGGCTTCTTGTAATATAGAAAGGAAATGAAGTCTTTTGAAAGAAAGACATATTTTCTTTTATACAAAACTTAATTTGGATAAATCGCATAAATCGTATGAATCGTACGATTTACGATCGAATCGTAAGATTCAATAAAAAATCGTAAGATTCATACAAATTAAGATTCAATCATGGGATTCAAATCGTTTTGGCTAAGAATTGTAAATCGAACCGTAAATCGTAAGATTTTCAAAACAATGCCTGGAAATACAACATCCATAACTTTTCCACGAGACCAACATCTACCTTATCCTATTGTGCTGAACCTCCAGGCAGTTTTTAGATATGTAGTCGTTGGAACCATACTGCCATTCAGTGTTATCATTGGTTCAACCACGAGTACCAACCACACCCTTAGACAACCCTTTATCACTAGTTGGGAGACATTTCGCTTACTAGTCCATTAGAAGCTTCCTAGGTGGTTGATACAGGTTCCACTCATCACCTAATTACTAATTGCATGTGTAATCTTTCTTCCCTCATTCCTTATTCCAGTTCATCATGTATCGTCATGGATGATGAGTCCCTCGTACCTATTAACCATGCCTCCATTCCTGATGCTCATGTTACTTTTCATATTCTTTATACTCATCCTAGCATTTAACGTAAATTGTTGCGAGCAATTCTCTTCTCAATTCTCTTGTAACTTTATTTCTATACCTTCCTATATTCTTGTGAAGGATCTACTATCAAGGACAATTCTCACTAAGGATGCTCTTTGTGGCGACCTCAACATTTGTTAAGTCTTTGATTTTAGATCCTCCACTAATACTTGAATTGAAGCTCACTCTTCATCTGCATCATCGCGATCATTGTCAGTTTAGCATCACCGCCTTGGTCACGCTGACAGTCTCTGCCTTTAATTTTGGAATCTTACATTAATGTTTCTTATATTACGTTTCCTAATTCTTATATTCATATCTCTTTTATAATAAATTTCCCTAGTCTTTTTGAATTTCCTCTCTTCATCTAATAAACTTAGTTCTTTTCCATTTGAGGTAGTACATTCAGATGTATTGGGACCTGCTCCCTTCTCTCTTTTTGGTTCATGATATTAGCTTATAATTATTTTTTGACATTTCTCAATTTACTTGGGTATTTTTATCTAACTAAATTCAAAGGTGCTCTATCTTTTCTCGATTTTATAATTCAATTTTTGTTTGTTATATTCTGCAAGAAGAAAGAAATAGATCACCAGATGGAACTCTGTTATTGAGAAAATCCGTGTTTTCTGGTTGTTCGATCCATAAACTGGTTCCTCTCAATTTTTGTTTCAAAATTTCCGTGACAATTTGAGGAATATCACTCTCATGATCTAGATCTATAAAGAGCTCCCTCTTTTAGAGTTCATTCAGATATGGTGAGATATTTTGCCACTCACAACAGGAATTACATGATCTGAACTCTGGTTACAAAAAAAGAACAGACCAATAAATGGCCCTAATCCATTCGAATAAAATTCAAAAAGTGAAAACCTTAAATAAAAATGTAGACACTCTTACTCTTATTCTTGTGTGAGATAGGTTGGATATGGTTGCCAAGAAAAATATTCCCCAAAATATTAAAAAATCAAAATTCAGCTTCATTTGCAACCAAAAGCAATAAGTTGAAAGAAGAATTTAAATTAAAAAAATACAGAGTTAGAGAGAGAGAGAGAGCTAAAACAATTATATTGTGATCGAAATTTAAATAGAAAGTGACCAAAAAAAAGACGAATGAAAGAGAATTACGTTTCATTTGAAGAATAAATAGCAATCTAGATTTCTCAATTAACTGTTTGAACAAGTTTGATTCTCTCCATCGAGAGATTAGATTCGTCTTCGAATCCCCTTTTTGCTGCTACAACATCCATTCCTCGAGAAACTACGAAATCAAAATGAAAAAAAAAATGGCTTTTTTATGAAGTTTTTGAAAAATCCAGGAAAACGGAAAGAGTAGATATGAAGGGAGCGATAGATAGATATGAAGAGGGAAACGCAGAGATGTTCAGATGAGAGAGATGCACGTGACTGCTAGTTAGAAGAGTTAATCGGCATTTATGGATGGATATACACAGAAGTTGCGTGTACGGCACAGGCTTCACCACGTTGTGCGATTCCGTCGCCGAGGGTTTCCTGCCACGTGGCACTCCTATCTCTCTCTATATCTCTACCAATGCCTATCGTCGCCATTACTGTGTGATCTGCTTCGGCCCGACTCTGACAGTCTTACTATATACGAGAGATCAGAGAGAGAGAGATGAAGGAAAGGAAATGATATTTCCCCCTAAACGGATAAAAACCCCCCTTAACGGTTTATGTGAGACGTGAGGTATGCCGAGGAAGACGAAGTGATCCTCAGAAACCAAATAAATTAATCAGAAGCTGGATTTTTGTCGCTTTAAGGGCAATTTATTGAACATCTGCGTATAAAAAAAAATTGCAAAACGGTAGTCCAGGAAGCCTAGCAATCAAAAGGCGAGAAAATTAAAATAAAAAGAGATGAAAGCTCTGATTTCAGATCCCTTACCCCTGCCTATGGGGAATGGAGAACCGGTGGTTGCTCGACCATAAACCTCAATGGACTGGACGACATGAGTGCATACACTATGCCGCCGTTGAGAGAGAGAGAGAGAGAGAGAGCTGTTTTTGGGAAGAAAGGTGAGAGCAGTTTTAGGAATGAAGCGAGTGGTTTTCTAGAAATAGTCAAATAGGCTACGGAAAGAGAGAAACCAGTCTTGGTTTAGCCAAAAGAAGAAGGGAAAGAGACAAAATCCTCGCCTCCTCGGTTTAGCCAGAAGTCTTCACAGATCACAAAAGCCTCAAGTACCTCTTTGATCAGAAGGAATTAAACATGCGCCAGAGGAGGTGGCTCGAGTTCCTGAAAGATTATGATTTCAACTTGAGCTACCATCCTATATGGTGCCTTGGATATAGGCTTGGTCCCTAACTCGAGGTTGATGGTGAAGTCAATCTCTCTGTGGGGAGGTAGATCAGTGAGGTCCTCGGGAAAGACATCGAGAAACTCCCTCACTACAGGAATATTTGCCGCTGAAAGTTCAAGTTTATCATTTTCCCTTTTTACATAAGCGAGATAGCATTCGCAACCCTTGCTTATCAATTTCTGAGCCTTGAGCGCTGCAATAATTCTGATCTTCTTAGGGCATTTCACACCCTCAAATACAAACTCCTCCGCTCCAGGAATACCAAATTTGACCAACTTATGGAAGCAATCGACACTAGCGTGATAAGATGCTAGCCAATCCATGCCGAGAATGACTTTGAAGTCATTCATATCCAATAAGACAAGGTCTCCCAGAAGTTCCCTGTCCCCAATCTTAATTACACAACCCTTACATATTAAATCTGTAACTACCACATCCCCTATAGGCGTAACAACTCTCAAAGAATTCAGCAAAGGTACAGGGATCAGATTTAATTCTTGAGCAAAGACAGGAGATATGAAGGATAGAGTAGAGCCAGAATCAATCAAAATATGAGCAGGCACATGATTAATAAAGAGCCGACCTTCGATAACCGCATCTGAAGCCTCTGCATCCTGCTGGCTTAGGGCAAAGACTCGGTTCACTGGTGCCTGTGGTGCATTTTTTTCCTGGTTCTGGGTACGGTTCTGATTTCCCCTCCACAGGGTTTGCTGCTGTGCAAGTGGGGGTCGAGGCTGATTTCCCCTCCACAGGGTTTGCTGCTGTGCAAATGGGGGTCGAGGCTGATTCTGCTGCTGCTGCGGATTTCCCATTGTCTTGACATTCTGATTCACATAGGGCGGCACAAATTTCTGATCTCTCCCTGTTGTTCTAAACTCCTGGCGCTTGATCCTATGACAATTTCTCTGCTTGTGCGAAGGATCGCCGCAATTAAAACAAACATTCATGGTCCTCCAGCACTGACCCCTATGAGCTTTTTCACAAAGAGGGCACACTGCTCTAGATTGAGTACCACTATCTGTCCTCTGCTTCTTAGGGGGGGGCATCTGGTTTCTATTTGTAGAAAACTGAACTCGCGCCGCTTGTACTAGCTTTTCACTACGCTCTGCAACTTCAGCCATCTCACAGGCTACAATGCTTGACTTGTCAGAAGGTTAAAATCGAGCACCAGAAACCTGGGGGTACTCTTGAACCTTTGGAAATCCCTGAATGGAAGTGGGACAGTCTGTCCATGGATTTTGTCATGGGATTGCCAAGATCTAAGCGTGGATTTGATAGCATCTGGGTGATAGTAGACCGTCTTACCAAGTCCGCACACTTCATTCCCATGAAGAAGACTTGGACTTTGGATAAGATGGCAGAGGTTTATGTTGAGCAAATCATCAGATTGCATGGTGTGCCTTCTTCTATTGTATCAGATAGAGACACCAGATTTACCTCCAACTTTTGGCGTAAATTGCATGGGGCCTTGGGTTCGAAGTTGAACTTTAGCACTGCTTATCACCCTCAAACTGATGGCCAGACGGAGAGGGTAAATCAGATTATAGAAGATCTGTTGAGAGCCTGCATTCTTGATTTTGGAGGAGACTGGGAGCAGCACTTGCCCTTGGCTGTTCGCCTATAACAATAGTTATCAGCAGAGCATTCAGATGGCACCCTTCGAAGCATTGTATGGTCGTCCTTGCAGAACCCCGTTGTGTTGGGTAGAAGTCGGAGAGAAGCAATTGCTTGGGCCAAAAATTGTACAAGAGGCTGCAGAGATGGTGACCTTAATCAGAGACAGATTGAAGGTAGCACAGAGTAGGCAGAAAAGCTATGCTGATCAGCGGCGTAGAGAGCTCGAGTTCGCTGTAGGAGATAAAGTATTTGTAAAAATCTCACCTTTCAAGGCAGTGATGAGATTCGGAAGAAAAGGAAAATTAAGCCCTCGCTACATCGGACCTTATCGTATCTCTAAGCGAGTCGGAACTCGCGCATATGAGCTGGAGTTGCCTCCAAACCTTGATCGGATGCATAATGTATTTCATGTGTCCATGCTTCGCTTATACCATCCCGTCCCTTCTCACGTTCTTGTGGATGACGAAGTAGAGCTACAGGGAGATTGGTCCTTTTCCGAAGGAACAAGACCATTCCCTTAGTCAAAGTGCTTTGGCGTCACCACGGCGTCGAAGAGGCTACTTGGGAGCGTGAGTCGGAAGTTCAGAAAAAATTTCCGGAACTCTTCTAAAAAAATAAAAATAAATAAATAAATTCTTAAGAGTAGATTGATTTGTCTTTTGCAAGATATGCTTGTAGATAAATGGATTTTTCCAGCCTTTACCTCTAGAAGTTAAATTTCGGGGACGAAATTCCTTTAAAGGGGGGTAGAATGTAAAGACCACCATTTTCAATCTCCCTCATGATTTTTGTAAAATCTAAATTTTTAATCCTTATTGTTCCAACCAATGGCCTAGATCATCAATCCATCTTGGATCGATGTCGGGTCATAAATTTGGGCCTTTATTTTCCCCTCAATTATCTTAAATCGAATGATCTACGACTAAGTCACCGCCCTAGATGTCAACTAAAAATGAGTAGATACTTACACATATTAAAAATTACCAATAGTCACTATTCATAATTACTATTCACAATAGTCACTATGCAAGATTACTATGCAAGTTCACTATTGAAATAACTATTCAAAATTACTATTCACAGTAGGACCCACCGAATACTATTCATCAGCGGGTCCCACCACCAGTAGGTCCCACATCAGCGGGCTCCACACCAGCGGGTCCCACCAACAGCGGACTCATCACTAGTCAGCACACCGCCTACCATCACTAGTCACGCACACCGCCTACTATTACTAGTCACGCACACCGACTACTATTACACCTACTACTGTTACTATTCAAACAACGAAAATAAGAATTAACTAATAAATATTAATTATCGCTTTCACCGACGAAAAATAATAGTTAAATAATATTAAACATCTTACTATTCACAAAAATAATAATTTCAATCCTATTACTATTCAAGCAGCCGTTACTATTCTCGAAAATTTAATATTAATCATACGGTTACTAGTCAATCACACCGACGAAAATAATAATTAAATAATATTAAACAGTATTTACTATGCAAAAGTACTGTTGAAAAAAAATGCCTATAAATAGAGGAAAGAGGAAGAGAAGAAGAATAAAAATAAAGGAGAGAAAGAAAGAAGAGAGAGAGAGAAGAGAAAAGAGTGAAGAAAGAGTAAGGGAGAGAGGGAAAAAGAGAAAGAAGAGAAGGAAAAGGAAATCCACTTCACTACCAAGGTAAGTCTTTCATATAGTCTTTCTTTCATATAGATAGTTAAAATATTTATTATAGATAAAATGGTTGGTTCTACCACCTATATTAGGATAAAGCAATGGTTGGTTCTACCACCTATATTACTTATACGGTGAAATGCTAGCATAGTAACCGTAAAGTAAACTTTATCATCTTAAATTGAACGGTGAAATGCTAGCATAGTAACCGTAAAATAGTAACATGTGGGGTCCACATAAATAGTAGCATGTGGGGTCCACATGAATAGTAACATATGAGGTCCACATGAATAGTAGCATGTGGGGTCCACATCAATAGTAGCATGTGGGGTCTATATGAATAGTATAGCATGTGGGGTCCACATGAATAGTAACTTATAAACCATTTTAAAACTAAAATTTCAGCACTTATGAACCCTTTTAAAACTGAAATTTCAGCACCTTCATGAATCCTTTTAAAACGGAAATTTCATCCCTTTTATGAACTTTTTAAATCTGAAATTTAACTCATTGAATCTGAAATTTCAGCAATGACTTAAACCTATAAATTCTAAATTTTAAACTATATGTATACCTTTTTGAATCTGAAACTTCAACACTAATTGAACCCACTTGAAAATATATTATCGTAATAATGAGAATTATCATTGAAAGAAATAATTGACACCCCAAAACCTCTGTAAGCTAGATATAGTAAAATGGTGTGAATCAAGTGTGATCGGATGTTAGTCTCACTTTCAGGTTGAGCGATCCTCTATCCTTATTTAGGACTTCGTTTCTCTCATCCGGCAGAAGTGTAAGGCAAGTGACAGTGAACTATTCTTGTATATCTCTCAATATGGGTTTGTTAATGTTAGATTGATATTCTAGTTATATTCCTATCTCAAACAGTTATTTTAGTTAATCCTTTGATTTTAGATTTCAACCGCTATGTAGATTTGCATGATGTAGTTTAAAAAATAAAAAATAAAAAATAAAAAAATGGATTACTTATTGCTTTGTCATGAGCATGTAGATGGGGGTATAAGGGAGGCCGTTGTGTCGTCCTTGGACCAAAATGGTCAAAAGTCAACACGATCAGTGTGCGCAGCCTTGTGTTGATAATCTTACCGAAGGGAAATAATCCCTAAGGCGGCTTGACATGAGGTCTGTCGTCCGTAATCAAAAGTCCAAAACCGCCACTACCTTTAGACGGGGGTAGTGGACTAGTCGTGAGGCAGGGTACCTGGACGGAAATAAATGAAAGAACAAGAAAAAGGGCAAAATGCCAGATGAGCCCGGGGTGTAGCCGTCGCATGTCATTTATAGAGTTTATACATTAAAGATGTGTGTTCCTTTAATTATTGTCGGTTATGATTTATATTATTTATTTATAGTTTCATATTTTGTTTAACAACATATTCTTCATGGAATCTTCTACATTACCTCTCACCATTATTGTTTGATGTACTTGAGCTTAGTTACTGGAAAATCTTGCTTACGTTGTTTAAACCACAGGAAGTGAAAATATTGGAGATGCTGCCTTTGCTGATGAGGAGACCTAGAAGGAGAAAGGGGAGAGGAGGGCGTAGTGGAGTTTGATTTTTTGGTTCCGATGACGTGTTATGTCATTGTCTTTAAATTTTTTTATTTGCAAGACTTATGTTTATTTTCAGACTGCGACTCTTACTTGGATTTCTAATTTGAATAATATTTGCGGTTGTGGAAGTTTAAAAATGTAAGAATTTAGTTTATTTTTTTTTTTTTAAAAATTTATGGTGTTTTTCAGCGGGTTTTTCTTTTGCTTGTAGCGGCTCGATTGTTTAGGGGTCGTTACAGTTGTGGTATCAGAGCCCTAGGTTTTCGAAAAACCTGGATTGTGAGTTTGGGTACGTCTAGGAAAGGGGTAGTAGGACAAGATATAAGAGTAAAAAAATAAAACTCACACCTGCAAATGCTATTAGCAAGAAGCTTACGCAACTAATATGGTTTGTTAATCTTACAGATGCAACCAAACAAGACATACCATAGGAGAGGGAATGCTAGCTCAACAAATGACCAGAATGAGGAAGGTCAAGGTCAGGACCCGTAAGTTATGATTGCAGAGCTCTTGAGAGGACAGGCTCAGACGCAAGCCGCCAATCAAGCTGCCTTAGCACAGGCTCAGGAAGCCAATCAGGCTGCGCTTCAGAACATTGCGGCGTCACTTGCAGGATGTCAGGAGCTGAGGGCAGTAACAGACCCCTCCTTACTTCATCGGCAGTTTAGGGATTATCATCCTCCTGAATTCTCCGGGACAGGGGATCCCTTGGCGGCGAACCATTGGATAATAGAGGTTGAGCTTATCTTCGCCGTCATGGATTGCTCCAATGTTCAGAGGATTCGTCTTGCCTCCTTGCTGAAAGATGACGCTGGTGTATGGTGGAGATCGGTTGAGCAAAGCTATCCTCCAGCGAAGGATGAGTCATGGGCACAATTCAAGGTGCGATTTAACAATCAGTATTTCCCAGCTCATGTGAAGAACTCATTGGCATCTCAGTTTGCGTCGTTGAGTCAGGGAGTATTGACTGTGGCCCAATATGGGGCCAAATTTAGACAATTGTCAAGGTATGCACCCGGGTACGCCGCTACCGAGGAGGACAAGGTAAGGAAATTTATCGATGGTCTTCGCCCTTCTATCATGGCGAACATCATCAATCTGAGACCTCAGACTTTGGCAGAAGCCTGTGAGATGGCTGAAGTTGCAGAGCGTAGTGAAAAGCTAGTACAAGCGGCGCGAGTTCAGTTTTCTACAAATAGAAACCAGATGCCTCCCCCTAAGAAGCAGAGGACAGATAGTGGTACTCAATCTAGAGCAGTGTGCCCTCTTTGTGAAAAAGCTCATAGTGGTCAGTGCTGGAGGACCATGAATGTTTCTTTTAATTGCGGAGATCCTTCGCACAAGCAGAGAAATTGTCCTAGGATCAAGCGCCAGGAGTTTAGAACAACAGGGAGAGATCAGAAATTTGTGCCGCTCTATGTGAATCAGAATGTCTAGACAATTGGAAATCCGCAGCAGCAGTAGAATCAGCCTCGACCCCCATTTGCACAGCAGCAAACCCTGTGGAGGGGAAATCAGCCTCGACCCCCACTTGCACAGCAGCAAACCCTGTAGAGGGGAAATCAGAAATGTACCCAGAACCAGAAAAAAAATGCACCACAGGCACCAGTGAACCGAGTCTTTGCCCTAAGCCAGCAGGATGCAGAGGCTTCAGATGCGGTTATCGAAGGTCAGCTCTTTATTAATCATGTGCCTGCTCATATTTTGATTGATTCTGGCTCTACTATATCCTTCATATCTCCTGTCTTTGCTCAAGAATTAAATCTGATCCCTGTACCTTTGCTGAATTCTTTGAGAGTTGTTACGCCTATAGGAGATGTGGTAGTTACAGATTTAATATGTAAGGGTTGTGTAATTAAGATTGGGGACAGGGAACTTCTGGGAGACCTTGTCTTATTGGATATGAATGACTTCAAGGTCATTCTCGGCATGGATTGGCTAGCATCTTATCACGCTAGTGTCGATTACTTCCATAATTTGGTCAAATTTGGTATTCCTGGAGCGGAGGAGTTTGTATTTGAGGGTGTGAAATGCCCTAAGAAGATCAGAATTATTGCAGCGCTCAAGGCTCAGAAATTGATAAGCAAGGGTTGCGAATGCTATCTCGCTTATGTAAAAAGGGAAGATGATAAACTTGAACTTTCAGCGGCAAATATTCCTGTAGTGAGGGAGTTTCTCGATGTCTTTCCCGAGGACCTCACTGATCTACCTCCCCACAGAGAGGTTGACTTCACCATCAACCTCGAGTTAGGGACCAAGCCTATATCCAAGGCACCATATAGGATGGCCCCTGCTGAGCTAAAGGAACTAAAGGAGCAATTGTCTGAGTTACTTGAGAAGGGATTCATCAGGCCAAGTTCTTCGCCGTGGGGTGCTCCTGTTTTATTTGTTAAGAAGAAGGATGGTAGCCTCCGTCTATGTATTGATTATCGACAGCTGAACAAAGTCACCATTAAGAATCGATATCCCTTGCCGAGGATTGACGATCTCTTTGACCAGCTGCAAGGAGCCTGCTACTTCTCCAAGATTGACCTTAGATCAGGGTATCATCAACTGCGAGTCAGGGATGAGGACATACCTAAGACTGCATTTAGGACCCGTTATGGCCATTTTGAATTTGTAGTGATGCCTTTTGGGTTGGCAAATGCCCCGGTGATATTCATGGATGTGATGAACAGAATCTTCAAGCCCTTCTTAGATCTGTTCGTAGTGGTGTTTATTGATGATATCCTCATCTATTCGAAGTCCAGGGATGATCATGTAAATCATTTGAGGCATGTACTTGAGACTTTAAGACATAATCAATTGTTTGCCAAGTTCTCCAAGTGCGAATTTTGGTTCAATTGACGTGACCCATAGGCAATCACCCTACCTGTCTGCATGAGTACAAAACCCAATCCCTTGATGGAAGCATCACTGAACACTACATACTCCCCCTTGCAGAAGGAAGAATGAGAACTGGCGCAGAAGTTAACTTCTTCTTCAACTCCTGAAAACTTTGCTCACATTCATCATTCCAGACAAACTTTGTATTTTTTCTAGTCAACTTTGTCAAGGGACCCGCGAATTTTGGTTCAATTGACGTGACCCATAGGCGATCACCCTACCTGTCTGCATGAGTACACAACCCAATCCCTTGATGGAAGCATCACTGGACACTACATACTCCCCCCCTGCAGAAGGAAGAATGAGAACTGGCGCAGAAGTTAACTTCTTCTTCAACTCCTGAAAACTTTGCTCACATTCATCATTCCAGACAAACTTTGTATTTTTTATAGTCAACTTTGTCAAGGGACCCGCCAATGTAGAGAAACCTTCCACAAACCTTCGGTAATACCCTGCCAAGCCCAAGAAGCTCCTGATCTCAGTCGCATTGGTGGGTTGCTTCCACAATGTAACTGCCTCAATCGACACTAGCGTGATAAGATGCTAGCCAATCCATGCCGAGAATGACCTTGAAGTCATTCATATCCAATAAGACAAGGTCGCCCAGAAGTTCCCTATCCCCAATCTTAATTACACAACCCTTACATACTAAATCTGTAACTACCACATCCCCTATAGGCGTAACAACTCTTAAAGAATTCAGCAAAGGTACAGGGATCAGATTTAATTCTTGAGCAAAGACAGGAGATATGAAGGATAGAGTAGAGCCAGAATCAATCAAAATATGAGCAGGCACATGATTAATAAAGAGCTGACCTAATCTTAATTACACAACCCTTACATACTAAATCTGTAACTACCACATCCCCTATCGGCGTAACAACTCTCAAAGAATTCAGCAAAGGTACAGGGATCAGATTTAATTCTTGAGCAAAGACAGGAGATATGAAGGATAGAGTAGAGCCAGAATCAATCAAAATATGAGCAGGCACATGATTAATAAAGAGCCGACCTTCGATAACCGCATCTGAAGCCTCTGCATCCTGCTGGCTTAGGGCAAAGACTCGGTTCACTGGTGCCTGTGGTGCATTTTTTTCCTGGTTCTGGGTACGGTTCTGATTTCCCCTCCACAGGGTTTGCTGCTGTGCAAGTGGGGGTCGAGGCTGATTTTGCTGCTGCTGCGGATTTCCCATTGTCTTGACATTCTGATTCACATAGGGCGGCACAAATTTCTGATCTCTCCCTGTTGTTCTAAACTCCTGGCGCTTGATCCTAGGACAATTTCTCTGCTTGTGCGAAGGATCTCCGCAATTAAAAGAAACATTCATGGTCCTCCAGCACTGACCACTATGAGCTTTTTCACAAAGAGGGCACACTGCTCTAGATTGAGTACCACTATCTGTCCTCTGCTTCTTAGGGGGAGGCATCTGGTTTCTATTTGTAGAAAACTGAACTCGCGCCGCTTGTACTAGCTTTTCACTACGCTCTGCAACTTCAGCCATCTCACAGGCTTCTGCCAAAGTCTGAGGTCTCAGATTGATGATGTTCGCCATGATAGAAGGGCGAAGACCATCGATAAATTTCCTTACCTTGTCCTCCTCGGTAGCGGCGTACCCGGGTGCATACCTTGACAATTGTCTAAATTTGGCCCCATATTGGGCCACAGTCAATACTCCCTGACTCAACGACGCAAACTGAGATGCCAATGAGTTCTTCACATGAGCTGGGAAATACTGATTGTTAAATCGCACCTTGAATTGTGCCCATGACTCATCCTTCGCTGGAGGATAGCTTTGCTCAACCGATCTCCACCATACACCAGCGTCATCTTTCAGCAAGGAGGCAAGACGAATCCTCTGAACATTGGAGCAATCCATGACGGCGAAGATACGCTCAACCTCTATTATCCAATGGTCCGCCGCCAAGGGATCCCCTGCCCCGGAGAAGTCAGGAGGATGATAATCCCTAAACTGCCGATGAAGTAAGGAGGGGTCTGTTACTGCCCTCAGCTCCTGCCGTCCTGCAAGTGACGCCCAATGTTCTGAAGCGCAGCCTGATTGGCTTCCTGAGCCTGTGCTAAGGCAGCTTGATTGGCGGCTTGCGTCTGAGCCTGTCCTCTCAAGAGCTCTGCAATCATAACCAACGGGTCCTGACCTTGACCTTCCTCATTCTGGTCATTTGTTGAGCTAGCATTCCCTCTCCTATGGTATGTCTTGTTTGGTTCCATCTGTAAGATTAACAAACCATATTAGTTGCGTAAGCATCTGTAAGATTAACAAACCATATTAGTTGCGTAAGCTTCTTGCTAATAGCATTTGCAGGTGTGAGTATTTTATTTTTTACTCTTATATCTTCCATACTACCCCTTTCCTAGACATACCCAAACTCACAATCCAGGTTTTTCAAAAACCTAGGGCTCTGATACCACAACTGTAACGACCCGAAACAATCGAGCCGCTACAAGCAAAAGAAAAATCCGCTGAAAAACACCATAATTTTTTTTTAAAAATAAACTAAATTATTACATTTTTAAACTTGCCACAACCGCAAATATTATTCAAATTTGAAACTCAAGTAAGAGTCGCAGTCTGAAAATAAACATTTAAAGACAATGACATAACACGTCATCGGAACCCAAAAACCAAACTCCACTACGCCCTCCTCTCCCCTTTCTCCTTCTAGGTCTCCTCATCAGCAAAGGCAGCATCTCCAATATTTTCACTTCCTGTGGTTTAAACAACGTAAGCAAAATTTTCCAGTAACTAAGCTCAAGTACATCAAACAATAATGGTGAGAGGTAATGTAGAAGATTCCATGAAGAATATGTTGTTAAACAAAATATGAAACTATAAAGAAATAATATAAATCATAACCGACAATAATTAAAGGAACACACATCTTTAATGTATAAACTCTATAAATGACATGCGACGGCTACACCCCGGGCTCATCTGGCATTTTCCCTTTTTTCTTAATCTTTCATTTATTTCCGTCCAGGTACCCTGCCTCACGACTAGTCCACTACCCCCGTCTAAAGGTAGTGGCGATTTTGGACTTTTGATTACGGATGACAGACCTCATGTCAAGCCGCCTTAGGGATTATTTCCTTTCGGTAAGATTATCAACACAAGGCTGCGCACACTGATCGTGTTGACTTTTGACCATTTTGGTCCAAGGACGACACAACGGCCTCCCTTACACCCCCATCTACATGCTCATGACAAAGCAATAAGTAATCCATTTTTTTATTTTTTATTTTTTATTTTTTAAACTACATCATGCAAATCTACATAGCGGTTGAAATCTAAAATCAAAGGATTAACTAAAATAACTGTTTGAGATAGGAATATAACTAGAATATCAATCTAACATTAACAAACCCATATTGAGAGATATACAAGAATAGTTCACTGTCACTTGCCTTACACTTCTGCCGGATGAGAGAAACCAAGTCCTAAATAAGGATAGAGGATCGCTCAACCTGAAAGTGAGACTAACACCCGATCACACTTGATTCACACCATTTTATTATATCTAGCTTACAGAGGTTTTGGGGTGTCAATTATTTCTTTCAATGATAATTCTCATTATTACGATAATGTATTTTCAAGTGGATTCAATTAGTGTTGAAGTTTCAGATTCAAAAAGGTATACATATAGTTTAAAATTTAGAATTTATAGGTTTAAGTCATTGCTGAAATTTCAGATTCAATGAGTTAAATTTCAGATTTAAAAAGTTCATAAAAGGGATGAAATTTCCGTTTTAAAAGGATTCATGAAGGTGCTGAAATTTCAGTTTTAAAAAGGTTCATAAGTGCTGAAATTTTTGTTTTAAAAGGGTTTATAAGTTACTATTCATGTGGACCCCACATGCTACACTATTCATATGGACCCCATAGGTTACTATTCATGTGGACCCCATAGGTTACTATTCATGTGGACCCCACATGCTACTATGCATGTGGACCCCATAGGTTACTATTCATGTGGACCCCACATGCTACTATGCATGTGAACCCCACATGCTACTATTCATGTGGACCCCGCATGCTACTATGCATATGGACCCCATAGGTTACTATTCATGTGGACCCCACATGTTACTATTTTACGGTTACTATGCTAGCATTTCACCGTTCAATTGAAGATGATAAAGTTTACTTTACAGTTACTATGCTAGCATTTCACCGTATAAGTAATATAGGTGATAGAACCAACCATTGCTTTATCTTAATATAGGTGGTAGAACCAACCATTGCTTTATCCTAATATAGGTGGTAGAACCAACCATTTTATCTATAATAAATATTTTAACTATCTATATGAAAGAAAGACTTACCTTGGTAGTGAAGTGGATTTCCTTTTCCTTCTCTTTTTCCCTCTCTCCCTTACTCTTCTTCTCTTTTTCCCTCTCTCCATTACTCTTCTTCTCTTTTTCCCTCTCTCCCTTACTCTTTCTTCACTCTTCACTCTATCTCTCCTTTATTATTATTCTTTTCTCTTCCTCTATTCTTCTCTTCCTCCATTTTTTTTCAACAGTACTTTTGCATAGTATATACTGTTTAATATTATTTAATTATTATTTTCGTCGGTGTGA
Source organism: Tasmannia lanceolata (assembly GCF_043159265.1). Classification (NCBI taxonomy): domain Eukaryota; kingdom Viridiplantae; phylum Streptophyta; class Magnoliopsida; order Canellales; family Winteraceae; genus Tasmannia; species Tasmannia lanceolata. The sequence goes on from NW_027518692.1 coordinate 55,876,156, forward strand.
TTGACTAGTAACCGTATGATTAATATTAAATTTTCGAAAATAGTAACAGCTGCTTGAATAGTAGTAGGATGAAATTATTATTTTTGTGAATAGTAAGATGCTTAATATTATTTAACTATTATTTTTCGTCGGTGAAAGCGATGATTAATATTAGTAAATTCTTATTTTCGTTGTTTGAATAGTAACAGTAGTAGGTGTAATAGAAGTCGGTGTGCGTGACTAGTAATAGTAGGCGGTGTGCTGACTAGTGATAGTAGGCGGTGTGCTGACTAGTGATGAGTCCGCTGTTGGTGGGACCCGCTTGTGTGGAGCCCGCTGATGTAGGAACAGCTTATGTGGGACCCGCTTGTGTGGGGCCCGCTTGTGTAGGACCCGCTTTTGGTGAGACCCGCTGATGTGGGACCTACTGGTGGTGGGACCCGCTGATGAATAGTATTCGGTGGGTCCTACTGTGAATAGTAATTTTGAATAGTTATCTCAATAGTGAACTTGCATAGTAATCTTGCATAGTGACTATTGTGAATAGTAATTATATATAGTGACTATTGGTAATTTTTAATATGTGTAAGTATCTACTCATTTTTAGTTGACATCTAGGGCGGTGGCTTAGTCGTAGATCATTCGATCTAAGATAATCGAGGGGAAAATAAATGCCCAAATTTATGATCCGACATCGATCCAAGATGGATTGATGATCTAGGCCATTGGTTGGAACAATAAGGATTAAAAATTTAGATGTTACAAAAATCATGAGGGAGATTGAAAATGGTGGTCTTTACATTCTACCCCCTTTAAAGGAATTTCGTCCCCGAAATTTAACTTCTAGAGGTAAAGGCTGGAAAAATCCATTTATCTACAAGCATATCTTGCAAAAGACAAATCAATCTACTCTTAAGAAATTTTTATTTTTATTTATTATTATTTTTTATACGGTGAAATGCTAGCATAGTAACCGTAAAGTAAACTTTATAAATTGAACGGTGAAATGCTAGCAAAGTAACCGTAAAATAGTAACATGTGGGGTCCACATGAATAGTAACATGTGAGGTCCACATGAATAGTAACATGTGGGGTCCACATGAATAGTAGCATGTGGGGTCCACATGAATAGTAGCATATGGGGTCCACATGAATAGTCAACAAATATTTCTAATAAGGGAGAACGTCTGTTGCATGAGAGAGCAACCACAAGCATAGGCTCACTTTCATTGCAGAAGGCATTCCGATTTCCGAGGGGCGTACGTTGCATGAGAGAGCAGCCAAATCACTTGAGCCTATGTGGCAACTCTCTCCTGCATCAGACGTTCCACAAAATGCCCTGTGCAATGGACCCTAGGAAATCCCAATTAACAGATTTGAAAAAAATTCTTAAATAGTTAATCAAGATGGAAAAACGTAATTAAGATAAATAACGAGATTAATCAGAACATCTCATCTGAGTATCCATCATGAGGAAAGGTGAAAAGTAAAAGAAAAAAAAAACTAATTTCAAAGATTTAATTTGTTTTCCCCTCTTTAATCATCCGATCTGTTTCGCATAGAAAGATTACGAATTTTCGAATCGATGTGAAATGATAGAAATCACAGAGAAAAACCGAACGATTTCGATCAGAGAGTGGAAACAAGAGGATCCTCTTACAAAAAGATTTTGTCAAAGAGATCTAAACACACTACTGGTAATTTCATTTCAATCAATCGCATGCAGAAGAGAAAAAGGTTGAAAGAGCTCTATAACAAAATCGATTGGTCAAGGATCAAAGAGAGATGAATCGATCGAACATTATAGCTAAAATAGAGCGATTTGGGAAGGATTCATGAATCGATCTTCACAAAACTTCAGAAATCAATCAAAGAATGAAAACCAAGCAAGAGGTTTCTTTGTAAAGAATTTTAGAGAATTTCTATTATTCTTGAATGATTTACAGTGGATCTCAAGGCGTGCTTATATAGGAAATAAACATAACAAAGGCAAGAGATAATTCTAGAAATCCTACCTACTACCATTTAAGTTAGCTACCTAATCTAGCTAGAAATCCTACCTAGTACCATTTAAGTTAGCTACCTAATCTAGCTAGGTTACCCCATTCAACCCGCTTGCTTAATCTAGCACTATGGTGATCCAACGGTGTGAATTCAACATAATCTGAGTGTGAGATCTCACATATTCTAACATATTGAAAAACACAACAAAATCAATCAATCAATGTAGAACTCATATGTAAGTATGTAACAATAGAAAAAAGAGAAGTAAAATGAAAAAATAATAATAATACCTGTAAGATCGCGCTTCTTCGCTTCGATTCCCTGGGAAAAAAAGAGAAAAAATTAGAAGATCGGAAAAGAAGAAGATACAGAGAATCGAAGCGAAGAAGTGCGATCTTAGAGGTTATTATTTTTTTTTTAGAAATTATATTAAGTTTTATTAAATGATAAAATCATCGACAAAGATTCGAGTTCAGAATAAAAATAGGGGTTAAAATTTATCTAAAATTTTAGAAATTTCCATCGGTAATCTGAACTTTAAAACAAAAGTCTCAGATATAAACAGACTTGAAAAAATACTTATATAGTTAATTAAGATGAAAAGACGTAATTAAGATAAATAACGAGATTAACCAAAACATCTCATCTGAGTATCCATCATGAGGAAAAAGAAAAAAACTAATTCCAAAGATTTAATTTTTTCCCTCTTTAATCATCCGATCTGTTCCGACATCGAAAGATTACGAATTTCCGAAGCGATTCCCTCGAGAATCGATGTGAAATGATAGAAATCACATAGAAAAACCAAACGCTTTCTATCAGAGAGCAGAAACAAGAGGATCCTCTTACAAAACGATTTTGTCAAAGAGATCTGAACAAAATATTAGTAATTTCATTTAAATCAATCGCATAGAGAAGAGAGAAAGAAATGAAAATTCGAGTTCCGGTTTAAAGAGCTTTATAACAAAATCGATCGGTTAAGGATCAAACAGAGATTAATCGATCTAATATTATAGCTAAAATCGAGCGATTTTGGGAAGGATTAATGCATCGATCTTTACAAAACTTGAGAAATCAATCGAAGAATGAAAACTAAGCAAAGAGGTTTCTTTATATTGAAAAACGCAACAAAATCAATCAATCAAAGTAGAATTCATATGAAAAAAATATTAATACCTGTAAGATCGCCCTTCTTCGCTTCGATTCCCTGGGAAAAAAAAGGAAAAAATCGAAGATCGGAAAAGAAGAAGATACAGAGATCTAGAAGCTCAAACGCATCTAAACATGCAAAGAAAGGGGTGGCAAGAGGAGGAAAAGGGGGGTTGAAATTGCTCGGGTGATGATCTAAAGACGAAAGCTATTTTTGAAGGTTTTATACTTTTATCCAAGGAGAAGTAGGGACCAAAAAACAATAAGCCCCTAAATTTTGCATTTTTTACAGAATTGCCGACAGAATTGCCGTGTTTCGTGCCCATTGTATTAGACTAATAGGTATGCGTGTTTTATTTGTCTCTCTCTCAAATTCTCAATCCCTTGTGGAGTGCAGAATAGCAATCAAGCACCTAATTTTCTAGATTATAGTTTTGGTAATTTCTTCTTGACGAAAATACCCTTCCATGTTTTTAGGTTTTCTGGTAGAACGTGGGTGGGCCTTTTGGGTAGGCCACACCCAAAACAACACTAATCAAATAACCCCAAGTATACACTGAAACTTGATGTATAAGCTACCTCTATCAATGAGTTTTGACCACCCAGCCAATGAGAACTGAGGGGTAGACTATGACTATGGTGATAATATTTTAAAGAAGAATGGTCAGGTGGGTTAAATACCCGCTTGAACGTACTCACGTACAAGGTTTTAAATTTCGGTTTCGGTACCCATTTCGGACCCCACCGAAATCCGAAATTTCTGACCAAAATTTGGTAATAATAAAAATTGATTATTGTAACCATTTTCTGACCAAAATTTGGTAATAATAAAAATTGATTATTGTAACCATTTTTTAAAAAAAAAATTTACATTTTCTCTAAATTTGGGCCAAAATTCTCGAGTTTCCAAAATTTCGTTCAAAATAAGTCCGAAATTCGGAATTTCGCCAAATTTCGGTTTCGGTCTCCCCCGAAATTTAAAACCTTGCTAAAGTACGCATTGGCTATCAAGGCAGAAAATCAGACCTCTTTGATTACGAATAAATAAAGAAATCCCAAAATACCCGGCCACTAGACCTGGCAAAAATTGACCAGGAACACAAGTCCACCCAGCCCGCCCGTAAATTACGGGTCCGGTTTACCACATTATGTCGGTTTTTATTTCTTAATTTTTCTACTTTGCTACCATTTTTCTATAATTTCTCATTTAAAACTTAGTACCCATGATTATTGTTTATTGCTAGCCAACTTTTCACAAATCGTACTTTTACCAATCTTTGCAGTTTGCACCACGTCAACAATAAGACGAATCTCTCAAACAGTGAACATAAATGGTCGACGAAGGTGGGTAGCCAGTACGGGCGGGTCCAAACTTAGTGATGACCCGGCCCGTTTGACCCAGGCCCTGCCCGCCCGTTTGCCAGGTCTACCGGCCACACACCATCTAAAATGACATGTATTTAAGGAATGTATATATAGAATATGAACTAAAGTGGGATTGGCCATGTATCAAAATTCACTCCCAAGGGAACTATTCTAACCATCCAAATTATGGCCTATTAAATAGGAGGATTGCTAATCTAACCATCCAAATTGTGGCTATTAAATGGGCGGTGAGAAACCATATAAGCAACGGTCCGGATTGTAAAGGTCTGAATTGACTATTCTAACCATCATGTGGACATGTGGCCATTAAGTGCGTAGTGAGAAAACTTTGATGGCCCACTTCACTAGACATATAGGAGGGAAGTGTATTTATGACTACTATTTTAAGACTATAATGCCATAATGGGGTGGCCCAAGGAAGAAAAGGGGCCAAATATATCATTCCACTTTTACTGTGGGTCCATTCAATGAGTAGGAGAAGGCGCATGCGTGCAAACCAGTAGAGAGGTATTTTAGGATTCTTAAATTTACCCCTAATCTCATTTTAGTATTTTACGCCTTGATAGCCAGTGAGTAACGGAGTGCATTCACCCGCTTGACCCCTAGCATTCCTCTAATTAAAAATATATAAAGTGATATATTCATCCCCTTTTCTTCCCTCAACCACCCCCTCTGTTGTCTTTATTAGGGGTGTAAATGGATATTCGGAAATTCGATTACTGTCCGCATCCGAATCCGTTTAAAGCGAATATTATACGAATCCGTTTCAAGCGGATATTATCCAAATCCGTTTATGAGATATCCGGCTCTTAGCGGATGCGAATCTGGTAAATGGTATATCCGATCCGTTTAACATCCGAATCCGAGAAGTAAATTCTTTTTATTTATTATTAATAATATCATTAATATTTATTTTTAGTAATGACACACTATCTTTTGTTTCTATAAGAAAAGTGAATATTCTTTTTAGAAAAAAAATATAAAAACAAAAATAGCCCAAACCCATTCCATCAAAATAGCCCAAACTCATTCCATCATATACAAAAAAAAAAAAAAAAGGAAAAACCCAAAGACCACTACCAACACTATCATCCATCCCCATCGCCTCCCCCTCTCTCTCTCTGCTTTTGTTTTAAAAGGAAGAAGATGATCTCATATATTTTAGGGTTTGAGAGTTAATTTTGTGAAAAGAATGTAGAGGTCTAGTTTTAAGGTTTGAAAAATTCATTCGAGTAAGTAGGAGAAAAAAGATAAAGTGCTGCAATAAAATGTTCGAATTTACCGGATAAATGGATACGGATAATATCTGAATTCGAACAATATCCGACGGATACGAATTCGGTAATAGATATTAAATATCCGTCGAATCCGAATCCGAATTCGGATAGTGTATACTGTAATCTAATTCGGATATAGCCATATCCGCTCCGAATTCGATCCGTTTACACCCCTAGTCTTTATGACTACTCTTTTTAGTTTTTACGCTACAAGGGGTGACCCGGGGAAGAAAGGGGGTGAGTATATCATTTCCAAATATGAAAAAGAGAAATTGTTAATAATTTTCCATTTGTATCCAAAAACTTACATCTTTCCTTAAAAATATAGGCTACTATCAGCAACGAACATGTTTTGATAAGGGGGTGAACTCACATTATTTCTTATCGTTTAGGGTTTTGTAACAGGTGGCCCCTGGGCACTTGTTAAGGTGCTTTGAAATTGTAATTCTTCACTTTTTTTGAGAAAAATGACTCAAAATCCATGTAAAACACTTAATCCCTATGGCTCTGTTCACTTCTCTTTCCTGGTGCTGTTTTCCCTGGAAAACACCCTTTTTTTCCCCTGACAAGACCTTGACAAGACAGAATTTCTGTGTTCACTTCTTTTCCAAGAGAAAATATTATCAGATGTGGAATTTCTTATTTAAAAGCTGAAAATGACATGGAAATTGACTTTTTCCCTGTTACTCAAGATTTGGTTTCCGATTAAATATATCGGAAAGAGGCTTTCCAAGGAAAATGAAACCTTTTCCTTGACAGTTTCCTTGGATTCCTTTCCTTTCTTTCCTTTCCGGGGAAAAGAAGTGAACAAAGCCTGACAGTTTCCCTGGATTCCTTTTCCTTCTGCCGTGTCACCTGGAAAGGAAAGGAAAACGAAATCCTTTCCTTTCCTTTCCGGGGAAAAGAAGTGAACATAGCCTATGTAAATTTATTACAAATTTACGTTTTCAAAGCCGGGGCACTCGTTAACAAAACCCGTCTGTTTAACCAGCTCTCAAATGGTATTACAATTCCCAAAAAGCTCTCAACGGCAGGGGCGGAGCCACGTATAGGGTGGAGGGGCCATGCCCCCCCACCCCCGATCACTAGCAAAATCCATTTTATAACTGGGAAAAAAGGTTTTTACCGGCGTTCACAGCGTTTGTGAACACCGATAATAGTAAGTGGCATCCCCAAATGTAGTATAACTAAATCTGGCTCCCCCAAGTGTAAATTCCTGGCTCCGCCCCTGCGCAACGGCCAATTAAAAACTATGAGAGAAGCTGAGTTGGCGCCATTATAAAAAAAAACAATCGCGCTGTTAGCAATAATAAATATCTTTTAATATGGCTTTCAGTCATTCATGAATATCCAAGCTTTGTCAATCCCAATGATGACCACTCCTTAATGTTTAATTTATGTCATATTTCGGGCAAAATAATTCCTATAATTATATTTTGATGTACAGTGTATGTGACAATCTATTATATGAGTATGTTATCTCTATAAGGAGTGCTAGCTAGACGCAAAGGAGAGTAGCTATTATGGTCCTAAGCGGGAGCCTACCTAATTATAGGGCTAGTGAAACCCAGCCTAGTGCAGGGCTATAGACAAGTTTAGAAGGCCTATCCTAACACATTCCATCGGCTATGGGACTTTGACCTTATTGTTTAGGTACCTAAAATTTACTCCAAAAGCCCTAGAGCTGGAGGAATGCGTTAGGCTGGGCCTTTAAACATGTTCCATACCAGGCTGGGTCCAACCTAGTCCTATACCTAAGCCAGTAGCAAGTTAGCAACACTTATATTGTATGTCGGTACATTAGGGTTAGGATACATTTTGGGGAGTGATCCAAACCATTCATTTGCAAGGCCTTATCATAGATAGGGTGTGTACCAAAAATCAGCTCCATAGGATCATCATAACCCCTCCACAAATGGAGGGGTTAGGATGATCCTATGGAGCTGTTAGGAGACATTTTGGGGAGTGATCCAAACCATTCATTTGCAAGGCCTTATCATAGATAGGGTGTGTACCAAAAATCAGCTCCATAGGATCATCATAACCCCCCCACAAATGGAGGGGTTAGGATGATCCTATGGAGCTGATTTTTGGTACACCCCCCATCTATGTAAGGGACTTTCAAATGAATGGTTTGGATCATCATAACAAAGTGGCCCCCCATGTGATTGGGCAAGCTAGCTCACCATAAGTTTGATGAGCTTAAGCTCACCAACAGTTTCCTATATAGAGACAGAGAGAGTCACTACAAATTTTGAGTCTCACAAGGGGAAATGTATGCAAAATCGAGACTTTGATCTTATAGACCATAGTGAGGCCACCCACATAGTCTTTGTCTCCCATTGTGAATTGACATTCCATTTGAACAGGCTTCTCGTGTAAATAAGTCCTAATGAATTATCATTAAATCGAGGTGGACTTAAAGAATGCTTTACTGAGGGGCATCCTCGCAAAAAAAAAAAAAAAAAACTAGCAACAAGGGCACCCCAATGGACCATCTCACCAAAGTGCATTTATTATTTGTTTAATTTTAATTAATTTTGCCATTAGAAATGCACCTGTTTTTTGCAAGGTGCCCTTACGTTTAGTATTTTTCCTCTATGGATTGGTCTAAAAGTGGAGCGGAAATATCAGCTCTCTATTTTATTATAGATTTGAGTTTTTGTTTTTTGTTTTTTAAGTAAAAAACCACGTTTTCAAAGTGCCTCAACTCTGACCTAATCTTTGCCGGCCTTAGCCTCTTTTGGCTCGTCGCTAAACTCTAACATCAATGCCAATTCGAAGTAGTCAATTGACCGACCGGCTTAAACCATAAAATAATGAAATCAGAATTATTCGAATCTTATCTTATAAATTATAATACAGCTGAGATGTGGACTACCAAGTCTAACATCTTGATTATAGAAATGGCTGTAAATAGTACACGTGGAATGAGATGTTATGAAATCAGACGATTGATCTGATGGGAAATAAAAGTGGTGGACCTTGGAGATTATACCATATTATTGATGAGATAAGAGACCTCTCATTCGTAAAATTCACCCTCAGCTCATACACCGGCGAAGAACGGCTAACTTTGTGGCGGATATTCTGGCTAAAGAAGGTGTAGCTTTAATGCAAACAACTGTAATTTGCTCACTCCAAATGGGCTATCTGTAAGCACTGTGTTATTAAGCTTTATACTTTTGTATCGGGACATCTTGTCCCACCCCTTTATTAATAAATCTTCGTTAATTTTCAAAAAAAAAAAGAAAAAAATTGTAGCTGTTATATTTTTATATAAAAACGTAGGGTTTGGTCTATGCTGAAAATCACGATTTCGGTTGTTATGGCCTATTGATTGAGAGGTTAAGGGCCTCTTCAGATGCCATCTCCTTATCTGTAAATGGCATTTTTTTAGGTTACTGCTATTACCACTACCATGTTTTAAGAATTGCGCTAACTCAACCTGCTATTGCAACCCCCCCCCCCCCCCCCCAAGTGTAAATTCCTAGCTCCGCCCCTGGTTGGTTTGGTTTAAGTTGAAAAACACGATTGCAGGTGTTATGGCGTACCGATTGAAAGGTTAAGGGCCTCTTCGGTTGCCATCAAAATTCGTCCTTTTCTGTAAATGACACTATTTTCAGGTTAGTGACATTGCCACTACTATGTTTTAAGAACTGGGCAAACTCAACTCATATTTTCTCTTTTAACTGGGGTCGGAGAGCTTTTTTGGAATTCTAATCATCTTTGAAAACTTTTTAAGTAATAAAAGACAAGATGAGTTTGTGTAATTATCAAAATATGGTAGTGCCAATATCAGTGCCCTACTTTTATTCACTCTTAGTTTCAAATAGGTCACTAATCATTCATTGTTTGCAAATAATCATCTCTAATTATTATTTATAAGATTATTATAAGGGCGATGGTATTTTATTATTATGTATGCGCCCCCCTTACATCGTGAACAGTGGCAACTGTAACCCTTTTTGATGTCAAATAATACCAAAATGGGGGCGCATACGTAGTGCGGGGGGGGGTGAAAATATCATATCCCTATTATAATTATTATTTGCAAATAATCATATTTAGATTCACACCGTATAATAAGATTATATGAAAATAATTATTAGAGGATTGTAAAGAGGCTGGATGAGAATGTTCATCATTGTGGTGTGCGGATTCCATCACTCACATTTAATGTCAGATCCACCGACTGATTTGTAGGGCTGTGAATGGATCTGATTGGATCCAACTGCGTCCTGGTAAGGATCCGTTTTCGGGTCTTACTTTCTGATGGGTCAGGATCGATTTCGAATCCGAACATCCAAAGCTCAAAAGATAGGATGAAATGTTGGGAAAGAGGAAATAAACTCAAAAGAGAGTAGCACAGAAAAGAGAGATTCGCCATCGAAGTAAAGAGCGAGAAGATAGGAAAGGCTACAAGCCCTTATAGTCTCTTATTTTTTACAAAAGGAACTCTTCGGACCACACTATATGATGATCCAAACCGTCCATGTGATGGGCCAATTTGTAAATAGGTTTTGCCCAAAAAAATCATTCCTGTAGGATAATCCCAACCATCCGATCTATAGAGAACTGGAGTATAGATCGGAGGTCTAAGATCATCCTATGGAAACGATTTTTGGGGAACAACCAATTTACTTTGTGTTCCATCACATGTACTGTCCTTACAGTACTGTTTGAAAAATACGGGACTATTAGTGCTAAAATTTCATTAAATACATTAAGAGGCCAACCATTTTAGGGGGCTGAAAAAGTAATATTTTCCAAAGAGTAACGAGGTATTTTTGCTATTGAGTTAGATTGTGAGGGTATATCTGTCTAAATAAATGTTTGTCTCTTTTGTTCAGATATATGTTTGCAGGGCTTTTCTTTCCAGCTATAAGAGGGTCCACGAGTTTGTCTTTTTTTATATATTTTTTTACTTTTTTCTAGCTTTTGGCCTTTTGGGGTCCACCTACATCTCATCTTCACGTCAACGAATCGGCTGGCACGTTAAATGCAAGTGGAAGAGTGCAGCCGTGCAGGGCTTTTCTTTCCAAGTATAAGAGGGCCCACGAGTTTGTCTTTTTTACTTTTTACTTTTTCTAGCTTTTGGGTACACGTACATGTCATCCTCACCAGAACGAATCGGGTGGCACGTGAAATGCAAGTGGAAGAGTGCAGGGCTTTTCTTTCCAGCTATAAGAGGGCCCACGAGTTTGTCTTTTTTTATTTTTATTTTTACTTTCTTCTAGCTTTTTGGGTACACGTACATGTCATCCTTATCAGAACGAATCGGCTGGCACGTGAAATGCACGTGGGAGAGTGCAGGGCCTTTCTTTCCAGCTATATGAGGGCCCACGAGTTTGTCTTTTCATTTTTACTTTTTTTTTTCTAGCTTCCGGGGACACACGGAGTCACGGACATCTCATCCTTACTCGAACGAATTGGCTGGCACGTGAAATGCACGTGGAAGAGTGCCATTTATTACGCGTAATAGTTTCAAGAAATTAAGGGTTTCGGAACTTTCTAAAACAAGCATAAAACACGGGTGGTTCTTCAAAGACCCTACTGCCCTTCTGACATCAAGAGAGTACTCGTATGTTGCCTTCCTTACAATTTCACAACCCAACATCAATCATTATCTTTAAAGTAATATTTTATTATTTCTTACTTTTCTTTTAGGTGAAAACCGGAATACTAGTGGACAGTCTGTGCATGCATGGGGCAAAATGTAACTAATTCACCAAAAATTTGCTAATATGTGTAGGATATTGAGAGATAGAAACAATTTTGCTAAAATCATGGGACATAGTGGAGAGTTTTTTCCAATAAATAGAAACAATTTTCTATTATACATGGGATATTGAGTAATAGAAACAATTTTGCTAAAAACGTGTGATATGGTGATATTTTTTCTACAATCCAAATATATCACCTCACAGAGAGAGTTATGGTGAGATTTTTTCTACAACTCAAATATATCACCTTGTAGAGAGAATTTTATATTTTTTGAGGAGGGGTGCCACGTGGCGCACCCATCCGTCTCTGGTATTTCCAACGGCCAAGATAGAAACAAACCCAAGGTTATGTCGGTTCAAATACACATTCAGACGAACCAAAAGAAGCCATGTGAAATGCGCCAATTTAATGGCCAGTATTGAAAAAGGAAGCTGAAGGACGTTTATGTTGATGTCAGAAGGGTATTCGAGTCTTTTTACCATCCATTTTTTAAGAATCACCCGTGTTTGATGCTTGTTTTAAAAAGTACCTGAAATCCGCAATTTCTCGAAACTTATACCCACATTCTGTACTTTTCTCTAAAAAAATCTGCAACGAGGGCATTTTCATGAGTAGAGAAAGACCAAATTATAATACGACGGGGAGCGCTCCTATTATTAGTGGGCCTTTTCTTTAGTTGATATGGACCGTCGATTTTCTACAAACGCTAGATCGGATCTCCCATGGCCGAAAATCAGGCAAATCGGACGATCTTATTATCCAATAACATGTATTTTTGTTTGTTGAATATAGACAACTTGGGTAGAAACATTGAGGAAAGACTTGATGGCTGGGGAAGATAACAGGGAACATGACCCTGGAAATAAGAGAACGTAAGAAAATGATCCATGTAGATGAACCCAACTAGTGTCAGAATTAGGCTTAGTCAGTTTAAGCCGGGTAGATTCTTTTACCTTCTTCATGAAAATTTTCTAAAGGATTCACTAGCATTCCCCAACTAGTTTGGCACAAAGACTTAGTTGAATTGAGTTGAGTTGAGTACACTCCTACCGTCCACATTCAAGAAGATTGCTTATCATGTAGAGATGGGTAGAGATGGACTCTACAAATCAATAAAACAATAGGCTTAACTAAAGCATCCCTCGGATGTGTAGTATTTATCTATTATAATATAGCAGGATATATTGGGGTTTCATTGTTCACGATGACATGGACAGTCCCCCGTCCGACGTTTGGTCTACGTGGCACCCTCCCTTGAAAAACGCAGCTTTTGGAAACGGTATCTCTCTATTACGTTTTAGAATACAACACTCAATCGGTCAAAATTCGCTCCCTAAAATAAGGTAAAATCTTAAGTTTTGACCCTAAAATCTCTCACTCAATTCCTCCAATCTCTACCCAAAATCATTCCCTCTCTCCCTGAATCTCTCCCATCTCAAACCGCCTATATCTCTTTCTGACGTAGGACACTAGATTACTAATTATTTGGGTTGTATCCTTTTAGAAAGTAGGTGATAAGTTTCTTAATTTATTAGGATTTTATTTCCTACGTAGGGTTAACATATTTCCTTCTTTTCTATACACTAGGATTAGTTTCCAGTTTTGTTGGTCTCTTGAGTGGGAAAGAGATATTTTTGATTTAGTATGATCTCTTTCTTTTCTTTTTTTAAATATGAGAGCTTGTATGTGAAAATAATGAATAATGGAATAATATCAAAGACATCTTGTGTCTCTACCTCTCTTTTCTTCTTCTTCCTAGTGGATTCTAGGACAATTTTCGGATCGTACGCTTCGGGTGCGATTCCACGTTTCATCGTTGCGTTAGTTGGAATAAGAGCGAGGTCTCTCCTCGGATCCACCATCTTGCTTCAAAGGCAAACAGCACCAATCAAGAAGGCTTGGATTTATGATACGGATTTCCAGCACAAGCAAGTTTTCCTGATCTTTATCCAGGTTCTGTTCTTTAATCTCATCTTCATCTCTACCACCATCCACCACAAAAAAAAATAGCTTCTTAAACCTTCAGCCTGTTAGCCCTGTACCAACCATTGACAGCAATATCGAAGACCTCTTCCCTGCTATTGAACTATCCCAAATCAACCCATAAATCTCAGCCAAAACAGCCTTTTCCCATCTTGAATAACAAAAACCCAACTCACTAACAGCTTTGTCATTAACCCTCCATCTTACCCGATCAACACAAACATCTTCCTTGCATGTTAAAACCCACCTTATTCTTAGTGTTTAGTGCCCATTTTCCTAATTCTAGCCAGCCAGAACCTTTCTATTCACCCGAAATAACACTTTGCCTTTTAGCCGCATAGATCTCGAGATCATCTCAGCCCCATACAAGCCGCCAACCCTCTCTGCCTTTCCACCCCAACTTTGTTTAACCACCCATGAATCTATCTTTGATTCGACCTTTCTTTGGGTATGGAGATTGCGAAGCCGCATGTTTGAAATGGATTGATAGCATTGAAGATTGCATGTATAAATATGGCATGAGCCATGCAGAGACAATTAAGTGCGCAAAAGTGGCCATTGGCCTTCCTGCTAAATCTTTCTTGGGAAAAATGGAACGAGACCGATATAAATTGGGACAATCACAGTTCAACTGTTGGTATGAATTACGTGATCTGTTTATAAAAGAATTCGCGCCAGTTGCCATTCATGATCCAGCAAAAATCAGGTGAGAGAAGGCCCAAAAGGCAAAGGACCGTGCCAAGAAGAAAGCCGCGTGTCTCCTAATCCAAAAGACTTGGCGCATGTATCGAGCCAGAAGCGAATTTAAGATGTACGTCAGCTCTGCAATCAAGATTCAAAGCTGGTGACGTCAAAAGATTGCCCGAGTTAATTATTTGTGCACCAAATATGCTACCAACGTCATTCAAAGAGCCTGGAGAGCCAGAATCAATTGACAAAACGTCGTAGTGAAATTTTTAGTTGAAGCGCATGAGTCAAAAATGGCAGACAACGATTTTACTCATCTTCGTAACTCTGCCCCTTATATCAAACATAATAAAGGATACTTTATGCCTCAAGTACCTAAGATTGAAGATTTTATCAAGGGCCTGATTTCTAATCTAATCAAGTGCTACCGCAGGTCCACACATGTCAAATTACTAGGCCGATGAAAATACTTAATCAAATGTAATGGAATGCAATTCGAAGTTGAAGCGAGCTACTCGTCATCATAAATTTATTTCGCAACGAGCCTAAGTTTAAGTCTGTTCTTTTCATTTTTATCTAAACTCGAGGGCGAGTTTCATTCAAGTGGGAGGGACTGACGTAGGACACTAGATTACTAATTATTTGGGCTGTATCCTTTTAGAAAGTAGGTGACAAGTTTCTTAATTTATTAGGATTTTATTTCCTAAGTAGGATTAACATATTTCCTTATTTTCTTTCCACTAGGATTAGTTTCCAGTTTTGTTGGTCTCTTGAGTGGGAAAGAGATTTTTGATTTAGTAGGATTCAGTTTCTTATTTTTTATAAATATGAGAGCTTGTATGTGAAAATAATGAATAATGGAATAATATCAAAGACATCTTGTCTCTCTATTTCTCTTTTCTTCTTCTTCCCAGTGGATTCTAGGACAATTTTCGGATCATACGCTTCAGCTGCGATTTTCGTTTGGATCGTACACTTCGGGTGCGATTCCACGTTTGATCCGCTCCGTTACTTTCCTACCCCATTAGTTCAAGTTAGGACGTTTCTTCTAATAATACTCCCGCTAAATGTTAAAGCCAATTCCTTTCCAATTCCATATTCTCCCCACCATGTAAAGCTTCATGGAGAGCTTGACGGGTCTTGAGTTTTTGAAACAAAAAAGCAAGAACAGATGATGGGCCTTGGGGTTGATGGGCTGTTGAGATCCCAGATCCAACCCGGCAGAAGCAGTTGTGGCTTGGGACCATTTCGTACATAACATGTCGAGGGACCTTACATTTAGAATAGTATCCATCTAAACAAGCCATTTTCCCCTTAAGGTAGGATTGCAAGAAAACCATTTCTGACTGAATTTTTTTTATTGGGAAGTGTTGGGGTTCCACGCAAAAGCAAATAGTCCCACATCGGATAAGTTTAGTGGATGGGGATGGGTTATAAGGGAATGGACACCCTCCCTCTAATGGCTAGCTTTTAGGGGTGAGTTCTACCTGGTTAGATTCCCTACAAATGGTATCAGAGCTCAAGGCGTGTTAACCCCAGTCTGCCTCTGAGGGCGGGAATGTCCCTCGGGGAAGATCTCGGAAACCCCGATGTCTGATCTCGTGGTTCCCACATTGCCACCGCGTGGAGGGTCGGGATTGTCCATGTTCCTTCTGCGTCGAGGGGGAGATTGTTGGCGTTCCACGCAAAAGCAAATAGTCCCACATTGGATAAGTTTAGTGGATGGGGATGGGTTATAAGGGAATGTGCACCCTCCCTCTAATGGCTAGCTTTTAGGGGTGAGTTCTACCTGGTTAAATTCCCTACATAAAGATTTTTTTTCTATCCAAGATTTAGAGGAAAATGACATTATTATTATAGGTAATTTACTCCAATATGTGCCTATATTACTTTCATCCTTTCCTGATCCTGCTTCCATTTCCTCTTTTTATACTACTTCTGATGTAAATTATTTACTTTTATATCTACAAACATATAAGTTCTTCTTATCTTGTTTTTTAATAAGTTCTTCTTATCTTGTTTTTTAAGGGCCTAACACCACAGACAGGCCATGCCCTATTGGACAATCAACGACCCTTCAAATTTTTGATTTTAAAGCTAACATTTAATAAATTTTAATAAATTAGTTACAATGGTATAAAAATCTCCACAAATTTACATTCATTGTAGGAGATTAATATTATCCTTTCATGGAACAATTGTCTCGCCTGAATATTTTTTGAATTAGCCTTGCCTTTTGGGAAATGATAATCCCCCTCCCCCATCCCCGTAACGTTATTGGTTAAGTTTTAAAGGTAAAGAAAAACGTTAAGGGGGCGAATTTCCCTACCTTTTTTTTTTTTTTTTTTCTATAAACATCTTGCAACCTGATCATATTCTAAGATCTGACAGTTTTGATAAGCCACTTTCTAGATTTCTTTTCCTTTCCCATTTTTGTTAGAACAACTTTGAATCATGGGGCACATAATTACATAATTTCCATGGATTTTAAAATCCACAGAATGCATATAAGTGCATTTGGATTATCTTTTTCTGTATACAGTTTGTTTTAGGGCATTTTGAGTGAGGAAATTTAGATATGTATTTATACCTTTTCAGCATTGGGCTTTTCTTTCAGTGTAATGCCCTTGAATTGCAGGAAGTTATAAACCTTCCAACTCAAAACAAAATCACAGGAACACATAATTTGTAGAGGCAAAAGCTAAAATGTGGGGCAATCTTGGATAAATAGCTATTGAACCAACAATAATCACTTGGTTGTATTTATTCCTAACTTTATAATTGATGGTGTCTAAATGGGCAATTAAGTATTGGAAATAGACAAGAGTGTTACTTTCCCGTTTTAGTGATAGATTTAAATATGAACGCCTGGCCTCATCTATAATATATTTTCTCATAGACAGTACATAAGAAATGTGATTAAAGTTGGCTTATGAATGTTTATATTATCAAATGTTTGCTGCTATCATAACAACCTCTTAGTCTATGTACTCTCTACTTTTGCTACCATTCTAAAGGATTCGTATTTCTCACTCTTTCTTTTTCTATCATTTTTTATATCCCTTCCTCTCTAACTCTCATCTATAACTATAACTCCATTTTCTCCTCCCCCGTGCATCGCACGGGTTGCCCACTAGTATAAAATACTAGTATTCCGGCCCATGCGATGATGCATCGGTGTAAAATGGTGGACCCCACCCCATTCGGTTTAAAATTGCAGTGGGGCCCACTACATGGAGATAGAGGGGTGAGGAAAAGGTTTTCCAAGAAAAATTACCTTAAAGAGGAAACAAAAAGAAACATGGTTGGTATATATACTGAGAAAACGGTTCCTACACATATGTGTAGAGAGTTCTCTACACACTAGCTTAAAATACAGTGGGGGCCCACATTGTTTGGGTGATCCAAGCCATCCATTTTAAAGGCCCTCACATAGATAGGGTGTCTACAAAAAATCAGATCCATAGGATCATCCCAACCCTACGATTTGTGGAGGTAAAATGGATGTCTTTAAACCTTCACAAATTAGTCCATTTTTTGCCTCCACAGTTCGAATGGTTAGGATGATCCTATGGATCTGATTTTTTGTGGACACCCTATCTATGTGAGGGCCTTAAAAATGAATGGTTTGGATCACCCAAATAATGTGACCCCCAATGTATTTTAAGCTAGTGTGTAGATAACTTATCTACACATATGTGTAGGAACCGTTTTCTCATATATATTATAGGAGGAATGCAAGACTCACAGGAGCCCTTGCATAAATAGCGTAGAAGGGCTCTCCTATTGGTCAATTTCCATTTATGATGGCACATAAAATTACAACCATAACTTTCATAAATGAAAATTGACCAATGGGAGAGCCCTTCCTTTTTTGCTTTGAGTTTAGCATTCCTCATATTATAGATAGATAGAAAAAATTGCTTCTTTCTGACTCTCAGAGCATGTTTGGCAACCATGAAAAAAATCATGGAATGTCTAATGTAAGAGAGGGACAAAGAGGTAAGAAAGAGAGATTAGAGGGGATGGTGAGTGAGGAAAGTATGGGATGGGGTTGGAAATAGGAAAAACAAAAATCATATTTTAAATAAAGATTTTTTTATTTGTTTACCAACCCTCTTACATGCTCTCCTCACTCACGCTCCTCTCAAATCTCTCTGTCAACACCCCTCTTCTCTCCTTTTCTCTCACGTCGAGTAAACAAATATTCCATGCATTTTTTCACAATCCAATTAGGTAAGTGCATTTATAATAACACTTAACAAGAGAGAAGTGATATTTACGCCCCTTCCTTTTGATCACTAGGGACACCCAGCTCCAGTTTATCAATGACTGAAGGGGGCTAATGTACTTGACGTTAGAAAAATCCAGTGGGTTTGATTGCCTCGTACACTGGCACTGGGTGATCAAAAGGGATGTAAATATCACTTCCCTAAAAATATTAATTGAACTCTGATGATGTGAATCCAACGGGGTGTCCTCCCTACCTTAATCTCACCTTCACTTCTTTATTCATACAATTGCACTTACACATCCTGTCTTTTATTATTTACACAGCTCTCAAAGGTTATTACATAGGGGCTAAGGCCCTCATTGGATGCCACAGAAATTGTTTTTATTTGAAAATATAATTATTTAAATTTATTCTTGTTTGCAAATGGAATAATACTATGGGTTATGCGTTAGCCATTAACTATGCAAAAAAAAAAAAAACATTGTAGATAGGTCAAATAATCATATTTAACTTGAAAACCATTTGCCAAAAATTTTCCCCCATGCATAAAAAATCCCCATTTCTAAAGGTGTTACGACCATTGTTTGCAAATAATCATATTTAACTTCAAAACCATTTACTTATAACATTATATATTCAAATAATTTTTAGAGGTATCCAAAGAGGCCTTAAATTTCTATTTGTTTAATTTTGTCATATTTAATTCTGTATATAACTCTGACATTTGTCTCATTATTTTATAATTTTCTACCAGGCAAATGATATCAGCAGCCCTGTTTGGATGGCTAGAAAAACATTTTTGACAAAAAAAAAAACTTTTTCTTGGATTTTTTTTCTTCTTTTCCATGATTTACTGGGAAATGATATGATTATTGTTAATTTGGAGGGATACCATCATAAATTGAAGGCCCTCTAAATAAAAATTGAACAGGATTGGTTCATGTAATGTTTTACCATGTGTAAAAAAAAGCGTAGGAAATTTCAGAAAAGATTTTCCTTTCCAAACTTTCCCAGAAAATTCCAGCTATCCAGATAGTCTCTTATTTCAATAGTTGCATTGCTCTTCTACCAATCAAACCTAACTTAAGGTCAAAAAGTTTGCTTTACCCATTCATTTGCAACACTGGAAGCATAATTGCCATTTCCACATGGAGTCATTTGTATGTAGTACGAACAACCTTATTTTTGTATGGTATTTATGACCCCGCTGGTTGATGTAAAACCCTTATGCACTGTCTATTTTAGATTTTGACAACCGATTGTGAGTCCCAAACCGATTATTGGACTCAAAATTGTTCGGGTCCTGTTCGTTTTAGATTGTGACAGCCAATTGTGACCCCCAAACCGATTATTGGACTCAAGATTCCTTAGGCACTGTTCGTTTAAGATTATGACAACCGAATGTGAGTGCTAAACCAATTATTGGACATAAATTTAAGCATAATTTTGAGTCCAGTAAACGGTTTGGGTGTTTGGGCGCCACAATAGGGTATCACAATCTAAAATAAAGAGCACTTTAATTTTGAGTCCAATAATTGGTTTGGGACTCGCAGTCCGATTGTGTATAAGGGCCTTACAAAGGACGTGTTCATCTTAGCCCCTCGTCGGATGATCCTAGCCCCTTGGACAAGGTTGATGACAAATACGTGGAGTATCAGCTTAAATGTAATAGTGGGGCAGGCCTTAATTGTATTATAGAAGCATACATTGACTTGATTTTTAGGACACTGGGTCCTATGAGGCACGCCCACTACCTTGGATTGATCTGGATCGCTCATCTGATACAGCTAATGTTGGATCTCTAACTACCCAAAAATCATGCCAAATAGAGATAATCCTAAGATCCAATTAAATCTCTTGATGGCTAATAAGCAACATTATCTTAGAATTGTCTGATTGGCACGGCTTTTTTAGGACTTTTGAGTTAGCGGAGATCCAACATGGGTCATATCAAATGGACGGCCAGGATCAACCAATAGGTATTCCAATTTGCACACTTTGTTTTTGCATAGAAAAAAAATAAAAAATAAAAAATTCAAACTCACCAACTTTGGGTTGGTGGGTTCTTTGCTTGATCTGCAAGCAAATATTTTGGGCTTTGATGGCAACCCCCCCAATATCAAAGGAATGTATATTAGTCAATTTTTTTCCATCTCTTTCCATATATACAAAGCCCCCTCTTTTTCTCTATCAAAACCCCATAAAAAGACACTTTCTCAGCAGTGTACAAGGAGTTCTTTTTCATGGCGTCGAGTTTGTGGGCTTCACGAGCTGCATCTTTTCTCAACATCTCTACTTTTCACAGGGGTTTTGCTTCTGATAAATCTTTACCCTTTTTAACCCACTTTTCCTTTTCTATATTCTCTTTTGTGCCTATGGTCTAAACCTTGTATATGTGCTCTTTAGCTAAGTATCATTGCAAGAAAAATATTTCTGATGGAAAAATATTTCTTGGTTTTTTTTTCTTTCACGATTTAGAGGGATATGTTATGATTTAGGTTAATTTTATCGGATATTATAAGTCCCTCTAAATAAAGTTTCAATAGGAATGGTTCCAATTATCGTCTTCGTGTGTGAAAAAAAAGTAGGAAATTTTGGAAATATTTTTCCTTTCCAAACTTTTCCACAAAATTCTTGGCATCCAAGCAGGGACTTTTTTTTTTTTTTCTTCTAAAATTCATTAAAAGTTTTACAGTGATTAATGTAGAGATTAGTGGTGTTTTTTTTCCTTTTGAGATTTTTTGGGTTTTTTATTTTTGTTTGGTTTAGGATATGGGTTTTGTGTATGCATAGATTGTTGCTTCTTCTTTTTTGTTTAAGTGGTTCAATTCTATTATTTAATCTAAATTTTGTCATTGATTAAGCCTAGATTAGTTTTTTTTTTTTGGAGATTTTCTTTTGATATTTGATTTTATGTCTAATATAATGATCATAATCAAACAGGGCATGTAGATATTAAATTGGGTTATTGATCCACATTTATCCAACTGCTATCCTTTTGCATGATATGAAACTTGTTCTTTTTTTGTTTTAATATACTTATTTATCAAAAACTAAAACAAAGGGTGTACTAGGACAAACCATCTGCAAGTCTCATTTGTTTTATGGAAAATGTGGTGTAGAGAATCTCAACAATGGAGCAATTCCCTGTACAAGGAAAACATCCAAACAGACAGAACAACAGACTTAGACTAACCCCTCAAAACAAAATTCAGTAATAGAGGTTTTTTACAATATATGTAAAGTTTGCATTTAGACAGAAATTATTTATAACTCATTCCTTTCTAATTCAAATCTTATTTCTATGTCCAATTCTATTCCTAATCCAACTTCTTATTCCAATTTGGAATTAACAAAAATAATTTTGTGATCAATCTGAAACAACTTAAAATACTGACTACTAAACTTTCTATTCTTTTTTTCTTTTTTGAACTTGAACCCTGAAGAGAACTTCCTGAAGAGAACTTAAATGACCAAATTCAGAAATTAGAAGCAAACAACCCTCACAATTTTATTCACCTTTTTTCGATAAGCCCATGAAAACCATCTCAAAACTTAATCCTAAATTCAAATAAAACTTACTAAGAATAATAATAAATCAAAACAACAACACCCTCCAGTTTTCAACCCAAAATGTGGCTTCTAGGTCCGATTGTGCTTCTCTTTCTTTCTATTCTCTTCTCCGTCTCCTTTGCTGCTATTTCTTCCCCTTCTTTTCTTGTTTGAACATGAAACTCTGAGGAGGTCAGCTGATTGCTTTTACATGAGAAAAGGGGACTTAAGTCCATGAGTTGCAATGCCCCGCCGCCTGTGAGGACTGCTTTCAATCCAAAGCATGGTTTTAAATTTTGGTCAGATTTCGACGGGGTCCGAAATGGGTGCCGAAACCGAAATTTAAAACCTTGATCCAAAGGAGATGAGAGATGAGAGAGAAAGGAGACTTAAGTCCATGAGTTGGATGGCCCACCACCTTTAAGGACTCAAAACCTGACACAATTAATCTAATTTTACTAAATTGGAAGTTTTGATAGAGAAATAGGAAATGGGGAAGGACTGAGCCTCTAGCTCAATGGTCAAGGCTTCGTTCTTCAACCTAGAGGTTGGAGGTTCAATCCCAGCTTGCCCATAAAAAAAAAACAATAATTTCCTTTTCAAAAAAAGAAGGAAATGGGGAGTTGGAGTGGTGTTAGAATCAATGCTACCCACACAGCTGTTTATATACTCAAAGGTCTGTGGAAAAATAATATAAAAGCTTTATCAAATTGATTGAAGCTTGATTTTTTCACTTATTAATAGAGTTTTCTTCGGTTTCTAATGTAGTAAGTTACTGTTGTAATCAGACCCCATTTTAATCAAATTGTTCCAACATGCCAATCTTTTGAGCACTCAAACAAGTTATTAATCATTGGTTCAAATCTTCTGTTTCTGTAGATAAGTCTTTCCATTTTAATTGAGACTCTTTTTTCTGTGTTTACAGTTGTGAAGGATCTGAAATACGCCGACTCTCATGAATGGGTTAAAGTGGATGGCACTTCTGCTACCATAGGAATAACAGACCATGCTCAGGTTACTATTGTTTGCTTGTTATCTACTTCCAGTGCTAGAACAATGATTACCTTGTTTCTTTTAGCGACTGAAAGCTATAATACCTCATGGTGAGTGTACTCGTGTAAGTGATTAGTGGATCATGTACACTTATATTTGGTGTGGTTTAACATGCTTGTTTTCAAATTGCAGTCTGTTTTATCTTTAAAATCATGGGACAATAGTCCTCTGTTTTTTGAAGCAATAGTGGACTTGGTTGCTTAACACCCAAGTTCATGTTATGTAGTCTCTCAAATGCCTATCATACCGGTTTAGTGTGGTTTACTATAGATTATTAATCAAACCATATTCTTTGTATACAGGACCATTTAGGGGATGTTGTATATGTTGAGTTGCCAGATGTCGGTGCCTCTGTAACACAAGGAACCAGTTTTGGTGCAGTGGAAAGTGTCAAGGACTCAAGGCAACCAGTGATATCAACTCTCCCATTTCAGGAAACGTTGTAGAAGTCAATGAGGAGCTCAGCAGCTCTCTAGGTTTGGTGAGTAATCTAATTCCAGCTTTTCTTGTAAAAAATTATGCTAACCAACACTTCATAATATCTTGAAATGAAATCCCTCATTTTGGAGTTATGCGCCTTATTGATAAGATATTTGATGATATGATGGCTCAAAATATGGCATTCTTGTTCATAAACTCCTGGCACTAAAATAGTAAAATGCAAATTTCCTGAAATTTTTTTCATAGATGTTATAATTTACTCAGGCTATCTGATTCACATTCTCGGTGGTATGGGGATTCAACCGTATCTGTGCAAAGGTGCAAATTAACATGGGGGCCTCTTTGAATGAGAACTCAATGCATTGATAATCTATCTACGATAAATGTCTGGGAATATCTGAATCGTAAGGAGAATTTTGTTTTATACTGTAAATTTCACAATTATTGTATCCGATTTGGATTATTAGTCTTTGGTGAATCTCTTTAGGTAGTGATGTTTGCCAAAATTTCCATGATGAAAGCAGGCTACTAATCTTATTTGTTGTTATTTTTGTTGGTATTAATTTGAAAGCAAAAGTTTATTAATAAAAGGAAGGTATTTACAAAAAAGGGTCCATCAAAGTGTTTGAAATGTGCACGCGCGCGTGCACACACAAGCATGCAATCATGTTGGCCTTTAATGTCCTTCTTTAGGGGTTTAATCACCAGTTTACTCAACTCGGGCTGATGACAGTAAAGTTCAAATCGCCTAGGAACTCATTTGAGTATTCTTATCAAGTTTCTCGAGGTTTAAAACCTATGTGCAGATTAATTTATTTCAAATATTCGATATATGTCAAGAACTCGATCAAGTTTCTTTTACTCGATTGAATATTTCCTGTACTGAAGAAACCAATTTTTTCCTTCAATTCGACTAGGTCTTGATCGACAAACGACTTGTTGAGTTTTTTGAGTGATTTATTGATTTTTTTTAAAACACCGTTTTGAAGGTAGAAAGACACTAAACTAGAATAATCAAGCACTGTTCATGACCAAGAAATGGAGCCCTCAAACGACTGCATTGCGGAAGTTTCTAGTAGATTTCTTCCATCACATGACCTTCTTGGAATTAAACGATATAGTCCTTTCTGTCTTTAGAATTCTAGAACTTATTCAGCAGTTAGTTAGTTTCGGAATTCTTGTTGTGGAAATGTTTATAGATTGAGATACGTTTAACTACCAAATTCATTGGCTTTTCCCCCTTTCCTGAGAGGAATTAATGGAATGTAAAATACTATGCACATTTTAAATATATTGGTAATTTAACTACTATGCACATTTTTATAGCGAGTTTCTGTTTATTTAGATATATTATTCTTCTATGAGGTTCTCTTCATTAATTTACAATTTTCCCCAAGTCTCATCGATGTTGTGAACTGCCCTTTCTGTTTTTCTATGTTTTATGCTTTTACTGGTGCAGCATAAATAGAATAACCAACACAAATTCCAAACTAAATTCAAACTGGAAACAAAAACAGAGTTCATACATCAATAAAAGCTATTGAGAGAAGAATATAGTGCTGCCTCAAAGAGAACAATAGAGGAAATAATAGAACTCTTAGCATAAAACCAGGCTAAAAACCCCTAGGAAGCTTCAGATTTGTATCGGCTTATGAATTATGGCATGGATGGGGGGAGATATGTGACGCCTTTAGCATTAAACCCAAAACTATTCAGGCTTGGTCACCACCGGCCCAAGGGATTTTAAAACTAAACTTTGATGGCTTTAGTTTGGGAAATCCAAGGCCCTCTGGTATTGAAGGTCTGCTAAGGAATGAAGGAGGAGTAGTATTATGGGCTTTTAGAGGTCCAATCGGGATAGCAGATGCAAACGAGGCGGAAGTTTGGGCTATTCATCAAGGAATATAATTGCTCCACAACGTAGATTCGAACATGGTATAGATTGAAGGGGATTCACTTAATGTCATCAGGTGGTTAAGAGGCTCAAAGGTAGCTCCTTGGAGATTTGCTACTCTATTCGATGAGATAAAGGATAGATTGGGGTCAGCCTCAACATCCTTTCATCATGTCAAGCGATTGGCCAATGGGGAGGCGGACAAATTGGCAAGGGAAAGAATTTCACACGAGAGTTTAGAGTTGTTTGATTTTCTTCCTCCCTAACTCCTTTTTTGTTGTACTATTCTTTCTTTTTCTGTTCCTTTGATTTGCTGTAATTTGGGACCTTCTCAGTCTCTCTTTCAGTAATGAAATCTTTTCACCATTCAGAAAAAAGAAAAAAAAAACTAGGCTGAAGACCTTTTGCTTCAACTTTTTTTGGTTGGTAAGCTGGGATCGAACCTCCGACCTCTGGGTTGAAGAACAAAGCCTTAGACCTTTAAAACAGGCCCAAAAGACTTCTATTTTAACTTAGATCTTAATTACATTTAGAAATAGAAACTCCCAACCTAAAATCATTCCCTAAATAATTAAAACTGAGGTTTTTTAAAACCCATATAAAATCCATCCAAAAAGAAACAAAAATCAGAAGTAATCTCTTATATGTTGGAATCTGATGCCACTGCTAGAATGGTGGTATCCCATGAACGATGATGAAAGGGTGCCCAAGTGACTCGGCTAGCACCGGACTGTCATCAAATAAGCATGTTCTTTCTGATTATGGGGCCAAAAGGTGTTAGGCACCGGCCATGCCCAGTTAAAAACCGGTCTCTCTCTACTTAAGAGTATATGGGAGTCTCTGTTTGCATTACTTTAGTGGAGGGGACATGGGGGTCTTGGGCATTGTAAACTCTTCTGTTCAAGTTCTTATAAAACTAGAGCTATTTCAGTAGTTCGCATCGCTCTTTATCAGGTGAAATTTGCACTGTTTTGTAAGAACGCTTTCTTGTATAGCTGAATTATGTTATAAACTTGATGAGCAGAAAGCATCTCATAATTCAATGCATCCATCCCTGATTCTCGCTACTGATAACTTTTCTGTGGGCTTTTTCTAAAAGCTGGACATTGATATAATATTTTATCTTGTTTACCCAGGTGAATGCAAGCCCCATATGATAATGGATGGATCATAAAGGTTGAAGAGCAACTCGGGCGAGGTGAGTTCCTTGATGAACTCAGAGCAGTACTCAAAATTCTGTGAAGAAGAAGATGCTAAACACTGAGTACAGTCAGGTGATGCCATCTTTGCTGTTCAGTAGCTGGGTTCTTTCATGGTTCTTGATTGTTTCATGCCTGCGGCATTAGCTTATGGGCTTTTCAGACCATCATAAATTTCAGAATAAAAATTTTCAGGCTTTTTGGTACAGGAATCATAGGCCAAGTGCAACTGTTTTATCTTTTTTATCCTTGAATTGTTTCATGGCATTTTTTTCGAGTGAGTTAGTGGGAGTGGAGAGACCATTCTACTGTACTTTTCCAGCATTCTACGAGTCATTTACAGGCATCCAAACAACACATACCACTACTCGCATGGATTTACCTGGACAATACTTTTCCAAGATTTTACAAGTTGACTACTTTCACCACTACTCTACGAGGGTACTACGTGCGTCTAAACAGTATAGCGAAAAGAAAATGGCAATTTCGCCTCCATCGCCCTGGAATTCAGCCTTTCACTTTTCTATCAAGGGCTGAGATTAAAAGACATGTTTTTTTATTTTAATCTCAGCCCATCACAAAATACTGAAATGCTGATTTCCAGGCTACACTTGGTTGTATGTGAAACAATCTCGAAAAGAAAGTACCCACTTTAATTTGATTTTGTTGCTTTCGTAATTTTTAGGAGTTTTTTCCCGCCCTCTCAACTTTTACATGGAATGTTTTTCCTAGGTTGTCAAACATAGCTCTGCATAGTTCAGTAGGTATTTTCATATTCCTGTGTCAGATAGGCATTGTAACTAATATTCATTTAATTGGTTCAATTTGCATTTTTCTTTTACTGTTCATGTTGTGATTTGGGTTCATCATATTGTGATTCGGGTTCATCCGAACTGAAAAGGTACGAACTCAATTGGACCTTACACCTTGATGAATGCTTCAAGGCAAAATAGAGGCAAATTTTTGTGTGATGAATGTTAGAGGCAGATATGCTGACATATGGGGATGGATCTTCTACTGCCTCTCTGGATGATCAGATCTCTGATGGGATTTGATCTCCTGATGATCAGTTAGATGGCAGCAAAAGACCAATCTTAGATTTATAGAAATACATTTGATAGAGTTCTTCACATGACACAGCTCTTACTATTAATTGACCACTTAACTATATAGGGTTGATTTGGGCTACTTCCAATCCAAGCACATGCAAATAACAATTAGGTCCTGTTTGTTTTCAATTTTGAGAACCAATTGTGAGTCCAAAACTGATTAGTGGACTCAAGATTAAACTTAAATTGGAGTCTAATAATCAGTTTTGGACTCACAATAGGTTTTAAAAGTCCAAAACAAACAGGGCCAATGGATAGTGATGAAACAAATTAGTCTCCTTTAATCTCTCTCACCCAATCTAATTTATAAACCAACAAAGACGCCCCAATGGACAGTGATGAACATTGAAAATATATTGGAAAAACTAATGGAAATTTGTTTCCAAGAGAAAAAATTCCGGTTCTGGTAGGGTTGCAAGTTTTCATAGAATGCAGTGGAAATTTTCTGGAAAAGTTTGAAAAGAAAAAAAACATTTCCAGAAGTTCCTATATTATACGTGGAAAAAAAAAATAACTTGAATAGATCCTCTACTTTTGCTTAGAGTGACCTTCTATCTATGACAGTATGATAATGTCCCTCTAAATTAGCCATAATCTTATCATTTCCCTCCAATAAAAAACTTTCCTCAGAAATGTTTTTCTTGGAATCCAAATAACGCCTTAAATGGGAAAATTTTATAACTGCCTTACATGCCAGCAATTGGAACACCGACTTACCGAACTGAGATTTCGAATTTTTAGCAACCAAACAATGAATGGGGAATTGGGGATAGGGAAACGTCCAGAAAGCGAGAAAAGAGCTGGAAAGTGGCAAAATAAGGAGATAAAGGGTGGGTTTTTTATTTCCCCTTTTGATCAATAAACCAAAGAAGATGGATGGAGACTTCTCAGAATATGGTTTTCTTGCTTCCTTTTTTCCACTCTCTCTTTCCCCTTTTATGCTTTGTTTCTTGGGAGATCAATCTATTTGAATCACTCCATAAATACTGTAAATTGCTTCTGTAATACAATCTGTAAAAAAAGACTAGAAGTAGAATCTCACCCAAAACAAAAGAGAAATATATTCTTCTGATAATATCATTTAAATACATCAAAATGGAACTTGAGCTACTAGGGATAAACAACCAAGTTGACCTGAAGATTTTCTATTAAATATCTGTATGTGCAAAGTATCTATATGCTGCTTAAAATATGCAAAACTGCAAAACCACTAAACTAGTTTGAAATTCTGACCATTAACTGCTCTCCTCTCATCATTTCATAATCTCCCAATGCTCCTTTCTGATCCTGTGTTTTCTAAGGCCCAAAACAGCAATCTTTTTTAACTTAGATTCTGGAATTTGTCAGCCCCTTGATCCAATTTAGCCCATTTGGACCCAAGTAACAAGGTTTTGCCAACATAAAACAGTAACCATCCACTCAATCCATACATTCTTTAAGTCCTTTTGATGATGGCTAAATAACCAATAGGGTGGTTTCTACGTTTAAGTGACACAAACTTCATCTTGGTTCTTCTAAGCAAAATGAGTTATGCGACCGCTGTCTCTTGGGTTCCCGTTCTCCCAACTGCAACGAAACACAAAGGTCTTCTTCGCCGGTGACATTCCTCAACGCAGAGAGGTTATTTGGTTCACGGTTGGCGTCTTGATCTTTATGTAACGGAGACCAGCCGATGAAGCTTGGAATGAACTGATGCTCCTCAACGTTGGGATTTGCCTCGACCCCATCTTCTATATGGAACTCAGTTTGGGCAAAAGGTGGGTTCATTCTAGAGCTCGAAGCGCCTTCCATGGCAAATTTTTGCATGTTAAAACCCCGAGGCTCCAAATTTTCTTCTATTTTGTCTTTCGGCAATGTGCCTACTGCCGGGGCATTTCGGTGGTCTTGCATAGCTTCTATAAAACACAAGTCATATATAGAAACCATCAGACTTGTCCTGTGGAAAAGATTCAATTTTCAGAAAAAGGAGTTTCTCTAAAAGTTAGACGTTTTATAAAACAAAATCAGAATGTCCACATCTATGCCACAAATATCGTTCTCGGGAATTTCTCGGCAAAGGCTTGGGGTATTTTTTATTTTATTTTTCGGGTTTATATCAGTAAAAAACAATAAAATTTATTTTTTCAGGTTTATATCAGTAAAAAACAATAAAAATAAAATTATTTAAAAATATATAAATATATAAAATTTAAGAAAAATAAAAAATAAAAAATATCGTAAGAATATTGGGATAATATTGTTATATTATCGCAATATTTTCTGATAAAAATGAAAATATTGCTAAAATTTTAAAATCTCAAGATTATTTTGGGATTTTATCATTTTATCAAAATGACGTGATAAAAACGCGAAAATATCGAAGATATTTGTGACATAAGTGCACGCCAAGAAAAGTTAGAAAGCAACAAGCACAAACCTTGAAGACCAGCAGTGGTTGTGATAAGATCAAGTTCCAACAGATCGAGAAGGCGCCCAAGATCAACTCCACTAGTCCAGTTCTCTGGACCTTGACCGCTTTTAAGCTTCAATCGCCCACGATTAGCTGTTCCACCCCATATGATACCAATTGGCCGTGGTTTTTCGCCACTCTTTCCCGTCAAGAGAATGAGGCTCCCACTGTCACCTTCAAGGTCAAACGTTTGTTGGTTCTCACCCACAACAAGAAAATCGGTCAAGAAGCAGATTCCTTTCTCATCGTTGTACTCCAGAGCATATGCCATTACGGTCCCAGTCGTCAAACCAGAGCTTCTCCCAACCTTCACCACCTGCTTACCAATGAGGCTATTGATTGGAGACTGCAAGTCCACAACCATGACATCGCCAATTTCACCCACGCCTTTTACTGAAGTGGTGACATTGGAGATCTCAAAATCATCGGCGAAGGGAATGAACGCCCCATCAGCTCTCACAAATGTTTCTGCAGGTGCATCAAATAGGAATGGGCATGTATGGAGCATAGTTAGCAAAACGTGATTCGGCAATAAAACGGGATGGCAAAAATTTGAGTTTAATACCATTTTGGTTAAAAAAACGTAATAAAAAACGGAAACACAAAGAATGCATTTAAAAATTTGTAATTTACAAAATATAGTAGGGATAAATTTGGAAAGTTGGTCAAAAAAACGTGTTTAAAATGTTTTCCTCAAAAAGTTTTTTTTTTTTGGCTTTAAAAGTTTTAAACGGCAACCATTAAAACGAGTTTTAAACGGCATTTTTTGAAGAAAAAAAACACCATTTTTGCTAACTAAGAACCGCATGAAACCATCAACAAAATGTTAAATTAGACACATAGGATTCATTTCATGAGGTTCTAGTAGATCACAAGAAAAGGTTCCAACCCAAGTAGACTGCTACATCCTAAAAGACTATCAACCTCATAAAATATAATTGCTAGTTTGTGAGTAACTTTGCAGAATTATAACAAGTGGCACTAATAATACGGACCCAGTGACTCATATTACCTGGATTTGTTCCAGCAAAAATCCCATACCAAAGATCATCTGTGATGAATGATGTTGCCCTCTCCACTGCACCCAGATACATGCCGGGTCCAAGGTTGGGCGGTAAAGGATGAAACATCTTCTGATTTGGATAGTCCAAATCGACCGCAACATGCCGGTTCGTGAGAAAACCAACTTGCCGGCGGCCTGTTCGGCTCTTCACTATAGCACCTAGAGTTCCATATGTCTCTTGGCTTGCAACCTAAATATGCACGCAATAGTATTGATAGCTGAAGAATATAAGAATGGAGATCAACTAGCCAAATAATGACAAACATGAACATGGAAACACACACTCGGATTTGATAATAAATGGATTCCAAACCATAAGAAAGATCTTGAAGTCAAAACAAAACAAACAAATATCAGTGCATTTTCAATAGAAACGGATAAATAATGACATAATACTTAAAGTTCACTTTATGGGAATGAGGTTTATCTTGTAACTGTGGTCATGTGCAATGTATGCAAGGGTTAAAGAGTTATGCTAGGGGACGCACAATCAGGATGAAACCTTGGGAGAGCCAGTGAGAACAGGTCTCATTTACCCGTTGATCTGCTTTAATGAGAAACCGAGTTACAGTTCATCCGGTTGTTCATTGAAACAACCAGGACACGTGGCCTTTTCTGATTGACTGTCCTGGGAGGCTGTCTTGGTTGTGCATTCCCCTATAATTTTCCAGGTTTAAAATATTTGCATCAGCAGGCATATCAGCCGGTGGCCAAACCAATGCGTAGAAATTAGAATATCAGTGGTTACATCCATAATAGCTAATCTGGTGGTCATGGGTTCGAGTCAGGGAAACAGCCTCTCTGCAGAGCAGGGGTAAGACTGCGTACATCTAGCCCTCCCCAGACCCCGCAATGGCAGGAGCCTCGTGCACTGGGCCGCCCACATCCATATCAGCCAATGTTCTTTTTTTCGTCTTATGGTCCCAGAAATGCAATGATACGCAGTTTCCACAGCAGATTCCTGTATACTTTTTAATCTACTTATTTTTGGCATATTTTGTTGGGAAAATTATTAAAAACCCCTTCACCAAAATTTCTCAACCATAATACCCATAAATTTTCCTTCATTACTAAAATCACTCGTTACAAACTAATAGTAGTTTGCCTATTATACCCCCTCTCTCTAAACTGAATGCCGTCCCTCCCTCTCTCCAAATCGAATGAAGTGCCCTCCTAAAAATAGTAACACACTCTCACACAGATGTACACAGAAACAAACATATATTGAATGGTATGCACACCCCTACATGCAAAGAAAAAAAAGAGTGGGTGTATCAATCAAAATAAGGGGTTTAATGCCATCCCTCCCTCTCTCCAAACCGAATGAAGTCCCCTCCTAAAAATAGTAACACTCTCACACACAGATGTACTCGGAAGCAAACATATATTGAATGGTATACAATCAAAATAAGGGGTGAAAAACTTAGGCAATTTGAAACATCCCCCTTAATCAGAATGGAAGATCTTACTAAAAGAGAGTAGCTATATCAATCAAAATAAGGGGTGAAAACCTTAGGGAATTTGAGACATCCCCCTTAATCACAATGGAAGATCTTACTAGCTGATTGAAATTGCATTTTCAGTTTTCAGCAGGTTAGGGAAGATGAGAAATACATTTATGACTAGATTTTTCACAAAAAAGATAGACCCATGTATAGACTATATACAAATCATCAATAAATGAAATGTAACAAAATAGTCCCTGAAGAGATGAAATTTGTGCACTATGTACTAGTTTAAAAGGTGTCGTGGTAACATGGTTGCTTGTGGGAAAAGATATTTTATAGCCATTAAAAAAAGGAGAATTGAGTACATTTTATAAGTAAACTTGTATCACAATGAGAAGGAAAAGAAACTCGAGAAGCATCAACTTTTTTCATGATTAAACCAGAATTTAACATACATGGATGATTGACCGAATGGAAAGACTCTTATGCACTCCAGTCAATTGATTAAAGGCACTAGAATCTCAACGCCACGATCATGAAGAGGAAATTGAGAAAAGGCACGAAACTATGAAACATTCGAAGTTACCTAAAAAATCTTAGTACCAAAGAGGGTTGTTCAAATGGCACTGGAAAGAGCTTTTCCAATAGTTTATAATCATCTTCTAATAGCATTTGTAGAGGGATGATTCGTAGATGTTGTCTGATCTATGCCTATAGCATGTGCAGTAGTTTGCTAGGTTTGTTGGGCTCCACCATTGCTGCCTCAAGGAGGTCCATGAGAACCATTGTCGCACCGTGGAGGCCCTTGGATACTACCGCCACTTGGGGCGCTCTGACGCTACTCTCATGTGCCTCCACGAGCCTCGGGTCATTGGAAACACTTTGGGATAATGTGATCCGTCCAGCAACAATACGAGCAGGTGTTCCTCTTCTCACAATTGGATGTTAAGTGTCCAAACTCTTTACACTCATAGCATTAAACTGTAGTCAAATCCCATTGTCTTTGTCTACCCTTGTCACTCTATGCGAGAGAAACCGTATCCTGAGAGGATTGATGACCACCATCAATCTTTAGCCTAAGTATGAATCCATTCGGGATAATGTGATCCATGAGGATTGATGACCCTCTCCTAGATGGCGACTCTAGTGAAGCCACATCGGATTCCGGCTCGCTCAGGGACCAGTGGAGGTGTAAGAAAGGATGCATGTCGCAGGGACGGTGCCTAACACCTTCTGTTCCTTGTAACCATGCAATGAATCTGATCAAAAGGAGACATAGACTGTGATTACGGAGCCACATGTGGGTCCTAGCCTCCTAGGCCCTCTCCTAGGTGGTGACTCTAGTCAAGCCACGTGAGATTCCGACTCACTTGGGGTCTCGTGGAGGTAAAAGAAAGGATGTCCTTCCGTTGATTTTCATTGACGAACGCCTTCAAAGAGTGATAGAGCCGAGGGCCCCTAAAGTTAGAAATGAAAACGATGTAAAGAAAAAGACAAAAAAGAAACAAGCGCTGCAAGAGCGGGCGGGCATAGAGTCCGAGTGCGCGAGTGTGGGAGCCCGCACTATCACACTTCTAAATATCTTAAATCTCTTTTTTTCTAAATACTATAATAATTATGAAATTACGACGTGTTATAAGCTTTATCTATCCTAAAAGTAAGTTTTTTTTATATGAAAATAAAACATTATATTTACTTAACCTACCAAAATTCCAAATATATAACCAAATTATAATGTAAAAGAATTAAATTTAGATGAATCCATGAATCCCTTTTTTTAGCCATATCAACACTTGATACCCACGTCGGATTCCGACACTCGTATCTGTACTCATGCAACAAAGAGCTAATTTTTTATGCAGATGAAAAATGAGAGGCTCAATTCAAATTGGAAAAAAAAGGTTTCAAAATGACTCATATCAGCTTGTGACTCCCCGATGAAGCCATCTGAGTAAACTTGCAAAATCAGCTCGCTGTCTAAATGAGCGGCATTCATTAGGAAAGTAATGCAAAACTCAACCGTGTCAATAGCATATATGCAAGACAAAGAGCATTCTTGCCTAGATGTCGCTTTATGTCCTTACCCTCTATCTTTCTAGTTTGTTTTGCAAACTTTATCTACTTCTAATAACAAAGCTTCATACACAAAATATTTGGCATCAAAAGATAACCCTTTATTCTCTTGACCATTAAAACAGCTATATAAGAACAGGAAAGGTGTTGAATAAATAAGCAATAGTGTATTACCTGTGAACCTGACCCTATGCACGGATCGCTTCCACGTAAGCCATCAACAAGCTCAGAGTATAGTTCCTCTTTGGGAGTCGGTGCTGGTGCACCAAAATACGAGAATTCCACAACATCCACATCACACCATACACCCCCTGGTCCCTATTTAAAGCATCAAAATTTTACTTAAATTCCATGGTCAAACATGAGCTGTAGAAAACTAATCAGAACATAATGAAAAGAAATCTCACGAAGCCATGACATTGTATAATGCATAATTGCAAAGTTATGGTACAAAGAAAAAAAAAAAGGTATCTCTCAAAGGATAACCACAAACACTTCACTTTACTCACCTCAAGGGCAGAGGGTAGACATTGGATGTGGTTGAGCCATTGCCTATGAACTTTCCGGGCAACAAAGACAAGAATAGCCGGTATTTCAGTCAACACACCTCGTCGAATCCGAAAGCCAATGGCTGTACCCAGACTGTAACGGCGCAAGATCTTGCTGTGAAATGCCCGTATAGTCATAAGTTCAAGTAATGTGATCGCTTGTTGCCCCGCCGGCAACTGGTTAAGAGATTCGGGAAGTACTCCTTTCTGAAGATTCCCAAAGTAATTCACACGATCTTCAGCTGCACCATTCAATCGAGTAGAGGTTGGCCATGAGAAGTAGGCGGCGTTGCTCTCGGAGTGCTGACCGCCCGATGCAAATGCTTGCAGAGGTGGTGGACTTGAGGAATGTGGGTTTTGGTGATTACAGAAAGTCCTCTCCATGTCCAAAGCCGATTCATCTGACTGTGTCGATCCAGAGTGATGTGCCGTTATCTCCAAAGTTTTGCCCATGCCCATTCTTCGCTAAACCTGCATGGAACTAATCAAAGAATCTCTAACACTATTTAAAACTAAAGATGAAATTGCTTAAGTATAAATGATTTAATAACACAACTCTAACAGCTTAAGCTTTCAGAGTAATTGGTTGCTTCACATGGTATCAGAGCTATTGCCTTACGGTAGGTCCTGGGTTCAAAACCCAACAACTCCTTGATATTAAAAATTCAGGTGTACGGCCTACCCAAAAAAAGAGGGGCCACATGTGAAGGGGAGTGTTGAAGTATAAATGATTAAATAACACCAACTCCAACAGATTAAGCTTTTGGAGTAATTGGTTGTTTCACATAAATAACTCCAAATAAAAAGGCAGAAACCAAGATAAGTTTTAAGATTTAACATTTGGAATTCAAAATGATTAAAACAAACGAAGAATCATAAGCATATATTTGGATGAAAAAAGAAACCAAAGTCAAAAAGTTGTGTCTACTGTTTATCAAATAGAAGCAAATTGAAACAACTATTATGAACTTGTCCCACCACATGATGAAACGACTAAAACCCGACACTATGCAAGGATTATGTAAATGAAAATTCAAAAACCAAAACAAAGTATCAAAATCCCTTTATTCAAAAGGCAGATCAGATTTTGTAGGAACCCAGATAAGACTTTAAAAATGAGATTGTATAAGAGAAAAAGGCAAACAAAGATCTTCAATCAAAATGACATCGATGTTCCGATTTCGGTATCGGGAATCAAGAAATCGTGAAGGTAAAACAAGGACTATAGTCACTTAAAGGGGCACAAAGAAACACAGATAAGAAAAAAAGCTAGTAATGGAAACAACAATACATCATCTTCTTTGGTTTTCTGTAAGAGGAATAAAAAAGAATGCAAGGATCTAGACTTTACTCCCTCCACAGGAACAAAACCAAATCAACTCAGAATCCAAAACTGGGGTTCTATAACAGAAAAAGGAGAGAAAAAAAAAAAGGAAACGATATCAGCACAAGGATATTTTAATAATTGCACAAACTTGGCTTGTCTTTTCTTAATTAAATTGCCTTGTAAGAGCTTTTGGGAACTATAATAACCTTTGACAGCTCCTTAAATGATACAAGACAAGATGAATTAGTGCAGTTATTAAAACATGGTTGTGCTCATATCATTTCCCAAAAAAATTAAAAAAAGTCATCTTCTTTCTGTTTTTGCAAGAGCAAGAAAGAGAAATGCAAGGTAGGACTAGAGGTACAGCCTCCCCGAAGGGCCAAAATAAACCGAACACAGAATCTAAAATGGGTTCAACAGAAAAGAAATGCAATAAAGATGAATCAAAGAATACCAATCAAATTTCCCATATTTTTCTGTTTCTCTACAAGAAGAATTAGAGAAAATACAAAGGCAGAACAAAACCCAAATCGAGAAAGTTGAGAAAACTCTCAACCCAACAATCAAAATGGCTTTTTCCCCCTTCTTCCCAAAACCCACAAAATGCAGAAACAAAAGAAGCAAAACCCATAAAGGTGAGATGTACCTACTCATGCATAGATAAAATACAAAAAAAAAGTATCAAAATGAATGAAAAATTCAATCTTGGAAGGGGATTTGAAGAGACTCACCAACCAGTAATAAAGTTTGTGAGGTGGGTCTTGAATTTGAGGGTCTTTTGAAGAGTGTGAGTGCCCTAATAGAGCCTTTCCCACACTGCCCATTTGGCAAATCAGAGCAGGAATCTCTTCAGAAGCAACAGGAATCGCCAGCTTGCACGGATTGCAGAAGAGTTGTTAGAAAAATCCATACCTAGAGAATTGTTATTAGTACCAAATATCTGGCTTTTTGTATCGATTTGGGATTTGGAGGGATTTTTGCTTTTCTTTTCTACTGTTTATATGGTGTATGCCCGTGTAGTCCAGTATTTTTGCAAAGTACTGTACGACCAACACCATAGGATGATCCAAACACTCCATTTGTTGAGCCACAATGTGAATAGGCTGTGCCCAAAAAACATTCCGATGGGATGATCCTATCCCTTTGATCTATATAGGACAGTCCAGTATTTTTCAAAAAAGTATTGTTTGTGCCAAAACATAGGATAAGCCAAACCGCCCATTTGATGGGCCACAATGTAAATAAGTTGTGCCCAAAAAATTCCCATAGTTCCAACAACCCAGTCTATAGAGGTTTCCATAATATGGGGTTCCTCTATAGTTCAAAGGGCTAGGATAATCCTATGGGAATGATTTTTGAGGCACAATCTAATTATCAATGGCCCATCAGATGAACAGTTTGGATATCCTATGGTGTTGTCCGTATAGTACTTTTTTGAAAAAATACTGGACTATCGGGGCTTACACTTGTACACAACCTATTACCTATTTATGAATTATGATATGACCCATGAAATGGATGGTTTGGATCATAGGAAAAACAAAAGGCTGGACTAGTCGGGCTTACACCAAAAAAACAGCCTAAGAAATGATTTTTGGCACAAGCTAGTTAAGTTGTGGCCCAACGAATGGATGGTTTAAATCATCACTCTGAAAATACTGGACTACACGGGCTTACATGATACACCGCATGAAAACTCCCCTCTTATTTGGACTATTTTTATTTATTTTTTGTTTGGGCATGAAAGGCCATGCTTTATAATGTCGACAGTAATGGGGCGCACACCATAGAAGATTTTAATGGAACCAAGAAGGGTCTAGAAAATTGAAAAAGACTTGATATTTTTTTCTGTCAACGCAACTGTCTTCTTTGAAAGACGTGGTGGGTAGGGGAGCATGAAATAGAAAAAGGAAGAAAATTATTTCTTTGAAAAGTGTTGGGCCCTTTGATTTTTGCTCCCCCAAAGTTGCACAACCAAGGAGATTCTCAATCTCCAGTTGAGAAGGAAAGAGTTGTTTTATTTTTGCTTCCATCTCCTTTTCTATTTTTTTCAGAAGAATAATGGTTTTTTTTTTTTGTGGAAGGAAAAATATTGGTTTTTCATTTGCTTCTGATTTAAGTCCTCTCTCTCTCTCTCAATATTTTTTTAGAGGAATTATAGAAGCAACCATGGTTTTAAATTTCGACCGAAATCCGAAATTTTGGATTTCGGTGGAGACCGACATCGAAATCACCTTTAACAGAAATTTCGGAATTTTATTTCGGCCGACATTTCTGAATTTAGGGCCAAATTTCTTTTTTTCTGAAATTACACCCAAGAAACCTGTTTTTTTTTTAATTTATTTTTTTTATATTTTACCGAAGACTGACACCGAAATCACCTTTAAACGAAATTTCGTTTTTTCTGAAATTACACCCAAAAAACTTGTTTTTTTTATTATGTTAATATTTTTCAAAATTTCGGCCAAAATTTTATACCATATGAAATATAGTTTTCTTTGTTTCATGAAATTACGGTCAAAATTTCATTTTTCCGGGGGACCGAAACCGGTATCGAAACCAAAATTTCAAACCATGGATGCAACATCCAAGGGAGCCCTTGCATAAAGATCCGGAAAAGGGCTCTTGATTGGATGCACATTATTTTATGTAATCTTTTAAAATTGTTGAAAAAGTAAATTCGGTTGCACTCAATGACATCGATCCAATAAATGGCCCTTTTCCTGCTCTTTATGTAAGGGCGCCCTTGCATCTATCATTCCTCATTTAATTCGTGTGTTAAAGTGTAAAAGATGTAAAGTCTCTCTCTCTCTCTCTCTGCCCTCTTTTTTCCTCTCCCCTTTTTATGACGAAATAAGATGCCGTTGAGTTTCTTGCCTTCCTTTTTTTTTTTTTTTTGTTGCTCGTGTGCTGTATATGATTGTAGAGATTTTTATATGGTGTGCGCTTGTGACGTCTAGTATTTTGCAGTAAGTATGGTTGTGACTTGTGCCCACTTCTTACGAGGATCCAAACCGTTCATTTGAGGGCTCAAAAAATAGATAGTTTGTAACCCATTAAATCATCCCTCCGATCTTAATGGGAAATAATAAAATACCCATATCTAATGAAAGGGATTTGTTAGGGACCATCGCAGAAGGCATTTCGCGGATGGTCTGTTGCACGTGAGAGCAGCCATCCCAATGAATAAAGACAAAATATGTTGAAAAGTGAGCCTATGTGGCTGCTCTCTCATGCAACAGACCATCCTCGAAATGCCTTCTGCGATTGTCCCTAGCAAATCTCCTAATCAAATATGGCCAAAATACCTATAACTCATAAAATGATTAAAAAAAAAGTCATATATCGTGAAATATGACTAAAACATCTTTGCCGCGTATAAAGTGATAAAATAATCCTATCTCTTAAACATAATAAAAATAACCATGTCTAATAGAAAGTAACATAATTACCCATTTATCATAGAAAATGACAAACTATCTATAGGTAATGGAAAATGGTAAAAATACACGTACTTCATCGAAAATGACAAAAAATACCACTATCTCGTCGAAAATGAAAAGACTTACACGTCTTGTGGAAACTCAACTCAACTAAGCCTTTGTCCTAAACTAGTTGGGGACTGCTAATGAATCATTTAGAAAATTTTCATGAAGAAGGTGAAAGGATCTACCCAGCCCAAATTGACTAAGTCTAATCTTGACACTAGTTGGGTTTGTCTACATGGATCATTTTCTTTCATTCTCTCATATCTAAGGTCATGTTCTCTGTTATGTTCATAGCCCTCGTGTCTTTCATCACTGTTTATACCCAAGTTGTTTTCGATCTGGTCCTACCTCTTTTTACTCCATCAACTTAGCATGAGTCACTTCTTCTCATTGGAACATCCGAAAAGCCTACATTGGATATGACCAACAACGCCCAGACAGGGGATAGAGTATATGTACAATAACAGCGTTGATGTTATGGTGGCAATATCACATTCAGCTAATTACTCTTCACAATCAATTCAAAAACCAGTTTTTTTTTTTTTAACCCGGAATTGGTATTGGCCCGGGGCGGACCTTCTTAATATATTGAATAAGAAACAACAGAGGAGGACATTAACCATGCCTCCCCAGAGAAAAAGGGGAGAAATCCTTTTAAGAAGGTCCGCTCAGTGAAGATCAATTCCAAAACAAGTTCTGAGTTTGATCAACCACAAAATGTTAAAATTGTTGAAGTATAATATGAAATTCAATTGATGTTAATTAATTTAATAGTTCAAGATCAGTCATAAAATCTATAATTTTATGAGGAAGTAATTAGATGAGTGCAAGCATGGTCTCATTCAGAGCAATGAATTGAGATCTCAGGAGAGACAATAATTCCTTCTGTGATTTGATCTTGATCTGTAGAGAGATTTAGTTGAGCAAATAAAAGGTGAATGATCTTCCAAATGATATAAAGGAGAGGGTTCAAGGTTGAAAACTTAAATCCCACAACATGAATTCCCAATCCCCCGGTAATAAAAATTACACTAGAAAGAGTACTTGATTCATTGCATGGATGGTGGTGGTAAAAAAGATAAATACTTAGGAAGGGCTCAAGAAAAGAAATTCGGAATGCAAGCATATGCATCCATTGCAAAAGTCTTGAAGAATCCTTAAATCCTCTAATGATTCAATTCATTGCCCTTTATTTGTTTCAGAATTGAGGAGCACTTCTTTCCCAAATGGACGTGTATAAACCTTCACAAATCTGTCCATTTTTTGCCTCCACGGTTCGAAGGGTTAGGATGATCTATGGAGCTGATTTTTGTGGACACCCTACCTGTGTGAGGGCCAATCAAAAGAATGGTCTGGATCACCCAAACAATGTGGGCCTCCACTGTATTTTAAGCTAGTGTGTAGAAATGTTCTCTCGACATAATGTGGTTTTCTCAAAATTCTATCAAGTCAATAATTTAAGAATGGGAATCCACCCATTTGAGGGAGCAAATACGGAATTTATAGACTGAAAGCCCATTTATTCTCTTTTGTGCCTCCTTGCTTTTCATAACTCAAACCATTAACATGGTGGGTAAAGCTTGTTAAAGGCGGCTGATCTAAAAATGTGGACCGGCAAAATCATCCCTAAATATACCTTTAATGTTGGGTCCAATCCTTAATATATATTCACCTTACTTTTCTCCCCGTGCCAACCCCTTTAGTATAAAAGAGGCAAAATCATCCCTAAATATACCTTTATTGGGGCCAATCCTTAATATATACTCACCTCACTTTTCTCCCCGTGTCACCCCCTTTAGTATAAAAAGACTAAAAGAGTAGCGGCCCATAAGCACATCAAAGGGTAGTAGAGGTAAAAATAGGGTCTTGGCCGTCTGGTGGAGCTAAGGGTGTCAATTTTGGCTCGGTCTCGGAAGCTCGCTCGAGCTCGGCTCGAATCCTTAACGAGCCGAGCCGAGCTGGCTGGTCAGGCTCGTTAAGCTTAACGAGCAAAGCCCGAGTTAGGCCAGGCTCGGCTCGG
Source organism: Tasmannia lanceolata (assembly GCF_043159265.1). NCBI lineage: Eukaryota > Viridiplantae > Streptophyta > Magnoliopsida > Canellales > Winteraceae > Tasmannia > Tasmannia lanceolata. The sequence continues at coordinate 55,918,246 of NW_027518692.1, forward strand.
CTCGTTAAGAATTTAATATATTTATATATATATACACACACTAAAAGGGTTGTCCAGGGAGTGAAAGGGGAGACAAAAGATGTCACTTCTTTTTTAGAACCTCATTTGTTACTTGGACCACCCCCCGTAGGCCCGTAGTGTAAAAAGAGTAGTCAAATTACACTAGATAGGACAGTCCAGGGAAGATGAGGGGTGTGAATTTAATATAACCTGAGCTCGATAAGGCTCGCGAGCCTGGCCGAGCCTGACCGAGCCCGAGCTGAGCCTGGCCAAGCTCGGCTCGGCTCTGCTCGTTTACACCCCTAGGTGGAGCCTATCCTCACTGAATTTGCACTGGGGAGCCTGGATCCAACCTTTGGTTAAAAGAGTAGCAATAAATACACTAGAAAAAAGATGGCAAACATATCCCTTCCCCATAATTATTTATACGAGATTTTGTAAGGTGTGTGGGTGGGGCCCAAAGGCACTGTATGGCACACTCCATAGAATGATCCAAACCATTCATTTGTTAGGCTACACTGTAAATAGATTGTGACCCAAAAATCATTCACTTAGGATGATCCTAATACTCCGATAAATGATTTTCGGCGTACAACTCACTTAGGTTGTCAGCCCTTATAGTCCAGTATTTTTTACTACTATAGGATGATCCAACCCATCCATGATGGGCCACAACGTATATAGGTTGTGCCCAAAAACTCTTTTCTATAGGATGTTCCCAACCCTCCAATCTTAAAGAAACTGCATATTATGGAAACCTCTATAGATCGGAGGGCTAAGCTTATTCTACGGAGATGATTTTTTTAGGGCACAACCTATTGACGTTGTGTCCCATCATAAGGACAGTTTGGATCATCCTATAGTGTGGTCCTCGCGGTACATTTTGAAAAATATGGGGCTATAAGGGCTTAGACCATATAAACTTGTATATGTTTGTTTAAAAGTGCCGTATGGCCCACCATAGGACGATCCAAACCGTCCATTTAATGGCCCACAAGGTAAACAGTTCATGCCCCAAAAATGATTTCCATAGAATGATCCAAACCTCCGATGTATAGAGGTTTCCATAATATCCAGTTGGAGGGCTAGGATTTTAGGGCAAAACCTCTTTACCCTATGCCCATCATATAAATACTCATTTGATACATTCTAGGGTTTCTGAAGCGAGAGAGAGAGAGAGAAACCCCCTTAAAAATGGTGAAATTTCTGAAGCAGAACAAGGCGGTGCTGATCCTGCAGGGCCGATTTGCCGGCCGGAAAGCGGTGATCGTCCGATCGTTCGACGATGGGACCCGCGATCGTCCGTACGGCCACTGTCTCGTTGCCGGAGTGGCAAAATACCCTAAGAAGGTAATTCGAAAGGATTCTGCCAAAAAAACTGCGAAGAAATCTCGCGTAAAGGCCTTCATAAAGCTGGTGAATTACAACCACATAATGCCTACTCGCTACACCCTAGATGTAGATCTCAAGGATGTTGTAACCCTAGATGTTCTTCAATCACGTGACAAGAAGGTTACTGCTGCGAAGGAGACCAAGGTGCGGTTCGAGGAGCGGTTCAAGACTGGTAAGAACAGGTGGTTCTTTACCAAGCTCAGGTTTTAGATTATGCGAATTTAGGTCTTTTGTTATTGGGTTTTTTTGTTTGATGGAGAAGTGAAATGGGTCTGTGTTTATTTCTAGTTTTGAGGTTAGACTTTATCTGTTTAATGAGGATATGGAATTTTATAATTGAATTGTGGTTTTGGACTTTATTTTTTTGTGTTCGGGAAATATGAGTAGTTTTGAGGTTAGATCTTTATTTGTTGGGTTTCTTGGGTTTTTGTTTGTCTTGGTTGTTTGAGGTTGTTCGGTCCGATTTCGGATTGATTGATAGATGAAATGGGTTTGTGTCTGTTTCTGGTTTTGAGGTTAGACTGTGCCTGTTTAATGATGATATGGAATTTCGTAATTGATTTGTGGTTTTGGACTCATTTGATGTGTTTTAGAAATGGGTAATTACTGGTTATTAGGTTATGCCCCAAGCTCAGGTTTAGATTACTGCTAAGAACAGGTGAGTGATTATTTACCAAGCTCAGGTTTTAGATTACGGTGATTGAGGTCCTTCTGTTTGCTTTCTTTAGATCTTGAATTGTTGGGTTTGTAGGGTTTTTGTCAGTGTTTAAAAACGCGGATTTGACGCGGAACGCGGCCAGGAAAAATCCTTGTCGACTCAACGCGGACGCGGCCAAGAATGCGGTTGACGAGGTTGACGCGGTCATAACTTGGGAGAGTCGAAGGAGTTTAATGACTATGTAGGGCAAAACGCGGAATGCGGATGTGGTGCAATGCGGAACGCGGCCAAGGCAAAAAGGAGTCGACTCGGGGGAGTTCCTTGTCGAGTCAAGGAGTTTTTGAACACTGGTTTTTGTATGTTTTGGTAGTTTGAGGTTGTTCGGTCTGATTTCAGATAGGATTGCTTGATACGTGAAATTGGTTCGTGTTTGTTTCTAATTTTGAGGCTAGACTGAGGCTGATTAATGAGGATATGGAATTTCATAATTAAATTGTGTTTGGACTCATTTGTTGTGTTTGGGAAATGGTTAGTTACTGGTATTCAGTTTAATTGGTTAGTATTCTTTTTTTTTTTCCTTTCAGTAAATTTATTTTATTTATATGTTGTTTTTGTTTTGGTTGCATTAATTTCCGTCTCTGTTTGACGACAATAAGGGTTTATTTGATCCGATTAGGGATCGAGTTGATGGAGAATTGAAATGGGTCTGTGCTTCTTTCTAGTGCTGAGGTTAGACAATACCTGTTTAATGAGTATATGAAATTTCGGGAGTGAATTGTGTGCTGGAAATGGGTCCTTATCGGTAATTAGTTTACTTTAATCAGTTCATCTTCATTTTACTTTTTTTTTTTTTATGTTGTTTTAGTATGTTTCTTCTGTTTACATATTGTTTTTGTTTTGGTTGCATTAATTTTTGTTTGTGTTTGACAAAGAATCAAAGGTAAGGATTTATTTGGTTAGGAATGGTGGAAGGTTAATATCAGCCTGATTTTGTGGCTTTCTCATATGAAAAATAAGGTTGTCTTTGTGGGTTTGTGTTGTTTGGACTACTTTTTATTTCGTTAAATGGAAAGAAACAGGTTTCACTTCTATTGCAGTAGAAAGTGGAGCTTGATCGTGTGATTAGGTTTTTTCCCAGCTTTGGAACCTTATTGATATGAATTTGTAACCACACAAATTAGTGAGTCTATAGCTTTCATCTTCTAGTGTTCAGGCATTCAATATTCAAATTACTGGGCATTCATGCAGGTCAAATGCCTCTGATGTCTTTTTCTATTTTAAATTCAAGTATAGGAAATAAGCATTATTTATTTGGAAAAAAATAGAATGATAGGAATAAAACCAAGGCAACAGACCGCAAGTCAAGCCATGCAGTTGGGGCATCTTATGTTGGGACATCAGATGTCTACTCGGATGATTGCACGTGTGGTTTAGCTTGAGAGTTTAAATAATTATTTGTAAATAGAGGAGTAAAATGTATGCTGAAAACAAACTTCAATGCTTAACGATTAAAGTGAATAGTGCCAATGAAGTACTTAAATACTTGCCATTACATATTCTGACAACAAACTTAATTACTTAACATAAAAACTTGAAAGCTATGGTTATATAAAGTAAATAAGAGTATGAGACTGAAGAGAATCTTAAGATTTGATAAAATTTTAAGAAAACCCAACTTTAGCAACTACTCAACTACAAAGTTGGTGTTTTTATTGTGTATAGATGGAGTGATAATCACTCATCTATGGTAGGAACGACGACATTCGGAAATGACTATTTTAGCCTCGGAGGAACAATGTCGTCTCCACTGAATTGCAACTATTTGCGTGGTCCTTAGCAAACTAAAGCTTTAGCACATCTTTTTTGAAAGAACATCTAGGCATAGTAGATTCCACCTAGCTTCCTAATTGAGCTACTCTGACAACAATTTCAAGGAACAATCCAAACTGAAAATTGTGGTAGGGTCCTCATGAAATGGGTTTCCTTATGATACTGTTATGCCAAGTGTCTACTTGATGAAAAGTGCTTTATGTTTCTTTTGTTTTATTTCTCTCGTTTATTTATTATTACTATTTTTTCGGAGGGGCAGGTTTCACGAATAAAGATATATCATTTTTAGATTGATCACTGCTTTTGTTAGGGAAGATGCAAGATTTAGTTCAGGTAATCTGCATCGTTACTTTTTAGGAGAGACTAAGGGTGATATGCAAAGTTCTTAGTTATTATTGATGCCTGATTAAAGTTAGGGAACCAAATGAAACTGCAATCTGGTATGTTGATGCAAGCTATATCTTCTGAAGGAAAAACTGGCTCATGTAACTTGATCAGTTAAAACAATGCATCTAATGGTAATGATCAACTTGATCTCTTAAAACAAAGCATCTAATGTGGTAATGGGCAACCTCATGCCATCATTCTTGGAACAATCTGTAAGGAAAAAGGCACTTGGCCTTTAGGATTGCATAATTAGGTTTTTAGTTCTGAAGAATAATGAGTCATAGATGTTTTTTTTTTTGGTATTGTATCTTTTCTGGGTGGTAAATATTTGAAAAAGATATAAGTGAATGGGAAATCTGAATTTCTCGTTGTATAGAGAAGAATGATATTAAGGCTTTTTCAATCTTTTGGTTTGTTGATGCATGATTGGGAGCATTTTTGCTTTGATGAATCATACCTTGCTGAAAAAGACCTCCCCATATCATGTATTGGGCAACAGTTTGTGAGGAGTTCAAAGGTGTATCATAATCTAAGTTAAAGATCATAGGATTATTACAAATTGTAGGGCGCTTTGGAGAGGGTGATGCGTAGATGAATCCCTCCACCACTAGATATCTTAAAAATAATTTTCAATGGATCTAGTTTCGGTGATCCGAGTGCGGCAAGCATTGTAGACATCGTTTGAGGTCAATGAAGGCTTAGCGAGTTTGCCTTACTTGGGACCTGTTAGACGTTAAGGAGTCTAACGACTACATTGGGGTTGAGATTGGGGCAGATTCATTTTTTATGGCCATTTCATCATCGTGGGAGACTTTTTTATGTAACTATGTAGATGTAGGGTGACAAAGCATACCCTTGGAGATTGGCTGTAGCAATTGAAGAGTCTTTTGATTTGGTTGCAAACATGAGATTAGTTTCTAGCATGTGGGGCGCATGGCTTAATGCCGAGGCAGATGAGCTAGCGGAAGGGGTGTGCTGGAAGAAGTGAGTGCTAATTAGCTATAGTTTTTCGATCTTAATCGAGGATGGTGATGGAACGCTATGTAGGTTGTTTCCTTTTTTTTTCTTATTATCTGGTGCTTGGTTGTTGTTCGGTGATGGGGATCATCTTTTTTGGCATCTTTTAAGTCTCTTAAGTTATAGGAGGGGCGTCATGATCTTTTTCCACTACTATCAATTAGTTTCTTTAGATTGTAGGTTTGAAAATGGGGCCTACGAGTGTATTACGAAAATCTTAAGTCATAAGGGCATTTAAGTTTCTTTAAGTTGTAGCTTTTAAAGTGTATTATGAGGGCCCTCGTTGCATCCGTGAGGACATTAATATTGTAAGACTGCCTTATGAGAAGAATGATTGCTTTCATATATCAACAAATAGAATGACTTGTGACTCTATTATGATTCTTGATTTTCGTCAGAGCACTAATTGACATTACTACCATTTCCCCTACAGTGTGTTACCTGGACTTTCCTCGATTGCATTGTGTGGGGGACCATAAACTACCCTCCTATTCATTTATTTGTCAACTTATTTAGGTTAAGTTAATGGTTTGCTTTGACTTTTGTGCTCAGTTGAAAAATCCTTCCAACGATGGAGGATGGATCAAAAAGGCTAAATGTGCAAATAGAAGAGACTCTTGCCTTTAGGGAGTTCAAAATTTTGGTGTTTCATATATGTGGTTTGTTTGAAGTTATAACATATCTTGAATGCATTCAAATTGCTGGCGAGCGATGGCTTTAGTTTGGTGGAGTTTTATGGCATGGATCATTGGGCCTAAGTATGCCAAATGAGACCTTTTTTTTAAATGGATGACAAGTGAGATTTAGGCCCTAGAGGTTCAAATATTGATATTTCACATATGCTTGATTGTTGGAAGTTGGATTTGTAACACCTATCATAGGCATTTGAAACCTTTGATGAGCTTTAAGGAGAGGTGATTAGAAGTCGCCAAGCACTTTTTACATGTTTTCAGGTGTTAAATAGATTATCAGGTTGGATGCCAAATTTTTCAGTCAAATTAATGTATGTTACAGCCGATGATCAGTTCACCTGGTGCACATATGTTTTCAGGGTGGTAACAGATTATCATATTTTGAACGATCAAATTAAGGGATGTTCCAGTGGATGATTGGTTCAAATGCGCGCACATATGCATGCTAACTATTTGCTTGGTGAGCTTTCCATTGATGGGACACAGCCCAAGGTGGTTTATCTTTTTGAAAGGTCCTGCTGAGAAAGTTTTGCTCGTAAAATCTTGAGACAAAATGCACTTGTATGTTTGTTTGTCAAAATATTAGATGGGAGCTGATATGCGTACTTCTTATCTTTATTTATTTTTAATGGTGAAGGATTATATTAATGAAAAAAAGGGGAAACCCCGTGATCGAGATGGTCAGTACAAATATGAAAAGAAAGAGATACAGACAGACAACAGTAGAAAAATCTCAAGGAGGGAGAATTCAAACGTCTCTAAGCTCTCTTTAGATACCTCTTCCCTAGCTAGCCATTAGCATCACTACTAGCTGACCTTCTGACACTACTAGCTGACCTTCTATCACTCAATCTTGAATCTCATCAAACCAGTGTGCAAATCTCCACGGAAAGGCATGAGACCCCTTAAATTACCTTATCACATTAAGGGAGTCTCCCTCCACTATCACTCGATTCATAAGACTACTCTCTAGAATTGTGATGCCCTGGAGAACCATTCTAACGTCTGCCTCATTAGAGTTGGTTATCCCAATGGGATGCTTATCTTTAATGAAAATCGGGGACTATTTTTGTAATATTGACACTTTTATTTGAAATGTTTGAAGTGCCCTCGCTGGCCACATCATCCTATACATTTCCATTAGCTATCCTTCATCACCATTCACTATGGTTCAGTTCCCACGTGGGCTAACATATCCTATACATTAATATCAACTACCCTTCATCATTCACTAGGGTTCCGAAGCGAGCAATTTCATAGTCCTATAGTTTTGAGAACTCTATGTCCTCTCGCGTTGGAGGCCTTCTTTGTGAGGCAGATGGTATCTGGCCATATGGCAAGTAGGATGCTACCAATGCAGAAAATGCAGGCTCTCTTGGCTGGTATTCGATGAATCATGGTTACTGAGTTAGACCGTCTTATTATCGAAGGAAACTTTTTAAATGTGATCTGTTGGAAGAGCAATGGTGTGACTTACCATCTCAGTCCTTGCCTCTGCACAATCCTATTTGCAGATTTGCTAGGAGAGGTTGGATGGGAAATCAAGTTGCCATTTTGACCAATCGCTCAAGATGATTCCATGTTTGTGACTGAATTGCTGATCTTCATACAAATCTGACAACATAGTCACAAAATAAATCTCAATAATATCTTCTTTCTCTGAATACTCTAATCGGGGAGCCCTGAAATTCCTTGCCCTTCCCAACATTTTTTCGAAGTCAAAACTTCCAAATCCCTGAACAACTGCAGGACACAATAAGGCATGTTACTTATGCCCGTTCTTTGGGAACTTGATATTTGGTTGAACAAAACCTGTAACACCAAATTTCAAAGATTGACAGGCTACAAAACCTGAGATATGAGATCATTCAACCCTGTATTTGAGATCTCTGATACTTTCAACTGCTTTGCATCATTCTAAAAAAACTGTTACAATACCTGAGATATGAGATCATTCATCCTTGTATTTGAGATCTCTGATACTTTCAACTGATTTGCATCATTCTAAAAAAACTGCTTCTCAGCATGCATATCTTGGTGTTCTTGCAATTGATTTCGGATTGCAGTCCCTTGATGGCCATCCCAAAGGTGTCATGTGGAAGGTAGATATCAGTTAAAATAGATTGAGCATACCTTCTAAAGCATTAGATGCTATTAAGAGAACTTTTAGATGAGAGAGAAGCAAGCTTATCTGTCTCTCTTCTGCCTTTCTGGGAGGTTTTGCCATGTTTTTTTTTCTCAAGCTCTTTAACTTTGTTCGCCCGTTGGTGACTAGGTGCTGGTTGTATCTTTTCCCATTTTAATAAATTTTCTTATCCAGCTGAGGCTAACAGGAAGAAATCAAGTGTTGGGTCATCAATATTGTGATTTTTACTTCTATAATTATAGAAGGTTTTTGTTTTGGGAGAGCTAGAGTACTAGTTAGAGTAATCAAACTCTGGAGCCCTTGATTTCGGTGCAGTTCAATCTATCACTGCTGTTAAAGGAGAAGAGGATTATGAAATGGAAGAGTTGAAAATCTGGATAGCATAGGAAGAGAATATTAGACACTTTTGTTTTGAATAGGAGAAAAGGAAGACAGTTACATTCACTAGTTCCATAGGGTGCAGGAACTCCTGTGCAAATGAGGATCAGTTTTAGTTGTTTCCACCTTCGAACAGACATTGTTTGGTCAAATGAGATTTATTTTATGAAGTAATGACCTCTTCTAATTTAGAATAAGTTTGTCAAGAAATTTGTATAGTGTACTGCATGGTCCAATCAGAAACAGTTTTGGGCTTTGCCATTTATTAAGCTCCCTCATCAGGCGATACACCATCCAAAATCTTTTGTAAAGATTTGATTGGAATCAATCAGACTGTTGAGCTCTGTTTCAGCATACTGTTTTGGGGACTGATGATATTGTTCAATCTCTTGGGTATCTCTTTCCATGGTGATTCCTTGAACTAGAGTGGAGAAAGGAATGAAGGTTGCAATATTCGTCATCCCATTCTGAACGTGGACATTTAATTTTAGTCTTCAAGAGATTCTCAACGTGCAATTTGAAATAGAAAAAACGTTTTAAGACTTCAGATTTCAATGAAATGAAACGTTTGTGAGGGGAGAGCACGAGTGTATATCTCCAGTGATCAAGTGGTTGAATTGGTAGGACTTCCACAAGACCATAAGTTGCTCTAGGTCCCTTTTGAAATGGGTGACCCTAATTCTTGATTAGAGAGGGGCAGGTGTGTGGCCCGCATTGGACCCGCTCGTATAGTTGGAGTGTTAGACGCCCAATTTTTTTTCCATGATAAATTAGTGTCTCGAGTGGTGAGATAAGGAGGGAGATTTGTGGGGGCACGATTGGCATGAGGATGAAAAGTTGCTAAAAATAAGGAAAAATTCGTTCTTGAGTTTTTTTTTTCCTGAATTTTTGCCATTTCTCACCACTTGGAGATGCTATCTTATCATGAGAAAAAAAAATCAGGGTAGCCAAACGTGTCATTACTATTTTAACTGTGGAGGAGTTTTAGAAGATAAAGTCTTATTATAATCCTCAAGATAATTAACGAAAGAGTGCTGCTAGGGAGACCCTTGACAAATCCCCACATGTCACATGGCATGAGGGGTATTTTTACCATTTTCATAGACAAAAAAGCCAAAAAGAAAAAAAACAAGGAAGAAGACGGCTAATGTTTGAAGAGGCTATTTGTTCAGTTCCACTCTTGCTCCCCCAACTCAGTTACCATATCCAAATCCTAGTTTTGCAATTTCAAGGATGAGAAAGCCAAAAACAAGGAAGAAGATGGCTAATGTGTGAAGAGGTTATTTGTTCAGCTCCACTCTTGGTCCCCAACTCGGTTATCCCTAGCAGTACTTGAAAAGAAATCACAAATCAGCAGAGTGGTTAAATTAGGACTTTTAGTTATAATCTCGTAAGACCCTTATTTGAGAAGGAAAAGGGCATCTGATTCCATCAATCTAGCCTTACATCAGATATGTTAAGACCCTTAGTTGACCCTTAGTCGCTAATTATCCTTGAGTACAGCTCCTTAAACCACTGTTTAGAAACTCTTAATCACACAAGCATTCCAAAATTAAAACCAAGTGAACTTGGGTGAGTCTATGTTTGATGTGGCTCGTTTTTAATTGACTCGGTCGACTCAAAAGAATTTTTTATTGCAACAGTAAGACCAAAATCGAGCCGAGACAGGCGAGTCAGTGATTAACTCACAGGAGTTTTTAACAGTGTTTCAAACTTTGATAGATGAGGTTCTACTCAAGATTGGATTTTCTAAGACTATCTTCTTTCCATATCTCCATGATTGGCCAATTACGAAAAGAAATTTGAATCCGTCGAGCCAAAGAAGAAGACTAAAACCAACCAGTTTCATGTACTAATTCAAAAAAAAAAAAAACTTTTTAAGGGAATAATGTAATCATGAATTGGAAAGGACTATAGAATTCCCTTCCTTACACCCCAACAAGAGAATAATACATCACCACCATCATACAATGAAATTAAAATAAAAGAAAATCAAGTCCCCCGTCAAGCCCTCAAAGGCACATGTCCAAGACGCAGCAACAACAAATGGCAGCACAACTGCAAGGCAAGAAAAAAAACAAAACATAAATGAAAAATCAATCAGGGAAGTTAGATGTATACTCAAGGCCCAACTACTGCTAGAAGGAAGAGCATGTTGAGGAACTTTACCATAGACTGATGATCCGGTGTATACCGTATACACCAGATCATCTCTTAAGAACAAACAAAATGAATAAATTGATAAAAGAAACAATGGAATTTCACAGAACATACCATCCTTTCCAGAACCCATCACCTCTACTCTTAGTTTCAATTGGAGGAGGTTGTTGGGGATACCCAGAACCATTGTTCATCGGATAACCGGCCGAAGGCGGCGGCGCAGCATAAGCTGCCGGAGGGTACCCCGGCGGGGGATAGGCTTGTGGTGGGTATCCTTGAGATGGTGGGGGATAGGGTTGAGGTGGGTAGCCTTGAGATGGTGGAGGGTACACGTTGGGTGGTGGTGGATAGACTGCAATATCAAAGCGCCATAAGAATCAAGATCAAACAACAAACCCTCACAAGAACAAGAAGATTATTCTAACAAGTTATAGAGAATGAGATGCCATAACAATTAAGATCCAACAACAAAACATAACAAGAGGAAAAAGATCATTTCAACCGTTGGTGCAAATTGGTATGGTGAATGAAAAATTGTTTAGAGCAAAGAAAGAGAATAAGAGAGAAAGAGAATAAGAGAGAGAGAAGTAATCAAGGCAAGCCGGAGCTTTCTCTTAGCTCTTAGGCTCCGTTTGTTTCAACTTAAAAATGGACGTAAAATTTGTTTTATGTTGTAAAAATGAACATAAAACAAAATTTACATCCGTTTTTAGGTCGAAAGAAACGGAGCCTTAAAGACTTTAATATTCCCGCTTATGCACGGAAATAAGTCCCGAGGATACAATGTCTACACTGAGAACATGGGCTGCACCCCAAGTTCAAAGCAACAAGTATGCCCTTGCAAAATGAGAAATAGAGAAGAGTCAAAAGAGGAGATGGTCTGTTAAAAAATGTGATCCAAAGTAGAAGATAAAAAGACATGAAGGGACCCTTTAAAATGATAACACCTTTTGACAACAAGAATCTTTTGAAAGGAAATACCATGTTACAGAAGTTTCTCTTTGAAAAAACCTCATTTTTCTATTTTACAAAATAAAACATTTTAAAAATATCCAACACTAAGAAGTTCCAGAGATTTGAGAAGGAGAATTACCAGGAGGAGGAGCTTGGGTTTGATCGTAGTGACTCATGTTTAGAGGAAGGAAGGTTTTGTGTTCTTGAGAAGGGTGGTGAGAAAGAAAAGGTGCAAGGGGGAGAGAATGAGGGTTAGGTGTTTAATGAGGTGGGATAGGTTGGGTTCCTTGATATAAGAGGATTATGATGCCGGCTAAAACGCGTAAGAGAAGAGCCCACGACAAAAGAAAGATTGAAAGAAGGGAAAATGGTTTTGTTGTTGTGCTTGTGGCTTATGTATTTATGGAGCCGGAGTTATTCAGCTTACCTGTGAGAGACAAGTGGGTGTGAACTCCTTTGTTGTGGTGAAAAGATTTTAGAACTTAAGAGTTGTTTAATGTTGAAATTGCCAAGAAAGTCTCCTTTGGATTATCTAAATAAAAATGTTTAACAACTACTATTGACAAGGAAGAGATGATGCCTTCTAAGTAAACAATTTTAATAACTTAAAACCCATGAAAGAATAAATAAATAGAAGGAATGCGATAACAAAGACAAGTTTGGGGTTGTTCATCTACCATAAAACTGTCTTTATCTGCTTAGGCTTATTCATAGGGTTTTGAATGTCTGGTTTGGATGGTTAGAAAGCACTAAACCGATGAACATTTATTTTAATCTCATGTCTTTTTTTGTCACTTAGGCTCCATTTCTTTCGACGTAAAAAATGGATGTAGCATTTGTTTTCTGTGAGCGTAAAACAAATTCTACGTCCATTTTTACGTTGAAAGAAACGGAGCCTTAGCGGACCATTGGACACTATGGACCATAGGACACTAATACAGTTTGCACACTTCAAACTTATACATTGTCACAAGATGTGATTAGTTGGCTTAAATTTTTTTAGTAAATTTGGATGTTGATCATGATTGGGGCTATCTTAATTGGTTGGCGTAATCAAATGAGATCGTACGGTGATTAGATGAGATCGATCAAGAACAAGTACAATTAGGACCGTGGGATCGTGACCAGACACATACCAATTGTCAGAAGCAATCTGAACAGTAGATTCACGACCAGTCGTGGTCTAACAATCAAATAATCGCCCTCGTCCAATCTGGACTACAGACTTGCATTTGACATGATCTTGATAAAACATGGATCGTAGAGTTGAGATTAGGTGTGATCGAAGGGCCAGTTTGGATTGCAAGAAAAGCATTTCTGAAGGAAATTTTTGTTACAAATTTTTTTTTCTTTCCACAGTTTAGAGGGAAATGGCTTGATTATGCCTTTTTTTTTTTTTTAAATGGAAAAAAAAGAAAAAGAAAAGTTGAATTGGGTTGGTCATGTGTAAAAAAAAAGTAGGAAATTTTACATATATATTTTCCTTTGGGAAGTGATAAATTCGCCCCTTCTTATTACTTGGGACACCCACCAGCAGTGTACGACTGTACGTGGCAATCAAGCCCATTGGATCCTTCTGACATGAAGTAAAATCAATGCCTCTGGGGCGGATATATCACTTCCCTTTCCTTTCCAAACTTTTCTAGAAAATTCTTGCAACCCAAACAAGGCCTAAAGGATCGTATTACAACCTGCATTGACCATGTGCGATCATCCAATTCCACTTGAAAAGGCACCAATATGTCTATAAAAAGACGAATGACCCATCAATTGAGATACACAACGAAAATACAGTGGAGATTACAAATTTCTAGTTTTTCTATATGCTTTCTACCGCAAAGTTTCCTCTTTATTCGTATTTCTATCTGGTATTCTGTTTGCTAAAGAAACAGAAGCCAGTTTGGTGATTCACAAACTTGCAAAATCCAAATGTGTTTGAGTGTGTTTTCATTTGTTCACAATATTAACAGACATGAGTACACAGACTGCTTTAAATTCGTAAAATCCTACACGAATCAATTCATTAATTGGTAGGTGTTGAGAAATACTGTAAAGTTGATAAAATAGAAGTTCAAGTGTGAGAGAGAGTGTTTTGTTCGGTCCCCTATGGCTTACCAACATTTATAATCCTGGTTAATGTTGGGAGAATTGAACAAAAGCGTAGATAACTTACTTGGATGCAGTTGTCTCATTACTGTATCAGACATTTGTCTTGACTTTGAAGTAAGAAGCCAGAACACCGGGGACAACAAAGCCCTTAGGCAGGAGCCACAAAAATACGTTCCGACTTCTTGTCACGGATGACTTCTCTGGAGCTCCTACTATCCAGTAGACATGAACAAAAACCCGCCCAACAATCTCATAATTTGGCAATGTAGAATCCTTTTTCACAAGTTCAAATGAATAAGCTCAAGGAGGAAAAAGGCCTCTTAGTGTAGACAAAAAGGGGATTGAATGTGGAGACAAAGAGATTGAGAGAATGAGAGTGTACCACTAATTTAATTAAGAAACTTGCAATGTCTCTCTGAAGTGCACCTTGGCTACCAGTCAGAGGGGAATTCATAAACTTTTCCATGGATTCGTTTTATTTGGAGACCTATCACCCGAGAACTCGTGGACCCAACCAAAAGATATTAAGGACACACAATTTGGAAATAAAAATTATAATGTTAATATTAACCCAACGTTGTATAGAGTCAGTGAGCCAATAGACTACAGACTGGTCGATTTGCCAGTGTTGGTTTAAAATATAAATTATATCAACAACATACAAAAAGCAACCCTATAAAATCTTCTCAATGAGTCCATCACCTTTGCTGCCTAGTAGAAGCAGAAGCCAAATCATCTGCCGTCACAGGCTTGTGCAACTGCATCCATGCAAACAGGATTTAAGATGGCATGATATACCTTACAGAGTCAGTTAAATGCTATCTACATGCGATTTATAATGAAAAGAGAAAGTAGGGTGACAGACAGATTTAGACATATTATATGTGTGTGTGCCCACCTATGTATGTATATATTCATGCATTTACGGCTAGAAATAGCTTTTGGATGCTGAGTCACCGTGCATGTCATTAAACGAATCCTAGAGATATTTTGTGCCAAGTTTATGTTATTCTCTGGTTGAGAGAAGCTTTGAATCTTGGTTTTTCATGTTACATATAGATATTGTAGCTGCTGCTCCTCAACCACCCCGGTTTTGGGCTTTGTATTTTCCCCGTTTTGGTTTTAATAAAATAGTTTTGCTTCCATTAAAAAAAGGGATTTGCTAGGGCCCATTGCAAAAGGCATCTCGCAGCTGATCTGTCGCATGTCAGACCAGCCACCTCGTGAATAAAGACAACAGCTTTTGTCTCCATTCACGAGGTGATTGGCCTGACATGCGACAGACCGGCCGTGAAATGCCTTTTGCGATGGACGCTAGCAATTCCCTTAAAAAAAAGGTTTATTTTGGGTGACGGGCTAGGAACTTTCATCAGCAAGGTGACTTAGATTGATGGATACGTAGATAAATATATTGATATACAAATCGACATGCACTTGGGTAGTAAACATGCATGCATTCATGCGCATTGCATGGGAGCAAATTACCCACATGCATCAGTGAGGTTTTCCTACATGAAGAAATATGCATGCAAGTTATTCTGTAGTTACAGATAAGCCAGCAAGGGAATTGAGCAAAACTTACAGCATTTGCCACAGAGAACCAATGAAAAAATCGTGGAAATGCATCATCATTTGAAGGAAGATTGTCATGATTCCAATATGTTATATTTTGAAAATTTGCACGGGCCTCCCAACAATTGGAATTCTCTTCAGAAATTTCTGAATCTTTTCTTTTCCCCGAGTTCATCCTTTCCAAGACAAATCCTGCAGATTTAATCCACGTACAAAAGAATCAAGGACAGAAATAATAAAAATGGGATCATGAAACACAAATTAATCAACGGTCCTGGCAAATCATAAGTAGATAGTGTCACATGCTTATGAACATGTGATAATGTAGGAACATGCATATCCAGGCACTAGTGTAATAGATATTTAAAGCATGAAATTCCAGCATGGACTTTAGTACATCCATAAGCAAGAAAGCCATCCATAATGGCTTAATCACATTGAACAACTAGTGACATGCATTGTCACACATGTCGTGGTAAAGGCAATAAAGAAGTACAATGTAATAAAGTATAAGAAAGTACAACGACCAGTCTCCCCTCTAAGGACCCCAAACTCTATGTCAGTACCCATAGAGTTACGAGGTATTATTGGTCCTATGCCGATCTAACAACCCATGAATAAGATACAATTACTTTTCTATGAAGCTCAATAATGTTGCATACCAAATATCATTATCTGCATTAATGAAATGCAAATCATAAAATCGTTCCATTTTTATTTATTTTTGCCGTTCCAACCATTTTGGTCTAATTTCAGGAATTTCTGTTAAAATTCAGATAAATAATGACGTGGAAGGAATTCGTGAATATTTCGTTTTGGTGGGGATGGAAATGGAAACATTCAGGTTATTTCGAAGAAATTCAAAACCATGGTTGAGATTACGGATGGTATTTGGAACTCCAATTTTCAAGAAAATTCTAACTTGCACAAAGCACATCGTATACACACATGTTGCAAACTTGCAATGCTTACATCAATGTTACATGGATTCCTCCAGACAAATTATTCGTGCTAGATATGAGCTTAACTCTGACATCACAGATTAGGTATGAGTAAATGAGTAACACTTCCAGACTCTGATTTCTACAAACCATAGGTTTTTCACTTATGTCCAAGAATCCATCCTAATAATAATCTTTTGTTATGAAAATAGAGCGTTACATTCACATAACCAATTGCAGTTGGCATTGTATTAAATATTATAATCCATTATTAAAAATATTGAATTTCAGAAATAGATTAAAATATAGGAACAATTCCGTGCCCGGTTTTTCAAAGGTTTTCAAGTTTGACCCTCTCTAAATGTGTTGAACCCCGACCCTACTCATGCAACATGGATTAACATAAGCACAAAGCCAGCTCCTCAAGAATATGAAGGCCAGCAATGACTTTTGGTGCTAGTACATAATCATAAGAGCTAGGTATATGAGCATGGTTAACTGAACTGTAAAACCTTTTAACTGCGGCTGAGGAGACTCAAACCAAAGAACCTAAATCCAAGTCGTCTCGTAACCACTTGCCTATGTAATGGTTTCCAACCAATTTATCTAATTTTTTTTTAAATTACAATCAACCCTAATCAGTGCTTAGATAGAAGACTTGAGGGACAAATGTAGAAGGATAATGACAAACTTAAAAATAGATAAGGATAAGAATAAGGATAATAAGAATTTTCTTAGAAATAGATAAGGATAAGAAAAATTGTAATCTAACATATTTGCCTACTCAAGCTTAATCTAATCCAATGGTGAGATCTCATATATTATAACAGGCCCCCTCAAACGTGTGTGGGTTGAAAATCGACATATTTTGATTAAGTAAAATGCCCCATAAGAAAGGTAAGTCAAATCTTTAGATTTGATGCATACTAGTTGATCTGTTAATGAGTGTTTGCTGATGATTATGACTGATATGTGTTGCCGTTAATGCAGAAGGGGACATAGGTTGTAAGATGGGCTGCAAAGTGGGCTTATGAAAGCCAATGCGTCTCGATGGACAGTTGCCTTTAATGGGCAAGCTAGGAAATGATAAGTGAGTGCACATGGGCCAATTTTGAGTACCAATCCTAATGGGAATAGAATTACGCTTTTCATCTTGGGCTGGTTTTGGGTACTAATCCTCATGGGAATGGGATTATGCTTTTCCTCATGGCCTGATTTTGGGTATCGATCTTCATGGAAATGAAATTTACTCTTTTTCCACATGGGCTTGTGTTGGATACCGATCTTAATTGTAATGGAATTGCTCTTTAAAGTAATCATTTCAAGAGAACTACATCACTTCAACGTAAGAGAACTACCATTGCAATCACGTGGCTCGACTGAAAAAGACCAAAAAAAAAAAAAAAAGGGTTTCAAAACCCGAAACTCATGAAGAAGAGCAACCAGCGATTCGTCGGGTGAGACAATTTGGAGTAAAATGAGAGGTTCTAAATACAAGGTGGAAATCTGAGAAATTTTGTTATTTTTTGGGTAAAGCCAGAAAGGATGTAGGGGTCAAGATAAGGTGCTTTTCTGCACCCTTTAACATGCTTTTGGCGAGCTGGATCAGATGGTACCAAAGACAATCAAGGGGGTGTTGGTGCAGGAATTCTACCAGGGTGCGGCAACAGCGATCTGTTGGAGAGTCGGCAATTGTGAGATCCATGACGACAGAGATCGAGCCTAGAAAAGTAAATTCTATTCCATTTGTTGGGCTTAGCGACAAGCACAATCCACTCGTACTCGTCGACAGATACGCTGCTAACGCTTCTTGGTGGTGTCAGTGCGCGGCAAAATCTAAAAGCACTCCTTTTCATGATGGTGATCGAGCTCAGCTTCAGTAACCTTGGGAGCTAAGGGGGCGGAGATGCAACTGGCCTTCTTTTCAAGCTTGTGGGTGGCTTTCCCCAATTCAATATCTTCTTGTTGGCCTTGCAAGCGGTAGCTTACACTTCTTGGCAGTGCAACCCTGATATCTGACCTTCTTGTTCACTGGATATTGCAGGGAGGAGGGGCGTCAAAGGCTTCATTAGCCGACCCCAACTAGTTAGGGACAAAGGCTTAGTTGAGCTGAGTTGAGTTGAGGGGCGTCAGAGGCTTGAATCTTGCGGGGAGGAGGGATGTCAAATATCAGTGTTACTATAATATCTGACCTTCTTCTTCCCACTCGGCATCCGCTATCATCTCCGTCATCCCATCACTTCCCATCAACGACTGAGCAAGGCCATGTTAAACAAGGATGTCCTTCACTCCCATCTGCCATAAGACGAAATTGCCCTTTCCATCAAACCCATTGTTGAACTAGGTAGAGCTCGATTTTACCACCATCTCAGATCACCCTAGATGTGAAGCTCTACCTCGAACAAGAATTTCTCAAACGATCTTTCTATCTTCCGATGATCATTGTAACCGTATGAAAAAACAATATACAAGAATTACAATGGGATTAACCTGCAAACACCCGTGAATTGCAAGCCTTTCCTTAACTTCTCAACCAAGACCCTACACAAGAGAACCCTGTTTTTCTTTTTTTTTTTCTTTTTTTTCTTTAAAAAAAAAAAAACAAGAGAAAACCCTGAGAAGCACTCCTCTCCCCTTTCTTTCTCTCTTTCTCACCTCGCACAAGAGAAAACCCTCTCTTGTTTGCCACCCACTATAAGAGCAAACCTTCTCATGCTTTTTACATCATAAAATTTCCCAAAACCTACAAAAAAACCTCTTATTAGTTTCCAACTACAGATAGGAAACAAGGCAACTTTCCCAACACCTTTGAAAAAGCTTGACACAAATGGCATGTTTAGTAACCATGAAAAAAAAAATCAATGAATTCCTATTTATCTAGTATTTGCCCAACATGAAAGAGGAGCAGAGAGGGTTTGTGAGAGAGATTTAGAACAGGCCAAACAGCTTATTTCTGTTCATTGGACATAGGTTGTTCTCGTTTTTTTTTTTTTTTTTCGAAAAATTAGGACATAACCTGTTGTTTTCATTCCAAAAACTTCACCAAGAAGAAAAAGTAATGAATTCCGAGCAATATCATGTTCACTCAATGCAAATTATGCAATTCAACCAAAACTTAAAGTAATTCCAAGAAAATTGAAATAAAAATATTTACCACAATACCCTTCGGGCAATGGAATCGAGGCACCTTGCAACTTCCTCCCTCTAAATGAAGCCTCCTCCACCTCCAAACCCTCTACAACGACACCTAACAACAAAAAAAAGATTGAAAAAAGAGAGAGTAGACGATGACCAAATCCGAGAATTAGCGAAAAAACAGAAAGAGAGGAATAAGAAAATCACCAGTTTTTTTGGGTTTGAAATAGTGAGAAACATCAGAGGGGCCATCGTGCTTAATGCAGCAGGGGAGCTGATGAATCTGACCCGTCAGATCTGGAATCGGTTTCTCAGTGCAGAGATCGATTCGTCCGGAGATTGTGTTTCTAAGACCATCGATCGAGTCTCCTTCTTCCTCCTCCATGAATCCAAAATGCAAAACCCTAACCCTAGTTTTCCCCTTTTCCTCTTTATATGCTTTTTACGGTTTCACCTGATTGAAGGTGTCCCGCGCTTTTTCGAACTCTAGAGCCTGGCATAATGATACATATAATAACCAAGTGATCGGCCCCGCCACGTGACAACAGCATAATCCTGACCGTTCATTCCGGGGAGCACAAACCCTCCAATTGAATAATTCTAAGTTTCTAACTTTCTAATTAACTAAAGGAAACTGATATCCCCACACCATTTTATTATAATGGCACTACTCACTTTGTTAAATTTCTTATCCCCTTTTAAATAAAGAGGAAAATGTTTACACTCGAAAATATGTACTTGTTAAAGTAAAAAAAGATTCAATAAGTTGTTTTGTTAAAAAACTACTTGATATTAAAAATTCACATGTAATGGTAAACCCAAAGAGGAGCCACATGTGCCACGAGTAGGCCATCCCTAAAAGAGAGGGGCCACACTTGAGGAGGAGTGTTAAAGTACAACGAGATATTGAACAATTTAAGCTTCTGGAGTAATTGGTTGTTTCCCGGTACTCTTGTAACTAAATTTTTACGAGGTATTAATAGAGCCGTGAGTTAAAATATAAGGTATTTAATTGTTACAAAGAAATTACTCCTAAAAATGTGTTGTTTTCTTGAATAAATTATTGAATTGGCACATAGCGTATGTTGTTTACTTGTATTGATTAATTAGGAGTCTCTC
Organism: Tasmannia lanceolata; assembly: GCF_043159265.1. Classification (NCBI taxonomy): domain Eukaryota; kingdom Viridiplantae; phylum Streptophyta; class Magnoliopsida; order Canellales; family Winteraceae; genus Tasmannia; species Tasmannia lanceolata. The sequence continues at coordinate 55,938,736 of NW_027518692.1, forward strand.
TTTAAATTCCTTGCCCTGTTTGGATTGCAGGAAAAACAGTTCTTAAGGAAAAAATTTCCTTTGGATTTTTTTACTTCCACAGTTTAAAGTGAAATGATGTGTTTTTAAGTATATTATTATAAATTAAAAGTCACATGTGGTTTATTTAAGTCACTTTTTTTTTTCATACTTAGTCAAACAATGGGAAAGCATGAAATTTTAGAAAAGTTTTTCTTTTCCAAACTTTTCCAAAAAAAAAATAAATCCATGCAATCCTAACCGGGCCTATTCAATCTGTACTTAGCATTTTATGACAGGGGATTGTAATTTTCCGTGCCATAGTTAGGATGTTTGCCAATGGGGGTGCCCTTGTATCTATTTTTTGCAAGGATGCATGTGAGTCTAGCATTCCACTTTATATAATAAGATCCCATTAGGCCTCCTTGCGGAGGATATGCACGATTGCCAAGTGTAGGAAATAAAAAACAAAACTTTCATTCACACTTTCTAAATCGCCATCCGTGGGACTCGAACCCACGACCACGTGGTTAAAAGCCACGCGCTCTACCAACTGAGCTAGAACGGCTTAGACATTAATTCACATACACTTTATATACATAACAACATTGTTAAATCCCTGCCCAAATAATGATAATATTATACTCTTGTAATACAAGTAGAGGGGCTAGGATCGTCCAATAAGGATCAAACTTATAGGAATGGGTCAGACTTGTGAGTGTCCATATCAACTAACTCATTCAAGTAAAATGAAAAGGGTAGCCCCATGGCCATGGGTGATTTTTAGAAGAAAAAAAGAAGGGAAGTGATATATTTGCCCCTTGGGAAAATCTCCTCTACTGCATTAACGACTACTCTTTTACACTAAAATCTAGATAGGGCTGTCCCAAGTTACAAAATGGGGTTAATATATCATTTACCAAAACAAATTTCCCACAATAATTAGCATTTTTTCAATAATAAGATCTCTCAATGTCTCTCTCTCTAGAACAAATGATACACTCACAAATGACCTATTCATGCCATTTTTTACTTGGTACAGCCCTTTCTAATGTAAAAGAGTAGCAATAAATACAATAGAGAGGGTTGTCCCAAGTAAGAAAGGGGGGTGAATACCTCACTTCCATTCACAAAATTACTAGCAATAACAGGTTAATCATGCACCAGAGGGTTGATGGAAGTTCTAAAGTTGCAAAGTTCAGTGGGCCCACAAAAGTAAAAACCAAATATCTCGTGGAGTGATTGGTCAATCCCCTGACATTATCTGCTTCCTACTCAATAATCCACAACACCCAATATGCATCAAATATTGGAACCCAAAACTCTTCCCTCTTCAGTTCTGAGTTTCTCCTGCAATGGAGAAAATCACCCTCAAACCCACCTTCTATCCTCTCAATTTCTCTGTTTCCATTTCAACACTAGGGTTTCATCCCCCATCCCTGAAAACCCTAACCCCCATTCATGCCAGAAAGCTTATGGTAACGAGAGCTGCTGTTGCTGTTGAACAGCAGTTACAAACAAAGCTCTCTCTTATAAAAATAGGCACAAGAGGGAGGTATGTTTACCCTCATTCAAAATTAATTATTGGGTTTTTTTTTCTGCTGCTTAATTTCTCATGGGTTTGGTTGTTAAATTTAGATTGTGCTTCAGGTATCTCATTTAAAATGCTATTGCTGATATGGGTATCTGTTTTTTTTCCTCATGGAATTGGTTGTTCTAGTTTGACTTTGCTCCATTTATTTCTTTTATTAGGTCATTGCTATTTTGGGCATCTCATGTTTTTTTCCTGGGTTTGACAGTTTTTGATACTTTGGCTCCATTGTTTCTGTTTTTTTAGGGTTGTGCTGTATTGGTTATCCCTTGTTTTCTTATGGGTTTCGTTATTTTAATTAAAATTTTCTTAATTCAATAATTTTATGGGTTTGCTGTTGTTTGGTTACTTCATAGTTTTCTAATGATTAAATGTTGGATAAAATAGAAATGGATGATCTATGATATATAGCTACTACGGTTTTGGGACTGTTGGAAGGTAATAAAATAGTATACGAAATAACTTATGGGGGCGAATGCACTTCTCGATCTGAAGATAAAACCTTTGATTGAAAGATATGTTTGCTGACTGTTGAAGAAGAGAAAAGTCTGAGTTGTGCCACTTGGTCACTCTTCTTAATAATCGTATTCATCCCCTACGTTGCAATTGGGATCCGCGAATAGGCGCTCCAAGATAAAACAGCCCGCTGACTCCATTAGACGTGCACTCGCTTATTGGTTCTCTTCAAATCACTTTAGAACTGTGCTCAAAAGGTACAGAGGAGGAACAAAAAGCAAAAATGCTCAAGGAGAATAGATCGTTTTTTGTATTCGGTGTTTTTTGGGCATTGGAACTACTTTCTCTTTATAGAGAAGAACACACCCCTTGGAGAAGACGAAACGTCTTTCTACAAAACACTGGGCATTGGAACTACTCTCTCTTTATTAAGAAGAACACACCCCTTGGAGAAGAGGAAACGTCTTTCTACAACAGTCACTTCTCATCGCTGTTTGGAGAAGACAATCCACAACCAATAGAAAACAGCCACAAAAACGGCAACAAAGAGGAAAGGATGTCTAAATTGTGTATGTCTGCAATTAAAATTGTAGGATTTTGTGTTTAAAAAGTAATTGTAAATTTAGAACAGCAAACACACTATTTTGGACGGAAAATACAAAGCCGTTGGGAAATAAAAAGGAATAGTTTTAATACCCAAACCTAGACCTAGACCCGACCTCAGACACTGCCCGACCAGGCATGCGGATGTGTGTGTTTACGTTTGTTCATGACTTCATGTTATAATGAGCTCACCCAAACAAATCCAATGCCCCTTGAAAGGCCCAAGCCTTTGTCTCTACACCACCTCTTATAAGGAGGCAAAAATTTCTTCAACTTGCCAATGTGGGACTAAATGTTTTGCATTGGATTTCAAACACTCTCACAACACACATGGTCTTGGGTTTAAGTTTCAAGGCAACACTATAATACAAGACGTTTCAAAGCAAGAGGGAGATTCTTATTTTTAATCATCGCTCCAAAATACAAAAATTCCAACATTAAGGCAGCTTTAAATACTTTTCTTTATTGGTTCTTTTCTGAGGTTATTGCTGTTTTGGCTCTCTCTTTTTTTCTTGTAGGTTTGGAAGTTTTAGTTAGAGTTTACTTTAGAATGTGTTAATCGCTGATTCCAGAACTTGCTTTTATGACTTCAGATCTTTTATTACTGTTTACAATTGTTGATTTCTCGCGTTCCAAATTTTGGGTATCATCTGTACGGTGCAGTTAATATTCGAGGATTTTAAATCGAAAAAGGGCTTTTGAAAATTGGATTTTTTAGGTCATTCATTCTTCCTATTTAAATATTGTGTGAAAGAAATTCAGTTGCCTAGGAATAGGTGCAAATAGGAAATAAAATGGGTTGCCATTTGGCTCTAATGGAATTTTGCCTTGGTTAGAATGCTGATAGGTTTTATAGTGGCATTATTTGGTTGGAATGGGCTTTCAAATTCAGCAGTAGGAGGGAGGGAGGGAGGGAGGGAATGGACTGATGGATTCTTGAAAATCATTTCTCTGAGGGGAGTATTGTAATTGCTATAATTTTGACTCATCATATTATTGTTAGTTTTATGGATTAATTGGTATGACTTTTCTGTATCTAGAGGAATACAATTATCCAACTTTTCTCTATCTAGAGGAATGCAATTATCCACAATTCTTTTTTGTGAAACAGATTCATTTCAATATCTGCCAACTTTTTAATAATATGTGATTATTTCTATCTTGTGATGGATGCTTGAATTCGTAATCCGTCTGTTGGATGATATTCCTTCTGTTGTGTTTGTAGGACAGTCCACTAGCACTTGCCCAGGCTTATGAAACACGGGACAAGCTCATTTCAACACATTCAGAGCTAGCCGAAGAAGGAGCTATTGAAATTATAATTATCAAAACAACAGGTGATAAAATACTAAATCAGCCACTTGCAGATATAGGTGGTAAAGGCCTCTTTACAAAAGAGATAGACGAGGCACTTTTGGAGGGTTCAATCGATATTGCGGTTCATTCTATGAAGGATGTGCCTACATATTTCCCAGATGGCATGATTTTACCATGTAACCTTCCTCGGGAGGATGTGCGAGATGCATTTATTTCCTTGAGTGCAGCTTCTCTAACTGAGCTTCCAGCTGGAAGCATTATTGGGAGTGCTTCCCTCCGCAGACAATCTCAGATACTCTACAGATATCCATCACTCAAAGTAAGAGCGTAATTTGATGTTACATTACTTGTTTTTTTTTTTTTTTTTTTGAAAGAGGCAGCCAATTTTTATTAAAAATCAAAGAAGACCGAGTTGGTCAATACAAAGATGGAAAAAAACAAAATATTAAGAACCAGAATAAAGCTAAGAGACTAATCAAGGAGGAAGAGAATAAAAAAGCACCAAAGATTCCTTGGAAACTCCAACTCTAGCAAGGCTATTTGCCACCTCATTGGCGGATCGGCGCACATGCTGAAATACTACTGCGGAATCTCTCATCCAGTCAAACATCTCATCAGACATCTTGTAAAATCTCCAAGGTGGCTTTTAAAGGCCATTGCGCCATCGAATCACATTCAATGAGTCCCCTTCCACCACCATGTTATTTAAGCCATCTCTTGCTATGACCTCAAACCCACTTGTTACATTTTGGTAGAAAAAGTACATTTCTAGAGATTGCAAACATGATGATTAAAGCATATGATTGAAATTCAACATATCTATAAATGGTAAAATCATGTAGTTTTAGTCTCTTTAAACAATCATGTTCTCCATTACAATGGTCCATTATTTGGGTGCCATGAGCCTTTGTAAATTGGTCTATCGTCACAATAGAGCTGAGAGCTAATGCCAAAGTGTCTTCGTTTCTTTGTCAAAAGAGCTGCTTCATGATTTTCCCTGTGATAGATATAATATAAGTTCCTTTCTACCTTCTTGAGCATCTGTTTACTCTCTGAGAGATGTCGTCCAAATTCCATAACGTGTAAGATGCAACAATTTCCCTCAAATACAAACTCGCCATCATGTCAATGTCTAAATTAATCTTTTCAAGAACCAGTTCTAGCTATAGTTAGCAATACTTCTCGTTTTATTGGGATTTCGCGTTTTAAACATTCAACCTTGTTTTATGGATTTCACATTTTAAATGATGTCACTTTGCAAAAACAGTTCAGCTCTTTAATCGGTTACCCTGTTTTCTTGCTTCCACTTCATCTCAATTTCCATTTTAATTGTCTCTTTCCTCCCCTATCATATTAAGACATGGGAAATCTTTTTTTCTGGCTACCCACCCACCCCCCCCCCCCACCCAATTCTCCTAGGCATCTTTGGTAGTTCGTTTGACCATATCTCCCTATCCCCAGGTCCTCCAGTTTCTTATCTAAGAAGAAACGAAAAGGACCACCTCACTTGAATTCATTATAAATAATATGGGTTAGTTAAATATGATGTGAGATGAATGAATCATGGGTTATTTTAAATTTTAGAACTTGATTATATTTGTTGATTTTTAAGGATTTTTGATACATGCATGCAAGGCTTTTTTGAAACGATGCTATTTTATAGCCATCTTTTTTACCCACAGTTTTTTTCCGCTGCTTTTTTTTTTTCTCAAAATTTCTTAAGCTGTAGACATTTTAAGCCCATTTTTTTCCGTTGCCTTTTTTTTTTCAAAATTTCTTAAGCCATAGACATTTTAAACCCATTTTTTGGTCTTGACGCTTCTTTACCGTGGTTCAAAAAGAAGGTTGTAAAACAGCATCGGTTAAAAAAAGCCTTGCATGTATGTATCAAAATCCTTAAAAAATCAATGAACCAGGTTCTACACCTTTGGCAATAACATCATAGTGGTTTTGTCTTCATTCACTTTCAACGTCAGAATTCATTGTCCTTTAATAAATTACCATTACCTTTCTAAAAAAGACATCAGAATGGTTTGTTCCAGACTTATGAGTTATGATTTGTGTGTGTGGGTGTTTGGGGGTGGTCAGGATTAGAGGATATGAATCAGGTCACTCCCAATTCAGGCCACAGATAACAATTTTTTTTTAATGTCAACTCAATAGTGTAAGTTTTATTTGCTTATTTCTCTTTCAAAAAAAAATGTTTTATTTGCTTATTTTCTTTTTCTTGCTGAGGAGATCATTTGGGGTACGTTGAAGTCATTTCTAAGGATTTCTCGCTGAGGAGATCAATTTGGAGTCGGTTGGGGTGCCATAAATTTGCATTCCTTGTTTGGTGGGCAGTCAAATGGCCAAGGAAAACCATCTTTAACTTCAAATTACTTTGATGTACCTTACCTGATATCTGAGTAATTTCAATCAATAAGATAAGACTAGGGCCCTCGTTCTTGACAGATTGAGCTTTCATGAGTTTTTTCATTGGACTGACCCTGCAAAACCTTTTAGTTCTCGTCATTTAAGCAAAGAATGTTTCCGGTTAGCTTTTTAAAGTATTTTATGTTAAATATAAGAATGGTTAATAATTTTGGTAGACTCAATGGAAGGCTATTCTGAGCAAGTTAATTAACATGCCCAAACTCAGGAGTAACTTTGCTTTCCAATATGCCATTAGGCCTCTTGATCTTTGTTTTAGGCTCTCAAAATGAGTGCCATATCTTCTACCATCAAATTCTTTCATTCATAGATATTTGATTACTCTGATTTTGGAATTGGATATTTTCCAGTTCTTATCTCTATAAATTGAATGCCGAATTAGAATGACTTTCAGTGTGAGTACTCTCAAAGAGTTCACTTTTCTCATATCAGAGCAAGTGTCTTTTGCATGTTCTTTATAGCATTTATTTAATTTAATTCCCTTATTGCAGGTAGTCAACTTCAGAGGCAATGTTCAGACAAGGCTGAGAAAACTTAGTGAAGGGGAGGTTCAAGCAACTTTATTAGCATTGGCAGGTTTGAAGCGCCTAGATATGACAGATAATGTCACTTCTATTCTCTCTGTTGATGAAATGCTTCCAGCAATTGCTCAAGGGGCCATTGGAATAGCTTGTAGAACCAATGATGATAAGATGGTATGTCTTAACATTATCCGTTGCAACCTGACCACCACTTAAAGAATGTGTCTGAGATAGCCTGGAATTCTTCAAATTATATTAAAATTTGTGATAAAAAATGGTAAGTGTAGTTCAAGCAATATTGTGCCACGTATGGTACCGACTAGATTTGTGTAGTTAGTAGTTAGATATGGTTGTGAGACCCTAAAGATGACATCTGATGATCTGCTTCAACAAACCATAGAGAGACTCATGGTGACTAAACGGTACAAAAACCAACCCAACCAAGCCTAACACAAAGAATTGAGCCAATTTCACGAGTAGCCAGATGGACCAGGTAACTTTGGATGAAATAGTTAAGTTTATAAAGGGCATCATCAGTTTTAAAGTGTCAGAGGTTTTTTCCGTAGATAAGCTGGGATCGAACCTGTGACCTCAAGGTTTCAAAGTGTCAAAGCTGATGGGCATTCTGAGTGAACTGGAATTTTTCAAGTTTGAGTAAAGCATCTATAGGGATTCTTAGAAAGAACTATAGAGACTTGGAGTAAAATCTTTTGCATCAATTATGTTATGATAATTGTCTAACCAGAGTTGAGATTTTTAACTCATGCAGGCGGAGTACATAGCTTCATTGAATCATGAGGAAACCAGATTGGCTGTTGTATGTGAAAGGGCATTCCTTGAAACCTTGGATGGGTCTTGTCGCACTCCAATTGCAGGCTATGCATATCGCGACGAGGTTGGAGACTGCGTGTTTAGAGGCTTGGTGGCTTCTCCTGATGGAACCAAAGGTAATAATCCTTTTGGTACTTTGATAATTTTACCAAGTTATTGTCTAATCAATACAATGTACTTATCTTCTTTCTTATTTTCAGTACTTGAAACTTCAAGAAGAGGTCCATATGCCCTTGAAGATATGATTCTGATGGGAAAGGATGCGGGAAAGGAATTGCTTGCACGGGGAGGCCCTGGTTTCTTCAATTGGTAATGGGTAACAAAAAAAGTTAAAAAATAAAAAGAAGAGAGTTCCGGCGTTAATTTTCATTTTTGTGGATGTACACGACGAGGTTATCCATCCTTTGAGTTGTAACTGTAATTCTTATGAGTGTAATTTTTCAATTTAGAGTGAAAACCATGTGACAGTTAGTTTATTTTGAAGTGGAGTAAAATGAACAAGAACATTTTTTTTTTTCACTAAAATTTGTATTACATAAAACAAAACAAATTTTACGTCCATTTTTACGTCGAAAGAAATGGAGCCTAATTGATGAAAGATATAACCAGCTTGCAGTATGGAGAAGCAATAATTAAGTTATAATAAGGGATGGTTTTGGCAAACTCGACCCTAAGGCCGCGAAGCCTGATTTTCCAAATCTCGTCCAAATAGCGAGACAGAATCAAATTTCCACCCTTTTTTCTTTAACACATGGCATATTCTCATTGCAGGTCCCGTTTTATGTCCTACTCTAGGTCTCCTTATCATTTTCCTTTTCCTAAGCTTGGCAGAGTTACTTAGAGCGATTCTAAGGGCACGTTTGGCTACTGTGAATTTGTTTTTCATGATAAATCTGGGGTCTCTCAGTGGAGATGAGAATTCACAATTCATGGTAGCCTGGGAAGGATTAGAATCATGCTCTTCAATGTCATCTTTTAGCATGTACTCTTCCTCTACTTTGGAAATAATGGGCTCCGTTATGTGTTTGAGGCTTTTCTTAGAGTCTTTCAGTAAAGGTGAAATTTGTCCCCAACATCTTTACATATGCGCTTTCCTTCCAATGCTTTCTACAAATCATAGTTTTACTCTGTATTCATATTGTGTTTTTTCATTGGATTATTGGCCTTTTATTGACCTATCAGTGACCTCTAATATGAAAAAGCATCCCTGATCATCATTGATAAGTGTGAACTAAATCCTGGTTGTTGGACCGTGAGTATACTATCTAGATTATCCCCAAATTGCACACACTCATGGGTCTAATCATCAGAGGATAGTTAGTCAACCGTTTGGACCGTGATCTATCCGTTATCTGACCATTAGTTTTGCAACTAATTGTGAATCTATGGTCAGGATCACTCTCGACTTTTGGTAGGTGTCTAGTCGCTAACCTACGGTCTAGATAATGATATATAACTTGACTGTCTTTAACCGATCATCATATGATCGGTATATCTGACCAGGATCAAGCCTGATCGTGATAAACAACTTAGATGTCAATATAAATAAAAATGGTATGTCTGACCAGGATCAAGCCTGATCGTCATAAACAACTTAGATGTCAATATTAAAAAAAAAAAAAAAAAAAAACACTTAAGGCACCTTCTTGTTCCTCACATGCGTGTGCAGACGATGTGTTACACAGTCTTATGACCCACCATGTTAGTATTAAGCTGAAATGCTTTATATACTCCCAAATCCCAATGTAGGACTAAACTTTTAGTCTCCATTGGTTTTTTACAAAATCACTTTGAAAACCCATTTTCAAAAGTAAAATATTTCCCTTTATTTATTTTGGCAAATATTTCCAACAAACTGAGAGAGAGAGAGAGAGAGAGAGAGAGAGAGAGAGAGAGAGAGAGAGAGAGAGAGAGAGAGAGAGAGAGTTTCTCTTTCACTGAGCCTTATCTCTTCTCTATCTGACTTATTTTTCTTCCTTTTAGAAATTGGATGCTAAGTTTTATGTAAGTTAGATTGAAGAATCTTCTAAATTAAGAAAAAAAAAGTAAACTAATTAGGTTAAGAATGCTACCACAAGTTACTAATACATCACCTAGAAGGCATCGTACCAAACAAACAATATAAAATCACCAACCCATTGAGTAACTAATAAAACAACAACCCATTGACTAGCTACTAAAACAAGTGTACACAGCTCCATACAAACATCTATGTAAACGTGATCAGAAGACCAAACAAATGTTTAACAAGTCCATTTTAAGGCTCTATTCCTTTCCACGTATAATGGGCACAAAACAAATTTGATACCCATTTTACAGTAGAAAAATGCGTGTGAAATTTGTTTTAAGCCCCATTTTACGTCGAATGGGGGTAAATTTTTTATTTTTACCCGTTTTACACTTTAAAATGAGCATAAAATTTGTTTAACGTCCATCTCAGTTCGAAAGAAACTAACCCTAAGTGAAAAAATGGCCATAAAATTTGTTTAACCTTCATCTCAGTTCGAAAGAAACGAACCTAAGTGATAAAATGGGCATAAAATTTGTTCTCCGTCCATTTTACATGGAAAGGAAAATATTTCTAAAATTTATTACTTTTTTAACTTCTGTAAAAAGATAACTTGAACCGCCCTAATAATTTTTTACTTAGAGGGACCTTCAATTAACTGTAATCATATCATTTCACTCTAAATCGTGCCAAAAAAATATTTATCTCAAGAAAAAAAATTCCGTCCAAAATATTTTTCTTGGAATCCACACTGGAATTTTATTTTCTATGGAATATTTTTCCATTCAAAAAATACTCTTTTCCATAATTTTATTTTCCATAGATCCAAGCCAAAAGAAAGGTCTCTATTTAGACTATTTTAATAGTAGCCGAGACGCAAAGCAATATCCATCATTTCCCGTGTAGTTTGCGGGAAAAAGCTGTCTGCAATTTCAAAAGCCTCAAACCCTTCTTTTTTTTCTCTCCTTTCTTTCCTTTTTCTTTTCTAAGAGAGGGAAAAGTAAGAGGAGGAGGAGGAGAAGAAGAAGAAGAAAACAGAGGATCTACAGAAACCCTAAAAAATGAGTCAGAAATCTCTGATCTACGCTTCAGTTGCTCGTGGAACAGTAATTCTTGTAGAATTCACTGAATTCTCGGGGAATTTCATGACCATAGCATCAGATTGCCTTAAGAAGCTTCCTGCTACGAATAACAAGTTCACCTATGAGTGTGATGGGCATACCTTTAACTATCTTGTGGCCGAGGGTTTTAGTAAGTGTCTCTTTGATCTCTCTGATCTGCTTTCTTTCTGTGCTTTTCAGATTCTGAAATTGAGTTTGGTTGAAGTAATTAGAGATCTCGTTTGATTCTATGTTTTTAGCTGTTTTTATTACAGACCCAGAACTATGATTGATCTTCTTAGAGGGTAGATCAGCCTCTTGAGTCCTTCTCTATGTACAAAGATACAATTTCTGTAACAAGTTTCTTCATTGATTTTGAAGAAAAAACCTATTCACATAAACCCATTTGATCGCTTCCTCTAAAACTCATACCTAAGCCAATCTAGATATCCCTTATCTGCAACTAGTGAGAAAATATTACAAGATGTAAACTAATTTATTCTACCTGAGTGGGACATATCTAGGCATGTAACAATTTTATTTTGAACTTTGAATTGTTGAGAAAATTCATCGGGGCAAAACCAATTAGATCGTGCACACATAAACAGAAAAGTAAAAAGATAAACACAAGCCACAAGATGAACACCAAGATTTTACGTGGTTCGGCTATTAGAAAAAGAATATACATGGATTACAATGGGACTATCCCACAAACCTTCCCATTGTCCTCTCAACCAAGACAGCAGAAACCCCACGAGAAAATGCCCAAGAAGAAGCACTCTTCTCTCTCTCTCTCTCTCATCTTTGCTGCCGCCACAAAAAGAGCTTCCCAACAAAGAGAAACATGTTGTCTCTCCTTTTTATAAGCTTAGGTTGTTTTAGAAAACCCAGAAATTTTTTCTTCTTTTGGTTCCCGCCAAAACTATGTTACCTGGTTAATTTAGGAAAAAGAAAACTTTCCCAACACGAACGGAGGTTGGAATTCTCGATTTCTTGCCCTAGGTTGGATTATGCCTTTGCGCTTGTGTTTCGTGGAAATCAGTTTTTTTGGTGAAAAGGGAAGTCATATGTTTATCCCTTTTTTTTTTGGAACTTACATGTTTAGTTTGTTGTTTTTGAAGTTTTGTTTTGTTTTCATTGCTCCACTTCTAGTAGGATGGTTTGAAATTTGTGCTTATTTCTCCTCTTCTCTTGCCATGTGTCATCCAGGTAGTTATACCCATCTCTCATCTTCTCTTGCCATGCATCTCTCAAGTAGTTATACTCATCGCTCTTCTTCTCTTTCCATGTGTCACCCATGTTGTTATACACCTCTTCTCTTGCCATGCGTCACCCAGGTTGTTATACACATCTCTCATTATCTCTTGCCATGTGTTACTTATGTAGGACTGGGAAGAGAAAGAAGAAGAAGAAGAGAAGATTAGAAGTAGAAGAGAAGAATTTAGGGAGAAGTAGAAGAAGAATATGAGAAGAGAAGACGAATAGAGGAAGGAGAAGAAACCTGTAGAGTTATTGGCCTACTATATGCATCAATTACCCATGTAATTATACCCATCTCTCCGACTCTCCTCTTCTCTTACCACGTGTCAACCATGTAGTTATGCCCTTCCCTTCTCTTCTCTTACCATGTGTCTCCCAGGTAGTTATACCCATCTCTCTTCTTCTATTGCCATGTCACCAGGTAGTTATACTCATCTCTCCCCATCTCTTAAAATATGGTTCTTTGTACATTATTATTTTGGTAGTGAATAGATGATAAATGAAGGAATCATTTGAAATTTATTTTCTTCAACAACTTGCAGTTGGCGTGTGACTTCCAAGCCTTCTTAGGTGTGATGCCTTGTCTCTAGTCACTAGGTGTGAAATCATGAAAAATGCTCGAGTGATTCTAGTATATTTATTACTTGTGATTCTTTGATTAATGGGTTATTCCCTTTAAACCCCTTAGCCTGAACCCAATTCATTTGCCCATTTCATTACGACCGTGATTTCGTACCGAAATGTTTCCGTGATTTTACAAGATTTCGACTGATTTCGTACCTAAATGTTTCCGTGATTTTACAAGATTTCGGTCGAAATTTTGTACTGAAACCGAAATGTTTCCGTTTTGTTGATGATCGAAACCGAAAGCGAAATTTAAAATCTTGTTTGGCTGGCATGGAGCCATATGCCACGTGGAACAATGGTGCGAGTTTGAAGAATGATATCTAGAACAAGATTCATCTTGTGGTGGGTGACATGCAACACACCATATTTTGTGGGATGGGAATGTCGCACGAATAGAGGGGAATTTGAATTGACAAGGGATAACTGAACAAAGGAAGTTAGGTGTGATGGGGTCCTTGTAGGGGATGTGGAGGTAGGAGGTTGAATTTTCATAGTTGTAAAAGCTAGTTTGTTGGGAATGGTTATTTGCACTGAGTGGTGGGAACCCTTTCAATTTGAAATTGCTAAATTGTCGGGATTGTAATTGTAGTAGGAAGAGATGGAAAAGAGGGAAATTGCTCCTCAAAGTGGCATTAGCTTCTTTATATCTTAAATAAAATTCTTATTATTCCTGCCTCAGAATATGAAAAATAAAGTGAATTAACTATACTTGTCATTAACTATACTTGACGCCCCGCATTAAAATTTAGCCAGTGTATACCATTCAATGGCATTTATATGGTGTAAAAAACTATGTAGATGAAGAGCATCCAGACTTGTGACCGATCTGACATACTAAGAAGATAGTGTGTTATTTGCTATTCCATGTCATCAACCTTCAACCAGTACTCTAAACTAACTTTTAAACCACTTGCAATCATTAAACACCACTGCTTACTTACCAAAAAAATAAATAAAAAAATCATGAAACACCACTTCATTTGCATGATTCATGAGCCATTTTTTGTCAAATAGGATTCAAATTGAATTGTAAAAATTTGTTTCCATGGGGTTTGTGAAACAACCAATTACTCCAAAAGCTTAAGCTGTTGGAGATGGCATTATTTAATCTTTTATACTTTAACACTACCCCTCATGTGTGGTCACTCTTTTTAGGGTTGGCCTACACATGCCACATGTGGCCCCTCTTTTTGGGTTGGCCATTTCATGTGGATTTTTTAATATCAGGGAGTTTTGAACCCAAGCCAATTGCTCTGATACCATGTGAAGCAACCAATTACTCCAAAAGCTTAAGCAGTTGGAGATGGTGTTATTTAATCTTTTATACTTAACAGGGTTCATATTGACTTGGTACTTCTAGGATTTTACCATCTGCTTTACAGCATTATAATATCTTCTTATTATTGTGCAGCCCGTAACCGAAAAGATATAACTGTTGAAGTAATTTTTTATACTATTCTTAGAGCCACAGATTATATGTATAAAATGAATTAGAGCGCCACACTGTGAAGCATTTAGTTATTTGGACACATTCTTGTAGTTTTCAACAAGCATATTATGTGTACGACGGATGTTTTCCAAGCATTTCATCTGTTGAAGGTTAGGATCCGGAAGAAACATTAGGTTCTTCTATCATTCATTCATTCTGTTTCCTAGTAGGGTCATTGCTTCAATATATTGGGGACTTGCTAGGGACCAACGCAGACGGCATTTCTCGGACCAGCTGTTGCATGAGAGAGCAGCCGAATCAGATTTTGTCTTATTCATTTAGTTCATCTGAGGTGGCTGCTCTTGCGTGCAACAGCCTGTCCATGAAATGCCTTCTGCGATGGTCCGTAGCAAATCCCCAATATTTTTGTTGTCTGGTGGCTATAATCATGCAGATATGAAGTTTGAGCATGGTCTGTCCTACGTGAATGCTATATTTACTAACATTTTATTTATTCATTTCTTTCTTTATTTTTTGGGGGTATTGCAGCGTATTGTGTGGTTGCTGATGAATCAGTCGGAAGGCAAATCCCCATGGCTTTTCTGGAGCGTGTCAAGGATGACTTTACGTCAAGGTATGGGGGTGGGAAGGCAGCAACAGCTGGTGCTAATGGCCTCAACAAGGAATTCGGGTATTTTCTGTCAGACCTAAGGCAGTGGAAGGCTGGATGGGGATTGCAATCTGTTTCTTTTATTGCCTGATAGCAAATTACCTCTTGATATTGCAGGCATAAACTGAAGGAACACATGCAGTATTGTGTAGATCACCCAGAGGAGATAAGTAAGCTTGCGAAAGTGAAGGCCCAGGTTTCAGAAGTTAAAGGTGTTATGATGGATAATATTGATAAGGTAAGTGTTGATTCATTTCAGAAACCCAACTACACTTTGATTTCATTAAAATTCAGACTTGGTACGCGGATAAGCTAGACAAGTATAGGTTTTAGATTTTGCTTCTTGCTCTACTAAAACTTCCTATCATTGATATATTATATATCCCGGCAATTCTTTGATGAAGTTTGCAAAAGTTCAACTCGTTGCTTCGGAAGTTAAATTTGGTCATATAAAGCTGCAATCTAATCTTTTACTAATATTTAATGTTTTCTCTAATTGGTTCATTGTGTTGTATTTTTGTTACAATAACTTATTACATATTGGAATTTTGTAATCCATATTGAGTCTCTTGGAAACCTTTCTGAGCTTTGCTGGTTCAATCTTGAAGACAACCATCCGACATCAAACACCTAGTGACATGCTCTGTCGCACATGTCTGTTAATTCAATAATACTGCATTTCACATGTAATTCCAGGCAATTCATATAAATATACTTATGTTACACGTACTTATATAGTGCTCCGCTAATATGCTTACAGTTTTGGTTTCAATATGCGTTTACGTGGGGATGGAAACAGAAATATTTTGGTTGTTTTGTGTCGGTTTTGTTGAGAATTTAAAACCCCTCGGTCGGTTTCGTGTCAATTTGCGACTCTAATGAGGTAGAGGCTAGAGCCCTTTGTGGGGTATCAGGTGGTTCTCGGCGCATCTATAACTTCCCTTGGTAGTAGGGGGAGATTCCTCAAACGTCATAGCGTGGGCCAATGATACGACATCCAGTCCTTGGAAATTGTCAAGCATTACCTCAAGTTCGCAATTATTGTAGGACCATTCGTCCTCAATTCTCTCACATGCTCTGTTCTGTAAATGAGGAAGCGGACAAACTTGCCAAAGCAGGACTGGATAAACAGGAGATGGATGTAATTGTGTCAAGTCGAGTAATGGTTCTTGCTTGTAGCAGGTGCAACAGTTTGCTTTACATTGATTGTAATCAGGCCAGATGGCATCTTGTCTTCCGTACCAAATTGAAATTAGCTGTGTCAAATTTTGGGAATCAATAAAGTAACTTTTTCTCGGGACAAAATAAAAAATTGGGGTTTTCACTTGCTCTTAAAATAATTATTGAAAATAAAAAATGGTATTGGGGCTTCTTACTGTATACTAATATAAAAAGACAACAAGCAATTGTTCGACTCGATAAGTCTTAGATTGAATTCTTTTAGTCTTTTGAAGCTTAAGAGAAGCTGAAAATAGGCTTGCAACTCATAAAAATAACTACAACACCCCGCCCACCAACATCCCCCAAATAAAAGAAAGGAAAAAAAAAAGGTGAGACACATACACTACTACAATGCAGTGGTAATCACTGGTTGCCTCAATTTCATCTTCACAAATTAAAAATAAGGAATAAAGAACCTTCTCTATAGATCACCGTTTATGCTGATCTTAGTTTCAATGCTATCTTTTCTTGGTTGCATGACCTTGAGTGAATCTGGAAATCATCCACCTTTTCGTTTGTTCTGCATGTAAACTATTAGACCTGAGCAATTCATGAAAGCATGTTAGTATAACAGAAGAATAGATCAGTAGAACCTATAAAACTTCACATAGATATGAATCATTCATCTCAATGTCTCTACGTAGTTCCACCAATAATCTTCCACAAACTTACATTGTACAATATACCCCCTCACCCATATTCAGAATTTCATTTGGATGGATTGTGCAGGTTCTTGATCGAGGGGAGAAGATCGAGGTCCTGGTAGACAAGACTGAGGTTCTCCGGGACGGGGTAGGTGCTTGTTATATTTCATTTCAAAAAAAAAAAATCTCAAAAGAGATTTGCATGAATGAAACCAAGAAAATCAGGCCATCAAAGCTATAGACAGAATTTGGATTTTGAATCCATGTTGTCTCTTGATCTACAACCATTGTTAATTAAACTTCCTGACTTAATTTCAGGCACAAACCTTTCGGAATCAGGGAACACAAATGAGGAGAAAAATGTGGTTGCAGAACATGAAGATGAAGTTGATTGTTCTGGGGATTTTAGTTGCATTGATTCTGATCATAATACTGTCGGTTTGCCACGGGTTCAAGTGCGGCAAGTGATTATCCATCACAAGTATGCTGGTAACATTGGTATAGTATTGGAATATTTCTGTTGAGTGTACACGCACCAAAGCTATATAGATTGTGTTCGGTGTTTTTAGGCTTAAACTAGAAGGTAAACATCGTCTGCTACCGGATATTACACAAGTAAAAAACGTGTTGCGGTTATAGTAAACTTCATGCAATATGTGATATGTATATACGATAAATTTGTTTTATTGCAAGCATGCCTAAAGCAATGTTATATTTGCTGAAGGAATTGGGCCTGAGAGGTTCAATGGAAAAACCATCAACTTTGAAAATTTTTGCATCATTATTCTTTCTTTCTTTCTTTCTTCTTTATAATGCTCATTTGCTATGGGTGTCAACGGACATTGATGGTCCTACGGAACCAAAGGGTCTGATCTTAGTTGGACAGGAATTGGGCACGACGGCTAGATCCGTCGATCGTACATCTTAAAGTTAGAAATTGTGCCGATTGGACCCGACATGGTCACAGAATCTCAGAGCATCGTATATCTGATTGGTGTAATGTATAAAAATACCCTTCGTATTGTAAATGAAAGAGTATTTGTCAAGGGTATTTTTGTCATAAAGTTTTTATTTAAAATTATTATATCTCCTTTTGAATGAAGTGTCTTAAGTCGACATTTTCAGCTCTTTCCCTGACCTTCAACCTAATCTTAAAAGCCAGATGCTTGTATGTAGTTCAGATTAATTTCTTTATTTATTAGCATTAATTTGCTTATAAAGTTTAGATTAGTAATGGATAATGGACACATGCAACTCACTAAACTACCTTCACACACTATGGCTAAGTTTTGATTGCAGGAATCAAGCACTGGAATTGACGTCTTATTCTGATTCCCGTGTTTGGTTAAAATAAAAATCAGATTCTAGTGTGTGTGTGTGGGGGGGGGGGGGGTGCAGAATTAAAGGAGAGAAAAAAAAAAATGCTAGAATCTGTTTCCTGTCTATCAAAATGAATACTGGAGTTTGCTTAATTAAATTATTTATTTCTAATTTTCCATTCTGTTTCGAGATCTGGAATAGGAATCATAGTATGTTGTCGATTCCAATTCTGATTCCTGATTCCTGATTCCTGATTCCTGATTCCTGATTCCTGATTCCGATTCCGTTAATCCAAACGCAACCTGATGGTGTATAGAATATCTTATCTCTTTTAAAATTATAATTGTGTAGGACGAGATTTTATGTGATGTGTGGCCGTAATAACCCATATTTTCAAAAAGTACCGTACATCCCACTCCACAGGATGATCCAAACCGTTCATTTGTTGGGCCACACCGTAAATAGGTTGTGCCCCCAAAAACATTTTCATGGGATGATCCTAACTGTCTGATCTATATTAGTTTCCACAATGCACCGTCCGTCTATAGTCTATTGCAGTGGGCCGTACTGTATTTATAAAAATACGTTTTATAAGGCCACACATCATATAATTTCTCTCATATAAAATTCGTGCAGGACAAACCAATCTGTGGTTTTATTCAAAACGATGATGATTAGGGGTAGGGGTGGACATGGTTAGGTTCGGTTCGGTTTTGGGCTAAACCCAAAACCGAACCATATATAATCGGTTCCCTGATTTTGGAACCAGAACCGAACCATACATATATGGAACCGAACCGAACCAGAACCATATATAATCGGTTCGGTTCGGTTCTGAGTTTACCCAACCTTCACCAATGGCCCTGTAACCTCTGTTTAGTATTTAGTAGATGTCAATTCTGCTAAACATCTACATCTGTCATGCGACAAGGCGCAAACCATAGTGACAGTAATAGTAGTGGGCTAGTAACAACCTGGGTGATATTTATTGTTTTTTGTCGTCATTTTACATTTGATTAAGGCATGAAAAAGCAGAAAATGAACGGTTTGGATATTCCTATGAAGTGGGCCGTACATTACTTTTTAAAAATACTAGATTTTAGGGCCACACCCCACACCCTATAAAATCTCGTGGAAATGATATTTCCATCCCCTGCATGAATTAAAACTTATAAAGGGGTCAATTAAAATGGGCGTGGGGTGATTTTATCAAATGAGGAGGTATGGAACTTAAGGACTTAAGGTGAGGGTCGGTTTTCGGTTCGGTTTTCGGTTCCGGAACCCCAAACCCAGAACCGAACCGAATTTGCATCGGTTCCCGGATTTCGGAACCGAACCGAACCGAACCATATGTGCCGGTTCGGTTCGGTTCCTCGGTTCGAACCGGAACCATGTCCACCCCTAATTAAGGGTGCAACTCGGGTCGGGTTGAGGCCAACCTGAACCCAACCAGAGGAACCATTCGGGTTGAGGCCAACCTGAACCCAACCAGAGGAACCATTCGCTCAACCCGAACCCGACCCAACCCAACCCAACCTGAGATCTTAAGCTTAAAAATTTTTTAATTAAAAATGTTGGGTTCACTCGGGTTAAGTTGCCAAGGCCCTCAACCCGAACTCAACCCAATCTGACTTTTTTCCAGGTTGAACCCGCCTAAGTTGCACTCCTAAATTGATGACTCAAGACGTTGAAAGTAAATACACAGAAAGGATCTAAACGGACCATGACCCAAAATACATAGGTAGATCCGATCCGAATTAGATCCGTTGACACCCCTATCGTTAACTGGAGATATGCTACGTAGATACGGGTGTAAACGAGCCGAGCCGAGCTTGGCCAAGCTCGGCTCGATAAGCTCAAAAGCTTGGCTCGGCCAGGCTCGCAAGCCTTACCGAGCTCAGGTTATATTAAGTTCACACCCCTCATCTTCCCTGTACAGCCCTATCTAGTGTAATATGACTACTTTTTTTACACTACGCAGGGGGGCCGGGGGGGGGGGGGGGGGGTCAAGTAACAAATGGGGTTCTAAAAATGAAGTGACATATTTTGCCTCCCCCTTTCACTCCTTCGACAACCCTTTTAGTGTGTGTGTGTGTGTGTGTGTATATATATATATATATATATATATATATATATATATATATATATATATATAGAGAGAGAGAGAGAGAGAGAGAGAGAGAGGAAAGTGAAGCTACACCGCCGGCTTAAAATACAATGGGCGCACATTGTTTTGGTGATCCAAAGAATTCATTTGATTGGCCCTCACATAGATAGGGTGTCTACCAAAAATCAGCTCCATAGGATCATCCCAACCCTACGATTTGTGGAGGCAAAAATGAACGTGTAAAAACCTTCACAAATTTGTCCATTTTTGCCTCCACAGTTTGAAGGGTTGGGATGATCTTATGGAGCTGATTTTTGGTGGACACCCTATCTATGTGAGGGCCAATCAAATGAATGGTTTGGATCACCAAAACAATGTGGGCCCATTGTATTTAAGCCGGCGGTGTAGCTAAGTTAGCTACACCGGCGGTGTAGCTTCACTTTCCTTATATATATATATATATATATATTAAATTCTTAATGAGCCTTAACGAGCCGAGCCGAGCCTGGCCTAAATCGGGCTTGGCTCGGCTTGTTAAGGATTCGAGCCCGAGCCAAAATTGACATGCATCACGGTCAATGTGGCTTGATTCTATATACACAGCTTTTCTTTTCTTACAAAGGCTGGGCCTGTACCTCAACGGTTGTGGCTTTGATTTTCAAGCTTGAGGTTTCAGGTTCGATCTCTTCTTCTCACTATCAAAGTAAGTAAAGGCGTTGCTTTTACTTTTTCCAACTCGAAATTGATAAGAAAACTAGATTGCCAATGCCCCAAAAACTTACTATAGTTGGCACAACTGTTATTTGATTTCTCAAAGGATAAAAAGGGAATAGTAGCCGTTACAAGGATCTTTCTGTACTTGGCAAAACAAAACCAAACACGCGAAATCTAAATCTCACCTTTCCTCCTCATCCCCACCACGCCAAAAAACCCTTTCCTTCCCTCTGTAAACCCCATACTCCACACACTTCTGTCTAAACCCTAACCCTAATCTCAATCTCACCTTCCCCCGCTCCACAGGCAAATCTCGACTCTCTCCGTCATTTCTGCAATTCCCTACATCTCGCTCCTCCTCTTCCTTCTCTTCAATTACCCTAACCCTAATTCCACCACCACTATCCTTATAACTGCTTGGATCGGGAAAAACAGGCAACCATGCCGGAATGTGAGAAAACGGCGGATCTTGCCCTAATTCGAAGAAAGTTTTTGAAACCCTAATTTGGTTAGAGGAACTTTTGCGAGGGATCGGATGAGCGAAAGGGATTTCATCGATGGATCTAACAAAACTCATGATCTCACGGAGGATTGAGGAATCGATAAGAGGCTTTTTGATATCGGAAGCGCCGTGAAATCCTTGGATGGAATTCAAGTCCTCGATCGCTCGGATTACGTCGAAGAGATTGCAGTGGGTTCTGCCTGTGGAATTCGCGCTCGAAGAGGCGGATTTTGCTAGGGTTTGGAGGTACCTGGTTGCGATGTTGGTTAGGGTTTCGAGAGCGGATTGCTGGGCGCCATTGAAGCCGATGGAGTTGCAGATCTGTGCGACGGAGATCTTGGAGATGGCGGAGGGAAGGGAAGCGGAGGAGGTGCAGGTGGAAGAGGAGGAGGAGCTTGCCTTTCTCCTTCGGTTTTTCTTTGATGTTTCCATTCATGGCGGTTTTCATGCGATTAGGAGTTGCAGAGATTTCAGATCTTCTGCAAAACCCTAACCCTAGTTCGGAGTACGTGGATGGTTTTTTAAACGTCTGGAGAAGTGATATATTAGGCCCCCTTTCTCCTTTTCTTCCGTAGAGTATCTAAGACGTCCTTTTAAACTCAACTAACTCAACCCAACTCAACTCAACTCAACTCGGCCTTTCTCTCAAACTAATTGGGGGTAAGACCACCTTTTAAACTAGTTGCGGGTAAAAGTTACCTCCTAGAAAGTGATAAGTAGTGTTTGCCAACCTGATAAGAGTAGTGGGAGGGGGTGTCATTACCAAAATTGAAAGAGAAGAGCTAGGGGAGAGAGAGAGAGAGAGAGCGAGAAAATTGGCTTGGAAGGTGTAAGAGGGATATGAATCCCACGTCACCATATATGCAATAATTACTTATTAAACTTGTTTGGTAACCTTCAGGGATTTCAATCCTACATTGGCAACCAAACAAGAGATTTTGCTGATGAATCACCTAAATGCTAAGCGAAACCCCTAAACTATCCTGAATATGAGTAATGATAGATACAAGGGCGCCCTTGCATAAAGAGCCGGAAATGGGCCTTGATTGGATCCACATCATTTTTGATAACTTTTTAAAATCGGTTGAGAAAGTAAATTTGGTTGCACTTGATGATGTGGATCCAATCAAGGGCCCTTTTTCGGCTCTTTATACAAGGGCGCCCTTGTACTTATCATTCATCCCTGGTTATTGAGCTACCTATAAGCTTCTTTAGATCTGTTTGGATCCACAATTTTTGGACTTGGACGGTTTTGGGAATCATGGAACCTATATGCAGTGTTGTGGTTGGATATATTCAACTACTGGGTGTGGGAGAGAACTTGGCACCTCCACAACTCAACTCAACTTAACTAAGCCTCTGTCCCAAACTAGTTGGGGTCGGCTAATGAATCCTTTAGAAAATTTTCACCCAACGATTTTTCTATAAGATTCATTTTATAGAAAAGTGGTAAAGTTTACGGCTAGCTGCCAACTTGACGCCTATGCGGCTACCCTCCTCCTTTATCCTGGCTTGGGTCAGGCTGTGAACTTGGCACCTCCACAAGCTAAAAAAAAAGGGAAATGATAAATTTGCCCCTAGCTTACATGGGACAGTCACCTCCGGTGTACATGGAAATCACGCCTGTTGAATCTTTCCCATGTGAAGTAAATCACCTCCTCTGCAGTCATATAGATACACCAGCTATCCCAAGTTTAAAAAAAAGGGGCTGATATATCTTACAAGAAATAAATACAAAAAAAATGTGGGGTTTTGTTAGTAGTCTTTGGATTTATGTTTTTTATCTATCTTGGAAGAAATTATACAGTGTCCGAGCACGAAGCCAGTGTAGACGGTACGACAGAACTTCCGCCATTGATATTTGATCCAACACTCCAAGAACACTCCAACAACAGCCTCTTAAAAAGTGGGATGCTGTTGGATTAAATATCAAAGGCTTGAAGTGCTACATCGCTCAGGCACCATATAAAATCTCCTATACTGGTAACATCCCTTACTATTTGGTTATTTTGGTAATGACACTCCACACCAGGAAAGTACTTCATTTGACAAGGAAACGAGATATTACTCACCACTCCTTTATGTACGAGGAGACTACTTGGCTAACTACTTGGAATCAAGGGTTCGAGAGAACATGGTGAAGCACCAAAAATTAGAGGGTCGATCCAAACCCTCTATAGATCAGAGGGTTAGGATGAACCTATGGAAATAATTTTTGGGGCATAACCTATTTAGGCTGTGGCCCATCTAATGGACGGTTTGGATCATCCTATGGTGCGGGCCATACCGTACTTTTAATAAAGTGAGAGTGCCCTCATAAAAATACAGTAGTGCGGATAACATTTCCCGTATGTATATATATTTTCGTGCATACTACGTAATCTCCATCTTTCTTTCCCACTTTCCCAGCGTAGTCCGTCCTAGACAGAATGACCTCCGGTCCAAGCATTGTCCTCTGGAAATCTTCATTTCTTCAATCCCATGAAAACCTTTTAATTCGTAAGTTTTTTCTTCATCTCTTCTAACCTTCTCTCTCTCTCTCTCTCTCTCTCTGATTGGTTAGAAGCAGATATCCCACATCTGTAATCCGTTTTCAATTCTGCGTACAGGGTATTTATGTTCCTTGTTTTTCATCTTTTGGTTTTATTCGTTGAATTCGCCCTATTGGGTATTTCTATTGACTTGAGAAGGTGCTGTGTTGAGTATCTTTGTGATTTTTCTTCTGTCTATTCGCTAGAATTCTATCTACTTTGTTGTAATTGTGATGGGATTTTGCAATTGGGTATTTTTGTTGCTGAATGAACAAATTGCGTTGGCTTGTTATGTTTTTTCTTTTGGGGATCATGTTAGGATTCGATGCGTTGTGTTGTAATTTTGATGGTATTTAACCAGATGGGTATTTTTGTTGCTGAATGAAGATACTGTTTTGTTTTGCAAGTGGGTATTTTTGTTGTGAAGATACTGTTTTGGTAGTGGGTATTTTTGTTGCTTAGTGAACAGATTGGGTTGGTTTGTTATGCTTCTTTTTTTTTAGGATTATGTTAGGATTCCATGTGTTGTGCTGTAATTTTGTGGGATTTAGCCAACTGGGTACTTTTGTTTGACGAATTTTATGTATTTACTTCTTTTTTATTGGTTCTGCAAATGGTGGGATGAAATGCATCAAAAATTCTGTTTTTTTTTTTGGTAAATCTTGGGCCTTTTTTTTTCCTTTCGAAAAACTGTACCTTGAGTTTGAAGACAATCTCATTTCATTATTTTTCATTGAATTTCCCACTATTTTCTTCTACAAAGCTAATCTAGGGCAACCCATTTGTTTCCCTCCAACCAAGTAATTTCAAGGGGTACAAATTTTCATTGAATATTCTATTATTTTCTTCTATGAAGCTGATCTAGGGCTAGGGTAATCTAATTGTTTCCCTCCAACCAAATAATTTGAAGGGGTACAATTTTCATTTTTCTTTTTCTATAATCTTTCTTTCTGTGTTAACAAGTCTTAAATGAGTGTCATTCATTGGTTCTGCTCCTGCTAGATCAGATGATTCACCATTGTAGGTGATTTAACAAGTAAAATGAGTTTTTATTTGATACATTAGGTTGTTCTAATGTTTTTCTAAACCGTTTTCGTTCTTTCTGGTTTTTAATATTTTTAATGATTTTTTTTAGGGAAATGATATTCCTCTCCCCCTCCCCGCCCACCCATTAACGGTTTCTGTGAGAATGGTTCACTGCCTGAGGATGAATTCACCCCCTTTAACGTTATTCTTTGCATTTAAAACTTAACGGATAACGTTCGGGGGGGTTTATCCGTCAGAGGGGGGGGGGGGGGGGGAATATCATTCCCCTTTTTTATCTTTTTCAAAACAAAACACATTTAGAGGAGGAACACTGAAATCTTCCAACCAATATGAAAAGCATAACGGCCTCCAGAACAAAATTCACAATTATGTTTATAAATAATCGGATGCTTGAAAATGAGTGCATAGAAGGATGCTGGAGGGGCACAAAAAGATGCATTACTCTTGTTTAAGTAGTTGCATGAGGGGTCTCAGGGGTCATTGGATTTGGGCATTAAGGCATCCACATGTGTAAGAAATTTGTTCATAACCAAGAAATGGGTTCTAACAATGACAAATGGAAACATGTGGGAAAAGTTTTGTTTCACAACATTTGCTTAGTTATTTACCCACATGGATGATAATGAAATGTGTTTCCTGCTAACTATTGTTTGAGTGAGCATTCCTAGAGAAGGATAGGAAACATATAACTCTTTAGAGAGGTTTTCCCTAATATTCTGTGCACGATGTGAGCAAGAGTTCAGTAACAGACGAATGGATGGTTATTACGCACTTGTGTGCATATCTATTGCACAGAATTCTCTAGGAAATACATGACACACCCCAACAGTTTTGGTTTCTTTCTGGAGTTACAACCACACAAAGAGAAGCAAGAGAATAACACTTATTGAGGTACCCAGTGTTTTATACTTCTGCAAATATGCAAAGTTGCAAACCATGATTTGTATTATTTAATGGGTCAAAATCTTCTTTCTTTCCCTAATAAGTATGGAAGCCCTTATTATATTTTCAGTTTTTCTTCCTAAATTTTCTGTCACTTCTTGAAATGGAAGTTGTGATTCTCAACTTCAAAAAATAGTTACTTCTTCCTAGCATTATTCTTAATGTTTCTATTTTAGATTACCATTCAAAAAAAAAAATGTTTCTACTTTAGATTGGTTACCTGAGCTTCTCGGGTTGTTTGATTATGTACCATTCATTGGCGGAGCCTCCCACTAAAAAGTTAAACTTTTAGTGTTTTACGTGATGCAATTATGTTTTATGCAAGTCACAATTCGTCGTGCGTTTGTCCGTTTCTCTCTCTCTCTCTCTCTCTCTCTCTCTATTTTAACATATGTAACTGTTTCGACCATCAGTTTTTTTTACCAGATTTTACGACCTGAGTTTCTACACTTGTTTAACTTGTAGTGGTTTTGACGAGATGCACTTCTTGAGCTGGTATGTCTGAACAATATGATAATGTCGGTGCAAGTTCTAGCTCAAGTTTAAATAGCAGTCTGCACGATACTGAGGATGATAGAACTATTGCCAGTATTTTATCAGAAGAAAATTTCAAAGGGGATCGTAGGCTCGGGAAGCATCTATCTCATCTAGATTCCATCCCAGTAAGGCCTCACTCCATGAGACTTAACACATTCTTATTTTGTTTCACTTCTGTTGATGTTATGCAACACATGCGCCATCATTATTCCTTGCTTATTTCCATGCTAATTCCATCCGGTTTCCAGTATTTCTTTCTTAATATGTCTTGATGTTACTTCATCAAATTAGTTGTGTTGAGTTGAGTTACTTCATCAAAGGCTTAGTTGAGCCGACCCCAAGTAGTTTGGGACAAATGCTTAGTTGAGTTCATTAGTTTTGACTAATGTATCTTTTTAAGAAAATCAATGGATCTATACATCACTCGTTTTCTACATCGTACGCTACTTTGGAAATAAATGGTGCCTGGACCAACGATTTGTATTCTTTTTGAATTATGCGGTATCCTATTTCAATATTTTATTTGCATGTGAGTGGGCAATCATATGCCAGTATAGAAACAAACTATGATGATTTTTTCAATTATAATTTAAGTACTTTCCCACCCTTATGATGTATTTTCATTCATAGTGATACTTCTTGACTAGTTTGTTCTTATCACGAACTTCTACTGTTTGACTTTTGCCAAAGCATATGTATTGAACTAACATAAGATTTCAACTTTACAATCCTGTATACAATTTAGGCTGCAACTAAGTATTTTCCCACAATCAATATTTCCACGTATTTGGAGAAGCACTTGACAGACCTGAAGTAAATAATCTGTACCAAGTTTCTTGAACTTCCAAGTTTTTTTGAAACATTCTTATCCAATCGCTTAATTAGTTAAGATGATTGGATGCATATATTATAATATATGTTAAATGGAGAGGAATGAGGTGGCATAATAGCTTGATGTGGATACCCAGTTATTGGCATGCCTGGGTACAAAGATTGAGGTACAAAACTAATATTTGATTAGTGGACGCATTTTTTTGGGAATGAGTTATTCTCAACTTGTTCATTTTGTTGTGAAAAAACACTAGGGATGAAACACCTAGTCAAAACAAAAATGTTCACTAGATTTTTCTCTTATTTGAATATTCAATAGGGAGAAAAGTAAAAGAAGTGGATGTTTGAAACAGAGAAACACTTGATAGGTGTGAATACACTGTGGACTTATATAGCTACTACTGTTAATTTGTAGTCCATGAACGAAGAAATTAACGATGGTGGACTTATGTTATAACCAGGGCTGTAAAAAAGCAAGAGTCTCCTTGTTTTAAAACCTCTCTCACCAGAACTATAAGAGCTCCCTGTTTTAATGAGTTCAAAGAATCCAGTACCCAGAATTTCTAGAATTAGAAATTTATGTTTGCTTAAATTCTATGAACATTTGCCGGAAACTTGCTATTGGTTTGTGAGCTGTTGATCAACAAACGAGTAATCCCAGCCTCGAGTGCAGGATAACATCTGCTTAGTAAGTTTCTTCACCATCATGCAGACTGAAGAGCACAACACTAAGGCAGCAGAAAAAGACTGGGAGGAACTAAGCAGCACAAATACGTTTCAAGTTTTGAAATCTCAGTAAATTGAAAAGAAGATCCAAGCTAGAAAACCCTAGGAAGTGTTGGAAAGCTGTCCCTCCTTATTTATAGAGAAACATCTATATTCCTAACTGATCATGAAAACTTAAGCTATCAAATATCTCAATTCAAGACAACAATTTATAACCCAGAAATTACAGGTTTTCCCAACTAAAACTCTCTAAAACCTTATCTGAATTTATAAATACTGGTAACCCTGTGGTCAGGGTAGCTACTGATAACCCATAAATTACAGGTTTTCCCAACTAAAACCCTGTAAAACCTTATCTGAAATTATAAAAACTGATAACCCTGTGATCAGGACCATAGCTACTGTCGTTCTGATCCTTACTTTTAAGCTTGAGTTCTCTTCTTCCTCTCCTTCCCCTAGATCCTCGTTGAGCTGATTTTCAGCTTGGGCCTAATGTACTGGAGCACATTGTGGACACTTATTTGAATGATATCCTCGTTTGTTTCATCAATAGCATACAATCTATGGATTGATGTGAGTCGAACCAGTATCACTAATCTTTTTACCCCCGTAGTTAGGGTTTGGTTGATAAGCGAGCTTAGCTTCTGCCATCAGAATTTGTACACGCGGTTTGAGCTTTGATACCCTAAGTAGATGTAGCGGCACAGAAATTATCTTTTTAGTTGGTGAAGGAATTTTGAATTCTGTAAGCTCTACTGACGATTCGATATTCGGTTGAAGTCATTAATTAAGTTCTTGAAGTCATCAATTAAGTTCTAGCTTCTGCTTGATTGGTAAATGTAACCCACTGAGGTATTGAGCTATCCTTTTCTTCTCGGTCTCCATAATGTCTAACCGGTGAACTCAACATATAAAGCAATTCCATGTACTCCTATCTTATTTCCGAAGATTTTGGCAGTAGTTATATAGGTCATAACACACATGTTCACTAGGAAATTACTATGGAGTTCCTTATTTTTTTCTTATGATCTGATTTTATCTCTTACTAACCTTATGCGATTGCTTTGGAGTTGATCCCATCCAATCAAGGCGTAACCGGATATTTTAGTGGCTACGAGCTTCACTTTCTTATCGTTGGGTATCTCCTTGCATTCAAACCCCTTTGCTACTTCGGAGACCCAGATGATGAATTCCACTGTGTGCATGTGTTCTTGGAATTCGGGTGTCTCTACCCTTATTCGGAGTCATGCCCACGTTCCATACTATGAATGACCCGTTCCCCATCAATCTGGTTGTGATCGATGTGATGGTAAACCAGAATCCCACAAAAATACAGAGGGCATGCTGGGTATGGGTCTTAGTGGCGCCATACTGGTTGAAAATATATTCTCGTTCCACAGATCTCCACCAGTGAAGTACACATCCGCTGTCAGCTGATCAAGTCACTGCTGCACTTCCTTTTTGTGGTGTTCCTCTCATGAGGATAGGCTACACTCTAGAGTTTTCTTAGGCGGTATTGTGCCTACGATCCCCTCCCAAGATCTACTTGCTATAATACCAAACTGGTAGAAGTAGGGCTGTAAAAGATTACAACCACCTTCCTGCTTTTAAAACCTCTCTCTCAAGAGCTACATCACCAAAATGTCGATACGTTTCTTCACCAGCATACAAACAAAGTGCCAAAAGAAAGGCAGATGAACTAAGCAGTGGAAAGATGTTTGAAGAGGCTACTCAGAAGCTGGATTTTCCAGTGGCCCCAACAAAACATCTGTACAAGTTCTCTTTCCATTATTTTTCCACACTTCTCACACTTCTCTTGGAGCTTCCAGTGGCTATTCAAATCCATAGTTCCATTGAGAGGATATTCTGCACATTTTTCTTATTAAATTTAGCTGTTTTGCGATGCTTAAACTGTTGGGACTTTTATTCACCGTTCTATACATATCGTTTGCTTCTTTCTTTCTTTTTTCATGTTGTTTAGAGTTACAGCAAAGCCCCATATTATTTGTTTATTGATAACATAACTTGCGGAAGTACTTGATTACTGATAAATTGTGCTCATTGCTTTATTGGATTGACAGCACACTCCTCGAATTAATGGGGAAATTCCTGATGTGGATGATGCAACTTTAGATCATGAACGGCTCTCAGAAAGGTTATGACACAAGCTTCTCTTATTAGAACAGTATATGTGTTTTTTTGTGCACTTTATGTTACACTTTTGCTAGAGGACTTTGGACTGTTTTCTTTAGTTTCAGAAAGTTTTGGTCTTTATCTTTGTACAATTCGGAGCTATTCGATGCTTCTCCATTAGAAGCACATTACTGTTTGAACTTTTGACAGGATGATTTATTTATTTATTTGCTACAGATTTCTTATGCATCTTTTTGCATTAGAAATTTAGAATAACATGAAATGAGATTGCAAGATATTAAATCTTATCTCAGTTACTATAAGTTTCTCATTCCAATGAAAGCCAATACACCTTTTGATGCATGACTTTTTACCAATCCAATAATCTAATATCAACTACCCATATTTAATGTAGATCAGTCTCAAAATGGAGCATGCCCTCAAAATTAGGGGATAAAGAGTACTGCTTATAGGGTCCAAGTCAGGATCATGACACTCTTATATTGGTGTATAAATCTTGTTATGTCATAGAATGGTAGAGCTTTATTAATTTTAGCTTAGTTTAATGAAATATTTTACCATTTCGTAACTGGTTTTCTATATATGGATGTACGTAGTAGTATTTTGAGCCCATGCTCTGCATGGGGTAAAATGGCAGGCTCCACACCATCAAAACATGAGGTGTAAAACGGTAGGCCACACCCCAATGCATAAGTTTGAGTAGAGATGGTGGACCCCACCTCATCAATAACATTAGGGGTAAGATGGTGGGTCTCACGCTATGCATATGTTTAGGTAGAGATGGTGGGCCCCACCCCATCAAAACATTAGCTGTAAAATGGTAGGTTCCATCCCATACAAAACATGAAGTGTAAAACGGTGTGTCCCCATCCCCATCGTTGTAAAATGGTGGGCCCCACCATATGCATTGGTTTGGGTGGAAATGCTGGGCCATCCTTTTTTATGCGGTGGGCCTCACCCATGCTAGGCGTGGTTATAAATGTTGGACACCGCCCTATCCAAGCAAAACATGCGATATAAAGAAAAGGTTTTCCAATAGAAAATATTTCTTGGAAAGAAAGCAAATGACAATGGAAAGAAACACGCTTAGTATATATTATCGATAGATAGATATTCACCCACTTTTCAATTCGTCGTAAGATGATTCCCTGTAAGTCTTCCAACAGCTTTGCATAGTAGGCTTCATTTCTTTTGACGTAAAAATGGACGTAAAATTTGTTTTATGTTCATTTTTACAACATAAAACAAGTTTTACGTGCTTTTTTACGTCGAAAGAAATGGAGCATTATGTATCAGATTGGATGATGCAAGAAACTGAGTGTACTCTGCAGCACTAGGATTTGAGCTGTGACTTCTGATTCCATTCCAGAAGGCGTTGGGGAGAAACTGTTGTCTTTGTGCTAGATTTGTATCACATTATCTGAGAAGTTTGTTTAAAAGTTCCCAAAATGTGTAACCATTGCTGAAATGTTCTCGGGTGAAGAATTTCGTGAGATCAAGAGATGCAATTGAGAGAAATTCTCAAAGATATACACCATCCAAATTGAAATTAGAGAAACAGTTGTAAATATTGAAAAATGTTCGTGTCAAAATTTGCGGAAAGAAGTAACTTGTTACTTTCTATTGATGGGAAATTTTGACATAACTTTTCCCCCATTTTTTTCTTGAATGTTAAATTTTCCTCCATTTTTCAGTTTTATCTTTTTATTTTTCTTGAACAAGTGAAATGGTCTGTATTAAAAAGAAACAGGAAAATTTACCAAAGGAGGGCAGTACACATTTGACAAATGATCTGGGTGCAGTTTTTTAGAGCCAGTGAAAACATTGAGACTACTTATGAGGTCGTTGTGTCTTTTCAAGTGTTAATATGTATGTTTATGTCGCGGATGTAAATTTACCTGCCATCAATGTATCGACATGCACACTCATATTTGTTCATTTGTTCTAGCATGCGATCTTCATGCAGGGCATGTGCTATGCGCACTCACATTATATGCTCTGAAATCTCTTCGTTAAGGCTCATAAATCTTTTTTGCTTTTCTATCAGATTGACCACATACAATTTAGCTGAATTGCAAGTAGAAGGGGATGGAAATTGCCAGGTTCGTTGGATAACGTTTTATATTTTGGTGTTTGCACACTGTATTTTTGCGGGAGGAATACTGATATTTTCAAGAGGAAATACATTGCTTCGACTTATCTCATAATATGTTTTGTTTTAGTAAAATCTGCTTCAAACTAATTTCTTATGATTTATGAGCAGTTTCGAGCTTTAGCGGATCAGCTGTTCCGCAACCCTGACTATCACAAACATGTGAGGAAGCAGGTTGTGAAGCAGGTATTATTTCAAATTATGGGTTCTCTATTTTATTGACCCATCTTATTTTAACTATAAACTTAACTGTGCTGAAGTTAGTTATTGGTTCGGTTCTGGTTTTCGCAATGGATGGAACATTCAGGTACATTTCAAAAAATGGAACAAAACACAGCAAAATATTTCAACCAGAAATCCAGTCAGTTCTGTTCGATTCCAGCCCAATCCGGTTTATTTCGTCTAGAATGAATGAAATAGGGTGAAACGACCAGTTCCGGACGAAACTGTACGGAATTTTCTGTCAATTTCCAAATTCTTTTTATTTTTGTGGAAATTTTTTTGGGTTTCCCATTTTTACCCTCTTTTAGTGGTCATTTTGTGTTTGTTTGAAGTGCATTGGATGTCTTTTAACCCTCCCAAAAGAATGGGAGGACTAAAATCACAGTAAGATCCCTCAATTTTACCCTTTTTCAAAACTCAGTTCTTCCCCAAAACCCTAACCCTCATTTATATTTGGCTTTTGGTATGATGAATTGTGAGTGTTATTGATATTTTCCACTGAGAAAAATCTATATTAATTAGGCTCATCAAGATCCAATCTGCTGCATATGATAGATATTTTTAGTAGTAAAATATATATTTTTTTTGTAAAAAAATTTCACTGGCCATAGCACCTTTTTTGGAATGAATGACCAGAATGAACGAAACACCTAAACATTCCATTCCATTCCAGATAGCAAACTCTAAACATCCACCAGAACAAAATTAATAATTAAGGTGCCGAATAGACAAAAGTAATGGCAACATAGATCCAGAAGCCATGTTGATCGGGATAATAGGTTAGTTCTGTTCTTTAACCAAATGTTCTTGGATAATAGGTTAGTTCTGTTCTTTAACCAAATGTTCTGATTACTTTGGAGTTTGCATTACCTTTCCGTGGTTGATTTTCATATTCTGACCTGGAGTCTGATGTGATGTCTTCATCATTGAAAATCATTCACAAAACTTTCAAACAACAACCACTTCAAAATCAAGCTAAGGACTCTCTTGTTATTTATTCAATGTTTATTCCTATAACTGCTGCACCCACAACCACTTCAAAATCAAGCTAAGGACCCTCTTGGTATTTATTCAGTCCTTATTCCTGTAACTGCTGTCACATAGTTACGAACACGGGATCTTCCCGTCACATTTGAATTTGTGTGCTTCACTAACTGTGCAAGAGGATTTCTAATCCAATGAGTTCAAAATTTGATTGGATATTAGTTTAGCCAAAGGAATGGGTGAACATTTCGAGGATTCTTTAAGCCTTTGATGTCTTCTTATCTTTTATTTGTAAAGAATCTTACAAGTTTATGAAGAGATGAGAGAATGGGAGAACCCACACAATTTGTGATGGTGGAAATTGTATTATGATTCATATATTGTACAATCCTAGTCACGTCCTTGTGTAGAGAATTGTTACATAACTACACGACTACCGTTAATAAAGAGACACGCCATATGGTGCTTGTGTATACACTACGAAAATAGCCGCTGACATATTATTTCTAACACTCACCCTCAAGCTGTTCTGTATCCTTGAACATGTTCAGCTTGTCAATTTTATCGAAATGATGATCAATTGTGAGACTTTTAGTGAAGATGTTTGCTAGGGGTGCAACTTGGGTCGGGCTCAACCCGATTGTGGCTTGGGTTGGGTTGGCATTTTCTCGGGTTGGGTTAGGTTACGGACCATGAGTCAAGGTTCCTTTGAGATACATCATGATTCTTTTAGCAGCTTGTAGGTGTTCTCGTATTGGTTCATGCATAAATTGACACACTTGGTTCACTGCATAGGTGATGTCAGATTATGTAGAAGTATTGAAGTTCACCAACCATACTTTCGTACATCTGATGATCTGCCACTTTTTCTCCATCGTGTTCGCTAGCCTTCTTAGTGCAGAGTCGTAAAAGCCTTGTAGTTCAACATATAAAACCTACTAAGGGGATCCATAGAGACAGAGTCATCCTGATGTAGGACAACCAAGGGTATCTTTAGGAAGTAGGCTCAAATTTAGGTGAACTAGCTAGGGAAATATGCAAGGATTAAGGACGCAGGCTTAGGTAAGCTTAGGGATATGGACCATTGTGACAGATTTGACAAGGATAACAGATTTGATAAAAGTTGATAAAAGTGACGGATCTGGGTAAAGTAAAGGATTTAGATGTACTTTAAAGGCTGGGAGGTTGAAAAATAGGAAAATTAACATTTTGGGCAGTTGGTAGGGGAAACTGTTGCAGGTTTTATGTAATCTGTTACATGGTAAGTGGACTGTAATATGTTATGCGAGTGTAGAATTGTATGACAGTTATTAGGAAAGGTTTTAAGTTTCGGTTTAGGGAAAATATAGAAACATTGAAAGGGTAGATAGGAGTGGTCTTATAATTTAAACTTTAAAGGTTTTACAGTCCTAGAAAGGCAATTGAAAGATCACAATTATGTTGGAGGTTTAGTACCAGGGTGCTGGGTTTATGTAAGATTTGAAACATGGATTCGAGTGTCGGTTTCAGTGTGCGTTTCGGTCATCATGGAAACAGAAACTTTTGGTTTCAGTGGAAATCTTGTGAAATTGCTCATATGAAAACCTATGCAAATAATGGAAATTTAAGATGAAAATTGAGGAAATGTTAGAATAAGTGAAAAGGCACACGTAGAAACCACCACATAAGCAAGGCAACCATCCATAATATTTTAACAACATCGAACACTTAGTGGCTTGCATATATAGTGCATTATCAAAATATGGCACTTCTGAATAAATAGACAGTTATAATTTATAAAAGGGGGTTGATAGATATTTTATTATGTGTATTACACGTAATCATCCATCTGATAGAAGTTTCCGTCTGTAACATTTCTTTTCACTTCACCATATTTTGAATTGTTGACCTCATAGCTCTGGTACCTTGTATAGAATCTTACAAGTTTTTGAGAGAGAAGAGGAGAGCCCACACAGTGAGTAAGTTGGAAATTTTATTATGATTCATATATTGTACAATCCTAATCACATCCTTTTATAGAAAACTAGGTTACATAATTTCAAGGGTGCCATTACTGAAGAGACACACCATATGATGCTTGTCTATGCACAATACTGAAATCATTACCTCTATGTTATTTCTAAAATTATTTAGGGGGTCGCATCTTTGACAACATCACCTACTCCTCTATGATTGGCATGCTTTGAAACCTTTACAGTATTTTAACGTGAAGTGATGTTGATTTTTTGTGTCAGAGTATTTGCTCTTAAAAGGGAAGTTTCATTCAAATTATGATGGGTTGCCATCTCACGGCTTATCCTTTTGCCTTTTCAGCTTAAAAACGGACAACATTTGTACGAGGGCTATGTTCCAATGAAGTACAAAACATATCTGAAGAAGATGAATAGGTTTGATATTTGGATTATTGCATTTTTTTTTTCAAGCAATAAAAACTCAAAATTGTAATATTGTATTATAACTCCATAAATTTTTTGGCGACCTCTTGCTTATCAATATTCCATTTATGAATTGTTGTCTTTAGATCAGGAGAGTGGGGAGACCACCTCACCCTGCAAGCAGCTGCGGATCGGGTACAAACTACAATTCCCTTGGAAATGATGTTTTTATTTCCACGCTACTCTTGTATTAATATTTCTAACATTTGTGGAGGGGCATTGGAAATCTACTCGGATTTGACACAGCATGTATTGATGGGGTGTAGCTAGGCTGATTTCAAATGTGTATATTCATTTCCTCAGATAAAGCTAACTAATGCAGATAGTTATCATTAGTTTAAATGATAATAACCTCATATTCTTACAAGAACAAGAAGCAACAAAATATGATGTCCTCTGTAGCCACCCATAAATAATTGTGAAAGCATAGACTGAGGATAGACTGGAGATGCTCATAACAAAAGCAACAAAAAGAAAAATCTTAGTTTCATTGACCTCTTTAGTAATGTGAATTATTGGAAACCAAAGCCTGATCTTATCATTTGCATTTCAGTCGTAGCACTTGCCGTTGAGATTTGAGAAGATGACTGATGAGGCTCCTCAGACTGTAGGGATTATATACTGCCACTATACCAAGTTGTATTTTGTATATTAATGTAACGTTTATATTTTCGATCCCTTATTGGGCTAATTGATGTTTCCCACATATCTATAGTTATTTATGGATGAGATTTGAACGATGTACACATTGAATATGTCAATAATATAGAAAAGGCTTAGGAATAAAACAAAATTTCTCTATCCATTGCTAAGTTGATTTAAAGCTTGAGCTCTTCACTGCATGGATAACATGCTGATGGGGATCATATTTTCATGGATCAGCTTTCTAGCCTAATGATATGCAGCCTGTTATCTATCTAAGCCCACTTTTATCAGTATTATTTATTTTAGCATTCACTATACCTGCAATTTCTTCATTATTTTATCTTTTTCACTTCCAAATAATCGCTGATTTATGTTTTTTTTTTCCTAATTCCTCATCACATTACTTGCAGTTTGGCGCCAAAATCTGTCTGATTACATCTTTTAGAGATACTTGCTTGATTGAAATTCTTCCCAAGGACCAAAATCCATCCAGAGGTAATGGACACATTAACAAATATTCCATCAGCTTAAGGCACACATTGTTTGTTATCATAGGCTAATTTATTTTTGATGGGTTTAGTAGTGTCTCTTGACTTGTTCAAGAGACTGGCAGGAATCGTTATTGTTGATTAACGGAATGAGGTACAGTTTCCAAAACAACAAAAGCAGGGAACTTACATAAATCCTCCAAGTACAAGAAGCTACCAGAATTTAGGAAAAAAAGCAGAAATGCCCTTGGGGGCTTACAATAAATGATAAAAAACATTCTCACCCAACCAAGCTGTACTTGGTGAATGAGGGGTGGCTCGCCAAACAAGAAAATGTTTCGCTCTAGAATAATGGACTTGATGAAAGGGACTGTAAGATGAAGTGGCAAAGAAACAAAGGGAAGTTAAACAATTTCAAGTGTGAAATTCATCGGAATGAAATGACAATTCATTTCATTATGTCTAGTTTTTTAAATGGAATACACTATTCGATACGATCTGTTTGACATTTTTTATCGCTAGAGGCATGCTTGGCATGCTTGACATTTCAAAATGTTTAGTTTTGCTCTTGCATGAGCACAAGAGGCATGCTTGACAGTTCAAATGACATAGTCCTTTGTTTTTCAAATGGAAAGAATAGAGGTAACACTTGCCAAGGAAAATTGGGCTGGATGGCTATTATGTTCTTGAAGTGTTCATATTAGCATTCTGTGTGTGCGTGTGCATGCTTGTAACTCTCTAGTCATTACTCACAAGAATAAATGAGAGATAATAAAAGTATTAGAAATAGCTTATGGAATCAGAATCAGCAAATATACGTACATCTTAGACACATTTTAATGTAAGAAAACACTTTATATGTGAATCCTTAACAACAATAAACTAGTCGAAATGAACAAAATATAGAGAAGCAACGGTAAAAACACCCACATTTCTCAAAACAAAAAAGAAGAAGAAAAAAACAATGCAATAAAACATTAGGGAAAGCAGCAAGAGTATAACAAAATCTGCAAAAAAGGCAACATGTGTAGGAAGAATGAACATAACTTGGACACATGCAAATCTATTTGAAGAGAAAAAGTACAAAATAGTGTAGAACAGGGAAAAAAGAAAGAAAAATTAATACATTAAAACAAGTCACCTGAACTGCAAGATCTATTACACTCTCTGTTGGAAGAGTCACCTAAATTGTTTTTGCTTGGTCATGGGCTAGATTAAAATGACCAACGATCAGAAGCCCCCTCTCCCAGACTCAATATCCAAAAGAAAAAATGAAAAATGAAACCTTGGTCTTCCTGATGAAACCCAAATTGGTGCAAGCTGCATCACATGTTATTTAGGCCATTTGGCCCATACTTGCAACTCAGGTGACACATTGCAATGGGCAAACTCCAACTGAATCATCCCAAGTCGGCGTGATTTTGGCTGATATGAGTAACGAATATTAATTGTTAAAGGGTATTATAGTCTTTGTACATGTAACCCTACTTTGGGCTCTTATATATACATCATATTACATGTGAGCTCCCTAGTGGAGGCTCCATCTTCTCCCTCACTCTTCTTCTTCTTCCTTTTACACAATAACATTATTTAGCCACAGTCACTCATATAATTGACTCAACATGGAAAAGTCTACTTGATTCAAATGATATGGCTCATGGGAAAACTAGGTGAGAGATTTGGAGCTGGGTCCTATAGTTGGTGTATTAAACAAAGTTTGATTAAAGGAACCTACACTACCATCCTCATGCCTCCTAGTTTTCTTTTCTATTCTTTTTTTGAATGGTCATGCCATCTAATTTTCTTCTGACCTTCTGATTAATTGGTAGTGCCAAAACTGAGTCAATGATTGACTGGAGGAGTTTTTGGACACTGAGTATCAATAAAGACATGGTTCATATCTTCTGAACTGGCCCTTTAGATTAAATATCTCCTTATATGTTGCAGATCTTTGGCTGAGCTTTTGGAGTGAAGTACATTACAATTCCTTGTACGGAAGGGGAGGTAATAAACCCTTCAATGGTCATACATGTGTATGCAACTTTGATATGGCAAAAAAATGAATAGTGTTGCTTTTTGGATTTGCAGACGTTCCTACTCGAGTAACCACGAGAAAACATTGGCTTTTCTAGAGGAGCCTTTGCCATCATACTCTGGATATGTAAGTCTGGTCAGTCATTGTTCCTCCACTGTATAATATCACCTCGGAATCCCAGATAACATGTTTTTTTTAAATAGATGCCATGCAAAGATAGTTATTTCTATCGACATAGAAACCTTGCCATATTTCTGTACAGAAACCAGTTAGAAATTTGTATTTAATCGAAACACATGTAATTCTTACTTCAATCTTGATTTTTTTTTTTTTGTCATTCTCTTGATTTTAGTGGGATCTGTCTAATAAACTTTCCTTTGAATTTGAACTGTTTGAGCAGGAAAATAGAGAGAACATTGATAACTACAAACTGGGTTAATGTGCCATTGCTAATATCATTCTCCCAACGGGGAAATGATTATCATGTGCCTCCTTATTGGTGCAAGCAATGGGATATTTAACATTTCTCTAACTAATATAGGATCTTTGTTATATGGTGTTAGCATCTTATTTTCAGGAAAAATGTATTGGTTTCATTGGTTTGGTGATCAAAGCCATTCATCTGCTATGCCCTACAATAGATGGCCCCACATCTTAAATCTCCCCCATGGGACAATCCTAGCCGTGCCTTCTTACTGTATGAGCCGTCGAATTTACAAAAATTCAAGCTCTAGGGTTAGGATCTTCCAATGGAGATTTTTTAGGGCAGGGCCTATCTGCTGTGGGGACAACAAATCAGTAAGCTTTTGAAATTATAAAAAAAGCTTTTAGATAATAAATACCTAGTTGTAGGCCATCTATATACATCTTGTCTATCTTAAGGCCACCTATTGTTGTTATAAGGCGCCTTGAAAGTATTTTCGCTAATTTTGGGTTGTGGACCACAGAAGCATCATTAGGTTGCATAAGAGAACTTCTGTAAGCCAAAAGAGGAAGGAGGCCTTGGAATCAAATCCTTGAGGGATTTTAGCAATGCTTTCAGAATTAAGAGTATCCATTACTTGCACACAAAGTCGAATCTTTTGGAGGGAATTCATGGCTAGTTGTTTAATTGGAAAAACTTTTACTTGGTTGAAGCAAAACCAGGGATTCCAGATAATGGAAGGAGATGTTACGTATGAAGGAGGAGTGGTCTATAGATAGATCATTGGCCAAGTTAGTGTTGCTTTATGCACCAATAATTGGTTTGGTATGTCTCCTTATATCTATTTTTATCTCTATTCCGTTCATGTGTACTTGTTGTGCAAGGCCAAAGGAAGAGAACTTGACCATGTTTTTATAGATATTTATATAGCTAGAGCTATATGGGTCTATTTCGCTTCATACATGCACTTGCCTATGATTGAGAATCAAGCCAAAAAATGCTAGGCTTATTCAATGATTTAAATTATTTATGAGGAAAAGTAAAACATATTTTGGGTTTGCTTTGAAAGCTATCTCATTCATCATCACTTGTGAGATTCGAAAGGAAAGATGCTCTCGTCGCATGGAAGGTAAGACCAAACCTGCCAGTACTATTATCAAGGGTTATTTACTGTTACGTGTCAGTGAGTTGCATTATTGACATAAAAATGCCACCTGTTGAGAAAAAATGAATAAATGTTGATTTATAAAAAATCAAAATTTTAGGACCAAAATGCCCCTCAGTACATTTATTCTGCTTCCCTTCTTCATTTTATAGTTTTACTTTTACCCTATTTTTAACCTAGTTGAAGTGCTTATTCTCCTGCGAAACCTACTCTTTTCTCCGGCAATACGTAAGAAGGTAAGCCTGAAATCTTATTCTCCCTCTCTTTCTATATTTCTATTTTTTTTTCAAAACTCCATCTAACATCATCTCCTTCTCTCTCTCTCTCTCTCTCTCTCTCTCTCTCACACACACATTTTTTAGGGTATTCAAAGGTTTTTTTTGCTTGAAATGCACAAAATTGGACCCATCAGCCTTCTGCCTCGTCAAATCTTTCTCAAAAAGGGTTTCGAGATCTCCCCCTCTTCTTCTCAATGCAAAAACAGGTACTCGAAGCCAAAACAGGATATTCGAAGCCAAAAATTACTTGGTCAAAGTGAAAAATGTGATTCCTGTAACATTCGCCGTTGTGTTTTTCTCTTCGACTAAATTTTTTTAGACTTCGAATAATTGGTTTTTTTGCTTCGACTAATATGCTTTTGGCTGCGACTAAAACTTTTGAATTCCAGTAACATTTGGAACTTTTTTCGTCTTTAACTAATATATTTTAGTTTCAAGAAATATTTGTTGGCTTCGACTATCACGTTTTGGGCTTTGACAAACTTCTTTTTTCGCTTTGACTAACACGTTTTGGCTTCGACTAAATTTTTTTTATCTTCAACTTATTTTTTTGGCTTCAACTAACTTTTTTTTTGCTTCAAGTAACTTTTTCTGGCTTTGAATAATTTGTTTTTTGGCATCGACTAGTTTTTTGGCTTAAGTAAAAAAAATTTTTGGCTTCGACTATCATTTTTTTTTCTTCGACTATCATTTTTTGGATTTGACTATCATTTTTGGCTTCAAGTAATTTTTTTTTGGCTTCAACTAGCATTTTTTGGGCTTTGACTATCACTTTGTAGGTTTGAGCTATCAATTTTGGATTCGAGTTACATTTTTTAGCTTCAAGTAACCTATTTTTTTGCTATGAATAACCCGTGTGAGTACCATTTTGGCTTCCACTACCCTTTTGCCTAGTGAGCTCTTTATGCAACTGATTTTGGCTACAACCACCTATTTTAGCTACAGCCAATAGAAAAGGGGAAATACTTACAAAGATAATGAGATTTTGGATATTTAGAGGAGGAAAAAGAAAATGAGGAAGGGGCGTCTCTAGAGAATTCCTCCTACCCTCTCAAGACAAATGAGCATATGCCGAAGAAATGAAGATGTTTCGCAGGAGAAGAAGGCTTTTATCGCCGGAAAATGGGCCGTT
The DNA here is from genome assembly GCF_043159265.1 of Tasmannia lanceolata. Taxonomy (NCBI): domain Eukaryota; kingdom Viridiplantae; phylum Streptophyta; class Magnoliopsida; order Canellales; family Winteraceae; genus Tasmannia; species Tasmannia lanceolata. Next base: position 55,980,815 of record NW_027518692.1, read on the forward strand.
TCACATAAAAAGGGTCGGAGTAAAACCTAGAAATGAAACTGTAAAACTTAAAAGTAAAAGTAAAAAAGTGTAAAAACAAAGAAGAGAAAGATAAAGTAAGGTTAGGGGTATTTTCGTCCTAAAAAGCTATTTTTTTAATAAAATAGCATTTCTTAGAGTTTTTTCAAAAGTCAACATTTTCTCGTCATTTTTTCAAATGTCCAGCATGTAGCACTAAATAACCCTATTATCAAGGTTGTGAAGAGTATGGATAAAAGCTTTTGTTAGGTCTTTTAAGCCTTCTTTAGATTGCTCGATGGCCGGAGTTTGAGCCCTAGGGGCTATTGATATGACACCTAGCCTGGTGATAATTCAGAGGGTGTCAAGTGAAGTGGATTAGGCCCAAGAAGAATGAGTTCAAATTGAAGAATATGGATGTTGCCTCCAAAGGCAATCTTGGCTTATCAGGTGGAGGAGAAATCACAAAGAACCATGAAGATTAGGCAGGCAGATGAGGCAAGCAGAGACTAAGAGTATGGTAGATGGACCGAGGTGCTGTAAAGTATTTGGTCTAACATTTGTCTTGAAGCAGACGATAAAATTTTGATCTATATGGTCATTGACAAGAAGGATGCCCCATGGTCAATTAAATATTATTGGTAGTAGCTTCAATCTTTGGTTTGGAGTTGAGAGTGTAAATGTCGCATCAATTCAGATAAGCCAACCTGGTTGCTAAATCGTTGGCTAATTTTGCCTCTAAAAGAAAAGAGAATCATACGTACTAGCACTGGAAGGACCTTCCTAGAAGGGCTAGGGTAATTTTCCTTTTATTTTGGTATGTCTCCCTCTTGTACTTACTAGATAAATTCTGGGTAACTTATCAAAAAAGCAAAAAAAAAAAGTCCTAAACATAGTCTTAGACTTACTTAGGAGACCTAACCTCCCCCTCTCTCTCTCTCTCTCTCTCTCTCTCTCTCTCTCTCTCTCTCTCTCTCTCTCTCTCTCTCTCTCCAACTAGGAGGCTTTATGTCAACTCCTTTTACTTGTAAACGCACAACACACGTTGCTAATTAACCTAGGGAGAAACCTACATTGAGTGGGAAACAACACAAAAACCAACATAGACCGTTAATCGATGGTGATCAAAGAGGCATCTTTAACGATTTTGAATAGAAAAAACTTATCTGTTGATTGATCAAAGATGCATCTTTAACGATTTTGCGAAGAAAAAGCTTATCTGTTGATTGAATGTAGGCCCCAATCTTGCAGATGGGATCCTCGCAGGGCATTAAATCATGACCATACGTGTTTGTGATGGCTAGACTTGATCGGGATCCTCACTATCCCCATATTCTTACCTTACTCAAGATATCTTTTTATATCTTTTTGACTTGTATCAAATCCATGTTTTTAGAATGAGCCAAGGTCATGGAATTAGTCATGTTCCTTTCCAGAATTTTAGGCCCCAATTCCGGTTTCTTTAAGGCTATTGAAATTTTCAATAATCTCCAACCATAGCTGACCTAAACCATGAAAAGATTGGCTTAGAGTCACGAGATTTTCAGCACACTTGGTAGAAGTTTCATCCACCAAACATGACTAACCGCAAATTAGACCACGCAACACACCCTTGTCACAAGCTTTTTCCACCCCAAAACTCCTCGTTAGCACATATCAAATGTGTTTTTAAGGTTAGTTGGCTACCTTGGTTGGTTTGGGTTTTCTTAGTCACAAGTTAATTACACAATTGCAAGTTGCCCATTAATAACTATTTCTTCATACATGGCCAAGTTAGGGTTTCTTGCTAAAATGAGAAAAATGAATGATTATAATATATATGCACCGAAACTCGGTGTATATAGAATCTCTTAGTACACATGACCAAAGAATTGCACTGATCAATTGATCTATCTGATCATCAGGCCTTGACCATTGTTATCCAAAACTAGGCCACTGGTCAGGTGGTCATGAACACGACCATTCAGTGCGAGTTTTGCGCTATGGATCCATCAAAGAGGTGACCCAATTGATTGAAGCTTATGACAGATTGACAGATAAGGTCATGCACCGATTCGATTGTATATAGACTATAAACTAACTTTCGGTGTATGTTGCCCAATTAGGATTACACATTAGCCACTTTCACAATCAATGATAAAAGGCAATGTTTGGGTCCCACATAGGGGCATAAGAGGCATGCAATCAAGACCATTAATCTTGTAGAACGTCATGAGGCCATGCATCATATAAAGGAATGAAAAAAAAAAATCAACGGTTGATTTTTTACTGGCCGAGTCCTAAATGAGGCTTGATGGATCAAGGGCTTAGATCATCCAATCAAGGTGTTTTCAACTTATGGGTTCTGTTTCTGATCAACGGATCAACGGAAGTGGGCCCCCTAAATGTCTTTTAAGAAGGAGCCTAGCATTGTTTTTTCTTATTAGCATTTTCCTAAAAAATGGATTGGGTTCAAGTTGTTTAAGGGGAAACACAATCACTGCACTAAAAACTTCAATGTGCCAATCATTTGGCTGCCCACTAAAGAAAAAAGAAAAGCTTGTTACACGTTGGAATAGAAAAAAAAATGGCACAGCTAAGTCTCACACTTACATTACACTAAAAAAAGATTGAAAAACACAAAGGGAAGTGACCCCCCACAACCTCTCCACAAACCTTTTTCTTTTATATTTTTGGTTACCCAACGGTCAAAATTAGGCATTGATTCAAATGAAAGCTTTTAAGGGTTCCAAGGACAATTAAGGTATGTTTCCAATACAAGAAATAATCATGGCGTAGGAGACCAAAAACAATGGCAGGAAGTTGTCACAACAACTTTGTAGAGGAAGAAGTGGGGAACCTTACACTACTTTGGTCAGATAATAAAAGTAAGCAAAATCCCTTTGAATATGTCATCTAGATATGAGATTTTGGTGAACAAGAGAAAGGTAAAAAGAAAAGGAGAGAGAAAAAGAGAAGTGAAAGAGGAGCTAGTGAGATTCTCTTCAAATGGGAGTGGAAAAAAATCAGGAGATGCCAAAGATCATGTGTATCATAAAAAAAAGCTTTAAGTTTTGTTTGAATGAGTAAAAGAAAAAGGGAGAGGTGGTGGGGTAATGCCACAAGTCAAGGTGCTTCCCTTCCATTGCCCTAAAAAAGGGGGAAGCACAAACACACATGATCTTTCTCTTTTGTTTAATTATGGAATTTAATAGGCAAAGTTTGGGTGTGGCGTTATCACTTTCTCCTAAATTTATTTTAATGATGTTGTGATTTGGGTTGCTAAACAAAGTTGTTTTTGTGATACTGTGTTGGGTAGATGGGGACAATAATAGAGGGAAATATGAGATAGTGAAATGGGGAATCAATCCATTCCATCCATTTTATCCATTCAACCACTGTTTACTCTTTGATGCCATTTCCTTTTTCCTTTTTCCTTTTTCTTTCATTTCTTTCACTTTCTGGGTCCGCAGAATATAAAAGCAGACCCAGGAAGATGATAGGAGGGATCGCGAAAAGCGACCCCTAGCGTATCTCGGACGGAGTGGTGGGTGACTCGTGTTTTAATGGCCCATGATCGCGTGTTGGTCGGCCTGAATCATTGTGCTTTCGATAACTTAAAATTCAATATAATTAACCATTGTTGAGTCACAAGCCGATTACGAAAAATTTAGTACTATTTTAGTGATATATGACGGGCTTCCAAAGGAAAAATATTTCTAAAATTTCTTACTTTTTTGCGAGCAAAAAAAGATGACTTGAACCAACCCTATTCAATTTTTACTTATGGGAGCTTTCAATTCATGATAATATACCTCTAAATCAACCATAATCATATCATCACCCACTAAATTGTAGAAAGAAAAATGTTTTTGTTGCCTTCAATTTATGATAATATACCTCTAAGTTAATCATAATCATTTCATTACCCTCTAAATTGAAGAAAGAAAGAAGAAAAAATCCTTACTAACTACTCAAATTTGAGTTGTTTTCATTGACTGAGCAGCACCAATCTTAGAAGGTCCTTTTGATATCTGTCATAAAAATAATCCGTTGGAAATGTTTTTTTTTTTTGCAATCCAAACAGGGCGATAATTGTCCCCACTTGTTTTAATAATGACACTTCATTTTATACTTTTGTAATTAGCTGTTAAAGGCTATTATAATTAGCAAAAAGCTATGATTGGCCAATCCCAAAACTATTAATAAAGGAGTGTCAATATCAAAAGAAAAGATAGAGGATATCTTTTCCTTATATAAAAACTCTATAAAAAGTATTAAACATCACCTCCTCATATCAAGAAATGGTGGGCCACCCCTTCATACATTGCCATAGGTCCTGTCTATTTCACTCAATCTCAATTCCAAAATATAAGTACATTTGCAGACCTACATGACTGGTTATAAACCATATTTTCTGATCTATTCTCAAAATGCCCTCACCCATGTGTGATGTCTGCACCACTCATTCTTAAAAAATTGCGTCCATGTGAAAAAACCCGACCCGGCCCGACCCAAGATTTATCATAGGTAGGGCCGGGTTTGGGAATCGTGGGTTTTCCGGAAAAAAACCTAACCCGACCCAACCCGAGATATTTCTCAGGTAGGGCTGGGTTCTCCAAAACCCGACCCGAGTTGCAGCCCTAATATCTAGGTAGTAACTTAGTTTGAAATTGAATTGCCTTTTAGTCCCTCTTTTTTTCCTCAAAATTCCCTACCCAATTGCAACTCTGTGAAATATCTAAAAAACACAACTCACAAATACGAAGGCAAAAAAGCACTTCCAAAGTGACATGTGTATATGGTTAGTTACAGTGTAATTATTATGTGGGTATGGTTATGTAGTTAAGGTTTGTGGGGGTTAGTCCTCTGTCATGTGTCTTGTAAGTGAGCAGATGGGCTTGTGTTATAGCACTATCTTTTGCTTGTATGTAAGAAGTATATTCTAATAAAAATACAGAGGATTTGCAACCAAAACAGAAATTTATGTTTTGGGAGACTCATGGTTCCTCTCAAATTGAACTGTTAGGAGTTCCGGTTGCCTCAACTCAACCTCTCTTCTGACTTTTTCTTTTGCTTACCCGAGTGACACAAAGTCCTAACAGAGTGACCCTATTGAATTGTGGGATCCACCTTGGATAAGTCAGCGTGCATCATTTGATCTGCTGATGGAGAGATTGAAATGGTGCATCTTGTGGGGCCGACTAGATGAACAGTTGAAATTGAAAGAAAGAGAGAAGGACAAAAACATGGAAAGACATTGAACCTACCGAAAACAGGTGGGACCTACAGGAAAAAGACAACTGTGGGCCCCACTTTGGCTCGCTCTTCCACGTTCCTAACGAGAAGAATAGAGGGATTTTAGTGCAGCTTACGTGGAAGGGCCACCTCAGGAGTTGCTACGTGGCATGGATAATCAGTTTCGGATTTTTCGTCTCTCTCTATATTTATAACTTCCCCCTTTTTCCGGCACAGAAAATTTCCAAACAAACCCTCTAATCTCGGCCGGTTTACATTTTTTTGCCGCTAAGTAAGGCTCTCTCACTTTCTTTAATTTTCAAAACTCATCCCTCAAACCACGGTCGAATCGGTCAAATATCGGACCCAACTCAGGCTCTTTGTTGGAATTTTAAAATCTCAAGGAGTTTATTTTAGTAAAGTTTCACAAAAGTAGAGAGATTTTGTCGTTTTGCAGAATATATGTAGACGGAAACTCAATCCAACTCGTACTAGTATTTACCTCTCTTTCTCTCTACACCAAACCCTACATAAAAACCCTTTCATCACTTCTATTCTATTGCATGTTTTCCTTTCACCTCTCCTCCTTCGTCTCTTCTTTTTCTTTCTAACAAAAGGAAAAACAAAGAAGAACCCATTTCTCAATTCTCATGGCCGTTGAAGCTCACCATCACCACCTCTTTCAAACCAAACAGATTGGGAATAGGTAATTCATACGCCTCTTTTCTTTTCCTAAGTTTCATGTTTTTCTTTTGCTATATCTTTTCTGGGTTTTTCCTTTTCAATATCCTTTCTGTAATCTGATATTCCATGCTATGTTTTTGCAGAGAAATAATCAATGCAATTGAAAATAATTCCAATCTCTACAACACCCATATGGGTTTCGGATCCATATCCGGATCCATCCCAATACCCGCTTTCGACAACCTTATCCCTTTCTACAATTCCTCCATTGATTCCATTCCAGCGACCGATAGCGGACTCACTAGTAATCTCTCAGCAACCAGAAAGTGGTCGAGAGAACACCAACACCCATATCTTACAGTAACACTAAACAAAGAACGAACCCATGTTCTTAACAATCCCTTCTCCTTCCTAGGTGAAGAAGCCTATTTCCAAATCCAACAACAACAATTGGAGATGGATCGCTTCATCTCCCACCATGTAATTTTCTGCTCTCATTAATCTTAATTATCTCTTCTCAATTTTATCTTGTTATTTCAATTGGGTTGATGAATTGTGGTTGAATTACAGACGGAGAAGGTGAGATTAGAGCTGGCAGAAAAGCGGAGGAGGCATGGGAGGCGGCTTTTTGCTGTGGTGGAAGAAGGGATGATGAAGAGATTGAAGGCTAAGGAGGAACAGATAGAAAAGATGGGGAAATTGAATTGGGTTTTGGAAGAAAGAGTGAAGAGCCTTTATGTAGAGAATCAGATATGGAAAGAACTCGCCCAGACGAACGAGGCCACAGCAAATGAGCTGCGTAGCAACCTTGAACAGGTGTGTGAAACAACTAATTACACAACTAATTACTCAAATAGCTTAAGTTGTTAGAGTTGGTGTTATTTAATCATTTTTACTTAGCGCGCCCTCGCGAATAGGCTCCCTCCCACTCATTGCCCTTACTAATAGGGTTCTTGACTTGAGCAATGTTCAAGTGCTTAAGGCTCCTTAGGGCCTACCTCATTGCCAAAACTCATATATAAGGCAAGCTACCAGTGACTATCGGCCAGAACTAGGCTTGGCTTGGTTAGTAGTGCCCGCCCATTCTGAGCACAGGGTCGTTGTTTAAAAACAAAATGTGTATGCGTCAAATAACGCACCAGAAGAAAATCTTAGTCGACTCGGTACACGTTGTCGAGGACTCAGTTGACACGATCATAATTCGGGAGACTCAAAAGGAGTTTTCATTGACAGGGGCCAAACTAAACGGGAGTTGCTTCTAGGGAGTTTTAAAACTATGCATAGGGCTTTTCGGGTTAGGTCGGGTTATTCATGTTTAGCTTACTATAGTCATTAATTCTAAAGATTATAGGAAACAACAAATCTTCATACCAAAAAATCTGTAAATTTAAGTTGAGCGCATAAATTTAGGAAGGAAATTACATTTCAAAAAGAAAAAAGAAAAAAAGGAAACTACTTTTTCATGTCACAAACATGATCACCCTAGTTAAAACAATTATATGAATATACTTGAAAATAATTTGGCATCTTATTTAAGAGATATTTAAGAAAATCATAGCACATGTACAAGAGTCCGTCGGTTTTCGAGTCTGGCTCTTTTTGGTTGACCTTACACAAGCTTTTTTGTTCTAATATCAAGGAGTTGTTGGTTTTCAAATCTTAGAGTAATTGTTGGGTTTCAATTACTCTAAAATCTTAGGCTGTTAAAATTGTTTTATTTAATCATATATACTTCAACAGGTGTTGGCTCAGGTTAGAGACGAGCGAGGGCAGGGGCTAAGATTTATTGAGGAGGACGCAGAATCATGCTGTGACAGCAGAAAGGAAGACGAGAAGGAAGAGGAAGAGGAAGACGAAGAGGGCATGAAGGTGGTGAAGAATTTAAGAGAAGAAGAGAGTAATAAGAAAAATAGGTGGTGCAGAAATTGCAGGGAGGAGGAATCATGCGTTCTGTTTTTGCCCTGCAGACATCTCTGCCTCTGCACGGCATGTGGTTCCACCCTCCATACCTGCCCCATCTGTAAATCCAACAAGAATGCCAGTGTACATGTGAACATGTCATGAACAAAGAAATAAATATAGGAAACTTTAATTTGTATTTATTGGATATATTTCATGGGATTTTGTTTATATTTCTCAAAATTATTTTACAGTGAAGATTCAGTTCTTGAATAGTTAAAAAAGGAAACTAAGTTTTATTATTAGATAAATGTTAGGTACCTGAGCAATATAGACAGAGCCCTTTAAACCTATCACATACCAGTCCCACACCTATACAGGGAGTGGGGACAAATACGTACTCATAAATTTGGCGGGAAGTGAGGGGTCTTAAAAGTCGTGACTCGTGAGAGAAGAAAAACAGAAATGCCGATGTGCACGTGATTAGATGGAAGAGACCAGGTGGAGTCCACGTGCGCTCACCTCTTTCCGTTTCACGTGTTGTTGACGTGATTCATATTCATATTACCGAGTTTTTACTGAATCTTGTGTCGCCACCGATTTTATTCAAAACCTTATAAATTTAAAGTTTCCTTTAGCTATTAAATACCTTATAAATATAAATTTCTTTATAACTGATAATCTAATAGATGTAAATTTCTATTGATATTCCCACTATGGTGATTTTTTTGCCCGGAATTTATTCACGAACCCGAATGGGCACCTTAAATTTTATTAAGAGGAAAATGATTGTGAGCTTGAAGCTCATATAGCTTATATGAGCTTGAGGGACCAAACACATGGGTCCCACATTTTTTGTGGTGATCAAAACCATACATTTGCAAGGCCCCATCATAGATAGGGTGTGTACCAAAAATCAACTCCATTTGATCATCCTAACCCCTCTAAAAGCGGACCAAAAATCAACTCCATTTGATCATCCTAACCCCTCTAAAAGCGGAGGGCAAAAATAGGCATATTTGTGGCAAACGGTGTTTGTCCATTTTGCCCTCCACTTTTGGATGGGTTATGATGATCCTATGGAGCTGATTTTTTGTACACATCCTATCTATGTAAGGGCCTTTCAAATAAATGCTTTGGATCATCCTAACAATGTGGGCCCACATGTGTTTGGGCCCTCAAGCTCATATAAGCTATATGAGCTTCAAGCTCACAATCATTTTCCTATTTTATTAATGTGAGTAATAATTACAAGAGGGGGACCTAACACCTTACCTCTAGACCATAAAAAATACAAAAATTATGAATACTTGGAATTCTCATTCTCAACACATCACATCTTGACGGTACACCTGGATTTAGTCCGGAGCTCCTTCCAATATATAAAAACTTTAGGGTGATGATAAATTCGCACCCTTGTAGAATGATTCGCACGCCTGTAACTTGAATTGACGTCGACGACGTCTTTTTTGACGTCAATTCATGTTACAGGGGTAAGAATTTATCATCTCCCAAACTTTATTGTTTTTACTTTCGCATGCATAATTTTCTAACGAGTCTGCAACTTGATTAGTTTCTCTGTAAGAATGAGACATCCGCAGCTTCAGCTCCTACCACCGTGTTTTGATAATGAATCGAACACACTTTGTTTTTTTATTATTTAAGCAGCTCTCAAAAGCTATTATAATTCCCAAATTTTAGGCTTTCACTTGCTAATTATGAAGGAAAAGACAATATGAGTTCTTCTCATTATCAAAACATGGTACTGCAAGTATCACTAGCCTTCTATATAGCTATTAAACACATTACATTTTTAGTGTTGCTCTATATGAGATTTTATAACCTTAAAAACTAGGAAAATTTTAGAAATTATGACAATAATCTATCTGATTAGATACTAAATTTTAGCATTACTAAAACCTAATTATGTTTCAGATTTGTCTTGGATTTGTCTCTCCATATGGGGCACCCCATTCCATCACATGAATTTTCATCAATTAAAATGAGTTGAATAGAAAGGGAGGGGGATCTAATTTGTATTTAATTATAGTATACATTACTATAAAAATTGGGGTTTTCAATCTTTACTTAATGGACAACAAACAAATAGAAATCTTGGGTTGTCATGCACATAAGCCCTAGATTATTTAAAACCTTATAAATTCAAATCTCTCTCTCTCTACGTAATAAGTATTTTATATAAAAAATTATTCTTGAAAACCTCATAGATGTAAAGGGATTTGCTAGATAATTTCGCAGAAAGCCATTCCGCGGCTCACTTTTGCACGAGAAAACAACCACACATGCTCTTTTTTTATGTCTTATTCATTTAATTCATCATAGGTGGCTATTGTCTCCTTCAAAAGTGAGCCGCGAAATGGCTTTCTGCAAAATTACCTAGCAAATCAGATAAAGTTATTAAAACCTTATTAATGTGTATCTAATTTCTTTTAAAGATTAAATATCTTATAAATGTAAATTTCTTTTTAGGTATTAAATATCTTATACATATGATTAAATTTCTCTATAGCTATTATATGCCAGCTTACAGACTTAGTTTTCTTTATCTCTATTAAATTCCTTAATTGCTTAATCTCTAACCCTACATTTAACTCTTAGAAATTTAGTTATAATAGTGTGTAAATTTCGTATGAATAACGTTCATGCATTGCGCGTGCCATTTTCTTGTTTTATATGGAAATATATTGTAAGAATACTCCGGTATTAAATACTCAGTGAAGCAAGCATGATTTAGATTTTAGACCGTTCATTTTAGTGGACCCCAGTGTGGAGATGCCTCCACATCATCAGATGGTTCTACCCCGCTCATCCCCATCACAGAACTCGAATATATAGAGTTGCCCATTTTCTTTTTCTTCTCTTTTTCTGTTTATAATGATTTTAAGATAAGGAAGTGGACCCATGATTCTCTCTCCCAGGAATCATACCTAGAAAACAAAATGCTTCTTTATTTTACTGCCTTTGTGGCCCAAGATAGAGACCTAGTTAGTCCAGTCAATATCATACGCGATAACTCGGTATATAATCCATCTCCACCGTCCAATCCAATGCAGAAGGTCTATCAATTCCAACAATCCAATGGGCGGGCCACCTCTTTAGCGGGCCCATAGCCCAAATCTCAAATCCAAGAGTTTACAAGTTGTCCTGACATTCCTGGTCGATGAGCATGTGGACTAGTTAGAAGGTAGAGATCTCTTATACACCTAGCTTTGGAATATATAGTGTGCATGGGTTGATTCTACTTTTGCTTAAAGATAGTGTAGAAAACTGCATTTTTTCAAAAAGAGGAAACACCAAATGCACTTCTCATGGAGTGTTTTGTTGAGTGGTTCAAAGCACATTGGAGCCCTTTTCAGTGCTTTCTCAAATCATCTCAAAAACAAAGTAAACCAACCATTCACATGTCTCACTCCTTCATCTAAAGATAAAGGAAAAATAGTGTGAATAAGCATTCAACTTTGTTGCCATAGAATCACATATCAATGTCATGTGTCCCATCTCCCCACCTTCTATACACTTTCCTTACAATCCACATGTACATATAATACTTATTCAAATCAAATCACTATCATATGGTTTGGGAAAAAAGGAAAGGTGATTGTTAGAAAAAAGGGGAGGAGGGTCATTAGTATCCCATGACACCTCCTCCACTTAGTCCACTCGCGCTCATGATCAAGCGCACCGTGATCACGCTCACCGTCCCTCTGAAGACGTAGGCACCTCGCACGACACACTGCCCGTGACATTTCAGAGCCCCAACCGGACCCACAAAAACCCTAGTAGTATCTAGGCCCATGCCTTTTGCTTTTTGTAATGTGGGTCTACCCAAGGTAAAGAGATAGGAAAGGAGTGTCACATAGCCTGTCAACTTTGGAGATAATCTATATTCCATGGACTTGGGTGGGTTGCGACGATGGCCAAGGCATAGCATATAGAAAATGGATTCTATCTTTGTCATGGGGCCATGGATGGGAACCCAAACTTTCTCCTTGGTGAAGGGTGTTGTTTCTTCCTTTGTTCTCTATGCGTTCTCTTTTAAAAGGAGGCCTTCCATGCTTTTATGACAACTCATTTATCCATCTACTCTTATACTCTATGTAGGAGGGGTATTTGTCTTTTTAGATGGATGAAAGGTTCAAGATAAGAATCTACAGTTACCCAACCTAGGAAAGAGTAAGAGATCATTACTATTTCACCTAGAAATGATATCATACACCCCTACCTTTCCTCACCTTTCCTCCAATGCAGCTTTCTTTATGTGGGGATTTTCAATGACTGCCGTGAGTTTACTTTCCATGTATGGATTTGGTGGGGATGGAGTAGTGCTAAAGTAAGACATTTATATATTGCATAGTTGAAACAAAACCCAATAAAGAGATGGGCATAGGAAAAAGGAAAACTATTCTAATAGGGTTAGACAGATTGGTGTAAACATCACCTTCTCCACTCACATAAATCCATGTGCAACACACCACCCCCATCACTCCATTTATAAGCTATGGAGATACCAAAATCAGAACTAGTAATTGAATAACTAGCTTGACATCTTAGGCAGAATCATCATGCCATGCTTTTATTGGCCATGACTTGAAGAACAAAAAATAAAATAAAATTCAAAACCCTAATCCTTGATAACCCAACTACCCAACAAAGAAATGATTTAGTGGTAGCTTTTCTGAATGGTGTTCATGTAGACAAAGACTACACAAGTGGACAAAAGCCCACAAAGAAAGGAGTGAAAGGACCCCTATCTCTGCCAATGGGGCTGCGGTGGAGGCATAAATCTTTAATAGAGATGGGGTTTCCATGTGGATGGATAGAATTATTGAAGAAATCTTGTGGGACCCATATATTAGGTTAAAATAAGTGTGTGACTAATGGTAACTACCCCATCAAGCCTCCATGGGAAATGAATTTCTTTTCTCTTTTTCTTCTTTTCTACTTTCTTTGTGAAAAAGGTGTTTATTTTTACAATGAACGATGGAAAGACAAGGCCACACATGCTTAAAAGTTTTTAATCTTCCAGATGTATGGAATTAAAGTATTTTTTAGGATAATAAATGAGCTCCCTTGACAAATGGGCTTTTAAGCCCAACCCATTGTCAAGTTGCAGTTTAAGCAAAAATGTCATGAAAGGAAGAGAGTATATTGGCTAAAGGAGTTGGAATTCTTACTCCCTTGTTTTTAGCAATGCACCCTTCTCTTTATTTTACAACTCGATCTAATTAGCTGCTCAAGGCTTCCTAACTACAAGGTTGGAATTTGACAATAGTGTGGAGTAAGGGCTTGTTTGTTTTAGATTTTGAGAACCGATTGTACATCTAAAAATGGTTATTGGACTCAAAAAATGCGCTTGAACAAAACTAGTTTTCAAAGTTCATAGCTGATGTGGCCAGCACAACGGATTCTACTTAAGAGAATTAAGAATGTTTCCTGTATGTACTTACATACATTATGTACTTTGAACAACATTGTTGTTCACCGAATTAAGGTAAGTGTTGTGTAGATGTCTTGTATTTAGTATTATACAAGATCCTAACGGACTAATGTGTGTGACGCACAAGCGGGTCGAGCTTAATTTTGATTTTTGGATTTTTCATTAAGGCGTATTTTGGTAAATTTCTCCAAATAGTGGCGTTGATATATAAGTCACATGTTAGGGTTACGGGATTAGGTTTTGTTGTTGTTGTTGTTGTTGTTGTGTTTTCTTGGGAAGAAGAGAGTTTGTAACCCTGTAGTGGTAAATCTTCTCCTGTGGATGTAGGCATTGCCGAACCACGTAAATCTTGCATTTCTTGTGTGACTGTGTTTCTTTCCATCGTTCTTTTAGTGTTTTGCTGCACATCATGTTTGATCCGTGTTGAGAAGGTTTTTCTCAATTTTTCTAAAGTAAGGAATATATGATGTGGGCTTTAGTCTCATCCTTACTTATTTATGCTATATACACCAGGTCTCTTGAAAGACTTTTTATTAGTGGATCAACCAAATTTTAGTTCCATCTTCAGAAATTAATGATTATTATTCCATGCCTTATATAACTATATATCAATCCTATATATGGAGACTTTTCATTATAGATAATTAGATATGGTTATATTGCCCGCAATAAGACAGCTTCACTATCGCAATTTAATTAAAAAATATATAGGGAAAAATGTTTCTAGTTCGTCCGACTTAATAAATTATCTAGTCTGAAGGCCAAAAACAAGGTGGGCCCATGTTGTTAGGTGATCCAAACCATTCATTTGATAGGCCTTGACATAGATAGGGTGTGCCCAAAAATCATATCCGTAGGATCATCCTAACTCTTGATTTGTGGAGGTTTAAAATGGTCAGATTTTAAACCTCCCTTCAAATGAATGTTTTGGATCATCCAACAACGTGGGCCCCACTCTATTTCTAGTCGACGGATCTGGTCCGACAGACTATAAAATGTGAGCCCATGTGTGTGTGTGTGTGAGAGAGAGAATTGATCTTGCGGACCATTATGAAACTACACTGTGGTCTGAGTCCATGCAGAACGATATCTCATGCATAAAATTAATGCTTACAAAAATAATGGTCTAGGTTCTCCTGGTGAAGCTCTAAATGACATCTTATAAGTCATGGGGTAGACTTGTGATCACCGATTGGATCGATTGACCAGATCACATGTGGGCCCTAATGTTATTTGTTAGGAAATCAAAATAATGTGGTTGTTCTCCATGGAGTAGAAATCCTTGGATAAGCTATTCCTGAGATTGCCTAGTCTTCTTGGATAATTTTATCCTGAATAAATCAATACCTTGTTTAATAGTATATCCTATCCGAGAAATTATATGGTGTCCGGGCAAATATATGCTGTAGGATCTAATCTCAAGGAAGGTACCTTGAACACGAGCATGTCCACTTGGACACCATATAATTTCTCTATCCTGTCCATTCTGACCGTTCTCAAGGGCGATATGAGGCCTACTCATAGTTACAATAAACCTGAGCTTGCTATCCACATGGAGAATAACCCCAAAAGTGATTATTGTAACACCGTTTTTCTTCCTATTGGCCATGTTTGTTTTGGATTTTGAGAACAAGTTGTGTGTCCAAAATTGATTATTGGACTCAAATTGGTTCTCAAAATCCAAAACAAACAAGGCCTTTAGATTTTGATAATCGATTTTAAGTCCAGAACTGATCATTGGGCTTAAAGTCACCTTTAAATTTGAGTCCAATAATCAGTTTTGGCTTAGAAATCAATTCTCAAAATCCAAAACAAACGGGGCCCCAATAATTAAGGTCCTGTTCTTTTAAGATTATAGCATCCGTTTGTTAGTGCCAAACCGATTATTGGACTCAAATTTAAATGAACAGTGGAAATAGCTCCAAAAGTGATTATTGGGATAGAATTTTCTTAGGCCCACACCGACCCATTTATGTGAGTGGGTTAACAAAACTCAAAAAAGCCCATAGGCCAGCTATGAGGTCAAAAGCTACCCAACAAGCCCAAGCTCCGTGGAAAGCCCACTTCTATACTAAACCCACGCCTATCTCCTTCGATGCTCATGCCACGCACCCTCAAATCTCATGTAAAGTCTAACATTGCCTTTATTTCGATTGTTTAATAGCCCATGCACTGCTAAGAACATGATGTACCTAATGCCCTGTTTGTTTTGGATGCTGAGAACTGATTGTGAGTCCAAAAATGATTATTGGACTCAGAATAATGGAGATTTGAGTCCAATAATCAGCTTTGGGCTCACAACCAGTTCTCAAAATCCAAAACAAACAGGGCCTAAGTCTAGTCTAAGAGAATACCCCTCATACGTATGTATGGCTACTTCTATCATGTCTCTTTTTTCATCTTCTTCTACCTCAATCTCCATCTTCCCATTCCAAGCTCTCTCCCAATCCGACGGCCAAGAACAGTGCGATGAATGGCAACCGGAAGCAAACAAATGCAACAAAAATCGAAAGCCCCACCACTCAAGATCATAGCCATTATGTCTCTACCATAGTCACTAGCATGGTCAAAGTCTCCCTATCCCTCTTCAAACACTAGATCCTGGCCCTCCATCCCAACCGCAACCTATTCGTGATCATTTTAAGGTGTTTTTCATAGGAAATATATTCACGGTTTCACGAGTCTCCTACACAATTCTTCCCGACATCTTGTCGTCCATTTGCCTATAAGATAGGGGAATTCGAACTCGCATCAATGGGGAGAATACCCGTAACTTTAAGCCAAAAGAGCAACACTCGTGCGGGTTAATGAATTATAAACCTATTTGGTGTAATCACTTGCACTGAAGTTTACGGGCACGTTTGGCTACCATGAATTTTTTTTTCATGATAAATCGGTGTCTCCAAGTGGAGATCAAGGGTGAAGTTGCTAAAAATCAATCAAAAAACAAAAACAGAAACCAGTGTCTCCAGTGATGAGAAGCGGCAAAAATTAGGAAACTAGTGTCTCCACTTCGGTAGCCAAATGTGCCCTACGTGTAACAAACCATACAATGTGTCATTAGTAGTCACTTACATCGAGGATTTAGTGTAAGTGCTTACACACTGGATCATTCATCATAGAGAGCTCAAAGGGCAAATAATCACTATATAGTAGAGGAGTGAATAAATATGATTGTTTGCAGGTATTGGAATTGGGTATTGTTATGCATTCAGTAGTGATTGGGCTGCCCTTCCATTAGAAGTTCGAAGAATGGTATTGTTATTCATTTAGTAGTGATTGGTATTGGAATTGGGTATTGTTATTCATTCAGTAGGTATTGGACTTGATGGCTGCAACCCTCAGGTAAGATTGAGACAGATGGCTTATATACACCATTCTGCAATGCATATACGCCGAAACATTTTGTGTGGAGCCCATGTCCCCCTAGCAAGTGGTGAGCCACAGTCATGATTGTGATGGTGCTAAATTGTGCATATACAGAATGTTCGGTGTATTATACTCTTACAGTACTATTTCATTGGGCTACTATGGTTCAGAGACGAGGATTACAATAGAAGGAGATCATCCTGATCTCATTAAGTTACCTAAACTAACCTAACTACACTACAAAATCTAACACCCTAGATCCAACGGTCAGATCTTATTAGATCCGATCTATTCTAACAATCTGCAGGGGTTCTGATCTACATAGCCCTAGTAGACCTCCTAGCAGTGGATTTCATGGCATGTTTGTTGTGGTGAAATGGGCATGAGCCATTGAATGCAACAATAAGCAAGTTATTTCCAAATAATTTAATTGAAGAGTCTTTTGTGAGTGTGAAAGAAATATAAAGAGTTCATGTTCCTAACACATACAATCTATGTGGTGTTGAAAGTTGTAAGTAGTTCTATATGGGTTCGCTATTAAATGTTCTCTCTTGTGTCTGTCACAAAGAAATGCTGGTCAAATGATTTGCATCGCTCCATTTATAAACACCATAAAGGGATGGATCAGGGCTCCGTCCAACTAACAAAGACCTCTTGCATTGGGTTGGGGCAGACAAAAAAATGGAGATACCTAAATTGTTCAATCTCTCTCTCTCTCTCTCTCTCTCGTACTTAAAGGCATGGTTTTAAATTTCGGTTCACACCGACACCAAAACGACCAAAATTCGAATTACGAAAGTACCGAAATGTACAAAATTTTGGAAATTTAGGTAATTTCAGCAAATTTTCATAAAAAAATATTAATTTTTTATTCCTTTACAAAACTTCAGCCGAAATTACCGAAATTTCAGCCCCAAAAAAACGACATTTGGAGCGTCTTTACCTAATGTCGGCCAAAATTTCTAGATTTCAGCTGAAATTTCAGTTTCGGCTAGGACAGAAATATATGCCGAAACAGAAATTTCAAACCACGCTTAGAAGATTCAAAAGATAACGAGATTGTTGGTGGAGAGAGAGAGAGAGAGTACAATGGCTGACAATTTCGAAAAGGGTATTTTCATCTTTCCCCATGTACGACAATCCTAACTGGGTAATACTTTTAAAATTGGCTCTAGTCGGTAATTTAGATTTTAGAATTCACTTGCTAAATCATTCTAGTTCGGACGAATGAAAAAAAGAGTAATAATAGGGAGACCCAAGAGTAAGACAACAAATAGCTCCTCGCCACAACATCACAAGTAACAAAGGCAGCCCTTGAGTTGAGGAAAATCAACAAAAAAAAGTAAGTTTTTTTGTTTTGTTTTGTTTTTTTGTTTTTTGTTTTCCCATAGATGGCACATAATCATCGTTGGGCTCTCCAATAGGTCGTGCTTTCGGCCTCCATATCATTTCCAAATAATAATGGAACGTTTTATTTTCCATTGCCAGACACGCCCTAAAGAATACTATAGTCACATAAACACACAAACTCACTGCCAACACCCCCACTCTCTACACTACATCCCTATTCACCTGCCTACATACCCTTCTTTCACCCAGCCAAAAGCAAAACACAACTAATATTAGACCGCACATCACACATGGCCTCACATGATATACAAGTTTGAAGTGTTCTTCATTATAAGTCTTAGATTTCCTGAAATCTTTCCAAACTGGTTTTCAAATTCGAATTCATGCTAACTTTAAAAGATCAAGAGGGCAAACATGTGTTACAACTTACAACTAAACAACCTACCTCTATTTATAAAAATTAAAAAAAAAAAAAAAAAAAAAAAACTGTCGGTATTTCTATTTTTAATACCAGATTTGCCCCTCAAATTCCTACACCCAAACTATCCATTAGAATTAAAGAAATACCTATTTTTTCCTTTGATAGATATATTGGTTGAGCCAAACCAAAAACGTAGTTTACACGACACGCCAATCACTAGAAAACATAGAGAGACACCCTCCCCCACCTGAACTATCAATCACTACTTTAAATTTTCTCTCTCTCTCTCTCTCTCTCTCTCAATCTAGTATGGCCCATAAATCACTTCAATTATGCAATCCTAACATCCAACAATATTCATAGGGAGATGATATTTTCACCCCCCTACATTATGCACATGCTCCCCTTTTAACATGATTTGACGTCAAAAAGCATTAAAGTTGCCCACTTTTCATGTTAAATCAGGCTAATAAGGGGAGCGTGGGCGTAATGCAGGGGGAGTGAAAATATCTTCGCTCTATTCATATTTACCATTAAATATGTCTTACTTTTGAGCATCTATGTTAAGGACAAGAACACACATCATTGATTTTTTGGCTATAAGAGACCCAACGAAACTCCTACAAGCTGGATGGTTCGCATCAATCAAAGGTGGGATCCACTATGTCATAGTATAGAGACTAGAGAGAGAGATGATATCAATGATCCCTTGTTTTAGTAATGGCAATCCATTTTATAATGTAAACTTCTCTCATTAGCCTCTAGAAGCTGTTGTAATTTTGGAAAGAAAAATTTCTTTTCAAGAAACAACCAAAACGTTGTAAAATAAAGGAAAAAATGCCATTATCAAGGGAGTGTGGATAGCATTTTTCTTCTTCTTTTATCTATACATGTTGACGACTCGCCAGTCCGAATGATTCCTCGACAGAATTAATAATAAAAAGAAAGTGGGTCAATCATATGATCCTTCTTCTTTATTCCTGTTAACTTTCTTATTTTTAATAGTCCTAGGCTAATATAAAAAAAGTCCTACAAGTTTGCATTTTCTAATCAAGCAGCCATGTGCTAATTTTCATTTCCAAAACCATCTTATGACTTGGAAAGACTTCATTATACAATTGCTTCAGGTTTTGAATGGCCCACCTGCCGATTCATCCATATAAAGATTGCAAGTTGTCTGCTACAGTTCTCCTTGTGTTTTTTCTAAATTTGAGAAACTAAGACAAGAAGTTCTTTTAACCCGGAATTGTGCACTAAAGCCCCGGGGCAGACCTGGAAATTTTATTAATACTAATTAAAAGAGAGAGAAACCCATCTAGACGGGACCCAAAACTTCTCAAACTAAACAAAAATCAAAATATGATTAAAATAAAAACTATCGTCATTGGGTAAAACCAATGGGTTTTGTTAACGAGTGGCCCAGGCACTCGTTAAGGTGCATTGGAAATATAAATCTACACATTGTTTGAGAAAAAAGACTCCATGTAAAACTCTTAATCCCTATGTAATTGTAAATTTGCATTTCCAATGCACCTGTTAACAAAACCCAACAACGATTATATCACATTTGGGAAGATCCCTCCATATGTAGTACTGCCTAGACATGACAAGAAGGTTATCTAATTAGAAATTGTTTTACCTTTGTCGCTACTAACTGTGTCACCCAGAAAACAGCCTTTCACTTGTTTTGTAAAGAGCTCAGATTAAAAACATGTATTTAGTGAGATATCAGTCATTCACAAAATATATATATTTAAATTAAATAGTTGCTCTGGTGCAACTAAGCTTCGAGACTACAAATCTCAGACCGTCTCATTTTTTTTTAAATGATTGCAACTCCTCAGTGTTAATAATTTTATGAATTGATGTTTTTAATCAAAATTTATTATTATTGATATTCAATTTTTTTTCTCAATTTATTGTTTTGAAACAGTTTTAGGCTTTAACTATTCGAACATTTTTTACAGAATATATAAAAGAGACTTGCTTATCTTATTGGACATGAAAAATGGTGATTCCATCATTTGTTTATAGATTTTTCTTTCTCCATCGACAACTTGCAGGGTCATGTTTTTCAGGTCTACAGTAATTGTTGTTGACAAAATGGTAGTGAGATATGAAGAGATTTGTTTCAAGGCGCGCTACTTTCCATCGCATTCAATATTTGAATTATTGATCTCCAAAAGGGATCTATGAAGTTGTCGCCAAGATACAATGAAGCCCATTAAAATTCGATCGATGTTTGTTGACATTAGGCTTAGAAGGAGCAAATGGTTGGTTTCTGGTCTATTTATAGACCATTTGATGTCTTTTATGTTTAAAACACACCCCTTTATGGCACATGATCAATGCAATGCAGCTTGCTTATCTGACCATCAGATTGTGCCATACCACGATTTTATGGTCTAGATTGGAAACTCCTAATATCGAGTTTTTTGTTTACCAGTCAATCCCAACTTTTCGGCGGGACCCCAACTTATCTAGAGTTGATCCCAACTTTTATCGAATCGACCCCAATTCAATATTTTTCTTTCCAATTCTTCTTTTTTACTTCTTCCTCTTATTTTCCTTTTTTTCCGGTGTCTACTGTTAAAGTATAAAAGATAAACAACGCCTTTCTCCAACAGCTTAAGCTTTTGGAGAAGTTGGTAAGTTAACATGGTATCAGAGCCAAAGATCTCGAGTTCAAACCTCCCAGATAGCAAAAATCCACATGCGATGGTCGGCCCAGAGTGGGACCACATGTGCCACGTGTTTGCCAAGTGGGCCACACGTGCGGGGGAGTGTTAAAGTATAAAAGATAAACAACGCTTTTCTCCAACAGCTTAAGCTTTTGGAGAAGTTGGTAAGTTAACATCTACTATTCTTTTAAGTATCTTCCATCTTTTCCGGCCTCATCATTATTCTTCTTGTTTTCCATTTTTCGGGCGCTTTCCATTCTTTAGCATCAATTATTCTCTTTCCTTATGAGTCCACCCTTCCTTTTCCTTTTTCATCTCCATCACCCATGGTGGAGATGGAAAAACAAAAACATAAGAGAAGAAGTAGAGGACAAGTTGGTCTTTTAGACTATACGGTGCCAAGCGGGTGTGAATTTAAAAAAATAATGATTCACTTGTCATTTCCAAAACAAAACTCATTTTTTTCGTATTTTACCCTTATTTAATTTTTTATCAGTCCTGACTAGCCATCCACATTTCAAAACTGAACAGACTCAGTCAGTCAGGAGAGGAAATACTTGGATAGATAGAAAGAATGAAGACAAGTAGACAAGAAAGTGGGTCAACCATGATTCTCATTTGTTTTTGAATTTAGATTTGATGCTCCATTTTCCCCACCCATTCCGAGCTCGAAGTGTTGAAAAAGCAAGCCATGGCTAAATATTTTAATCAACCACCCATGTGCTAAACCCCAGCTCAAAAATAAATGCTTCCGTACGGTAAAAGAAGAATAAGACGAAGAATTTTCCAGCTCTTTTTTCCTTTCTTCATAAGAAAATGATGGAAACTAGGAAATACCCTTGTCAGAGTTAGGGTTTTATTACAGTCCAAAACTGGATTTGGAAGTTTCTTCACATTTTCTCTCAATATGCTTTGGCTTTTGTTGGGTTACTTGTGCAATTTTGTAGATGGGTTTTGGTGGGTTTTTTTGGTCTGAAAAAACCCTTTTCTTCATTGGAAGAAACCCTTTCTGGGTTTTCAAAACTTATTTTAGATTTTGGGAAATTGGTGCTTAAAGGTGAAGATTTGAATGGAATATTATGATTTGGAGGGAAGGATTGAAAAATTGACACTCTTTTTTATTCTGGGTTTTAAAACCAGTTTTAGATTGTGAGAAAGGGTTTAGAATTTAAAAACCTGAGGATAGATTCTTGGAAAAAATTTCAATTTAAAATGGAGGGATTGAATGATATTGATGATGGGTTTTTGATAGAATTAGATGGGGAAGAGAGGGAATTGGCAAATTTAGAAGAGGAAGAAGACGAATTTCGGAGCTGTCTCTCAGAGGAAGATGAGATAGAATTGGCAGAAGAAGGAGAGAAAGATGATCTTGGTGAATTTGGATTAAAACTGTTCTTCAAGGGTGTGTCGATAGCGTGTATTGGAGATTCGGGTTTTAGGGTTTCTGGAATTGGGGTGGTTATGGGGAGATCACATATGGTTCCTCTATATCAAGTGCAGAAAAAGCTTGATTTTTATGTTGACGAATTAGTCGCTGAGCATTTGGCTTTGATGGAAGGCCTGTTGGTGGCTCTGCAGAAAGATGCTCGGCGAGTATTTGCATTTACGGATTCTGAAATTGTTTATGATCAGGTGAGAAGTCGTCCATTTTCAAAATCCGATTCCCTGCTTGTATTAGTCGTATTTACTTTGTTAGTTGGATTCGTAGGAATTCATTTCGATCAATGAGTAATGGGTTTTGATATATTATCAAAATGGTTATCTCCATCAATAAACCTTTTACAATAATATTCGAACTATTCGGTAAATTGGTATGAATTTGCGACAAATGCATTTTTTTTTCCAGTCAGGATAGCCTATTTCGGAATATTCATAGTGTCTCCTTTATATCTTTGGAACAGTTCGAATCATTTCGATAATAATCGGTGTGATCTGTTTTACCGAGAAGCTCTACGGTTCGAGGTTTCTTAAATGAAAAATATAAATTTTTTTATTTCTATTATATGTATTCATGGTCATGGATTATAGAGATCCGTATTGGTATTTGGTTTGTCAGGATTTTTGCAGGTTTCAGTTTTTGAAGATTTTACAATGTTCTTTTTTAATTTGCTTCTTGTTCTCAATCTATACCCAACAACTATAAAGATGTAGACTTTCCTCAGGTTTGCATGATACAAATCGTACTACCCTTTCCCAAATCAGAGAATAAGTTACCATAGAACTCTGTGGATCATCAATTAAACCATTTTGTTGCTTGGGTAGGTGGCATTTTTCATGATTTAATTTTAGTGAATGTGTAACAGTACTAGGTTATCATTAAAAAAATGGTACTAGGTTATTGAGAATGTTTTTTTTTTTGGGACATGAATCACACATTAAGTATAAATTGGCGTTTGACAGATTTCCCGAGCCGAAAGACTTGACAATCAACTTCTTATAGCTCTGAGAGAACGGATTCTTGAATATGCTAGTAAGCTGGAAGTTTTTGTTCTGAAACTTGTTCCCAGTAGTGAACTTGAGAACCCGCTGAGACTAGCCCAAGATGCAATCGGGGTCATTGATTTATGTCCCAATAGAGATGGATCTGTTGAGGATTGTTCAATCTGTTGTGAGGAAAAGCTGCCATCACAGATGATAATGATGAATTGCTCTCATAAATTTTGTTCACGTTGTATGATAATGTATGTGGACAGCAAGGTGCAGACCTCACAAGTCCCAATAAGATGCCCTCAGTTAAGATGCAAATATTACATGTCAGCCAGTGAGTGCAGGTCATTTCTTCCAATAACGTGCTATGAATCATTGGAAAGAGCTCTCGCGGAAGCAAATATTCTCGACTCGGAGAAAATTTACTGCCCCTATCCAAATTGTTCGGTTTTGCTTAATCCTCGCCAATGTTTATCAATGAGGGCGAGCTCGTCAAGTCATTCTGAGACCAGCTGTGTTGAGTGCCCCGAGTGCCAAAGGTTTATCTGCATTGATTGTGGTGTGCCATGGCATTCATCAATGAGTTGTGAGGAGTATCAAAACCTACCCATTGAGGAAAGAGAGGATGGGGATATTACTTTGCATCGTTTGGCACAAAACCAGAAGTGGAGGCGTTGCCAGCAATGCAGGCGGATGATTGAGCTCACACAAGGCTGCTATCACATGACCTGCTGGTATGATCTGTAGTGCTCCTTATGGAAAATTTTCTCATGACGTGTATTTCTGGAAATCATTAGCCATTTTACTCATGATTATTTAATTTCCATTTATTAATTCATGGTGGTGTTTGATTACTGGTATTTGTATTGGTATGATGTCTGTTTACGTCATCCGAAACCCTAAACTACTGAAATTGCTATAAGCATGCTAGATTTAGCTGATGTAACGAATAGCACATAGGGTTAAAGCATTCAAATGTCTACAAATTATGAATAAAACTCCCATGTAACAATGCCATGTACAGCTGAAAAGTTATTGTTGGAAGTCTTTAAATATACTAGCATCAACAATGAAACTCCCAGTCTGCCATGTATGTGCTTCACAATCTTGACCATATAAATTGTTTGATGACGAAGCCAATGTTCTGAAAATTGGAATTGAATTGTAAATTGTAATAGGGCTCAAATGGTATTGGATCGTAAATAGCAATATTCGTTCAGATTGTATGAAAATTTTGGATAAATACGAAAAAATAAGTTTGTGTAATTTAAAGAATTCATGCTTGGTAATTTTTTTTGCAGAAAATCAAATTAGTAAAATCTTATACTATCATGTTAACCAATGCAACTCCATCCTTGTACGTGTGTTTGATCTGAGACTACTCACCAGGTTGGTCCAGATTTTGGTTGCCCATTCTTTAATCACATGATCCTACTCAATCAAGTGTTTTCTGACGGATGATCAAAGATAATATAACCACAGTCCATATTCAATGCCCAAAAAACTCTGTTAATCATCTAGTGTCTCGATCTCTCTTTTTTTTCTTCATTTGATAATCCATCATATTATGGAACATCAAAATTAGATGGAATCTCCCTTGGCATTTGGTTGGGGACTTAATACCATCAGATTTGTGCATGAGAAGATTGGTAGGGGTATAATTACTATCAGTGAGATGATTTTTCTAAATCTATTCTCGATAAAGAGCTTCTTGATTTGTCTCTGGCTGGAGCTAGATTTACAGGGACAAGTAATCAGAATCCTCTGAGTCTAAGCTGGCTTGATTAGCTTTTTGATCTCAAAAGAGTGGGATGCGCAATACCTAGGAGCGATTGTTGAAGCCTTGCCTGGTCCTATCTCAAACAATTTCCATCTTTTGTTAGACTTGACATTTCCATCGTCGGCCCTAGGCCCTTTTGGTATAAATTTTTGAGGTTTCAGTTTTAACTTTTAAGAAAAAAGTTGGGAAGTGGTGGAAAGAGTTCAAAGTGGAGGCGTGGAAAGGATTTCTGTTTGTAACAAAACTGGAAATGGTGCAGAAAAAAAATCAAAGAATGCAACACCTACAAGGGATTCATAGGTAGGAAAGCTGTTTGCATGAGCATCATAGCATCATTAGATGTTAAGGTAAGGTAAGACCTCTATCAGACAAGGAGATTCATGAAAGAAATTCAGATAAGAAAAATTATGAGAATATTATAAAATGGGTGGGAATAAGTTGGAGGCAAAAATTGAGAATCACATAGCTCAAAGAGGGTGATAGAAATTTTATCTTTTTCTCATTGTATGGCTAACACTCTAATCTAGTTAATAGGATTCGATGTGTTATGGATGGTAATCATTTGGTGGAGTCTAGAGGAGATGTGGAAGACGTGTTTCTAAGTTTCTATCTTATTTCTGTAAATTATACTCGAAGGAGATTGCCAAAGGCCTACCCTGGACGGTTTGGAACTCAAATGTCTCTAGCTTGAGATTGGTGCCTGAACGGTTTGGAACTCGAATCTCTCTAGCTTGAGTTTGGTGCCAAATTAGAGAAAATGTTTGAATTGGAGGAATTTAAGTTAGCAGTTCGGCATGGAAACGGATAATGCTCTTGGGCTTGATGAAGTTTTATTAAGAGTTCTAGCATCTTATAAAGGAGCATTCCTTTGAGGAATTCCATGAATGCATATTTAATTTGGTAGCCAATGCGGTATTTATCTTATTAATCCCAAACAAAGAAGGTTACATAGGATTGGTGTCCCATCAGTTTTGTTAGTAGCTTTATAAACTTGTGGCAGAAGTCTTATCCCTGAAGCTTCATATGATCCTTGCTTCAGTTATATTTCTTTTACAATGTGGGTTCATTAGAGGCATGGTTTTAAATTTCCACCGAAACCGACAAAAAATGATCAAAATGTTTCCGTTTCCATCCCACCGAAACCGAAACCGTCTATGTATTAGCAGTATACGATATCAATATGTATTGCATAATTATATATGAATTGCATGTGAAATTTGGTGCATAAATTATGTATAAATATTTATACGAATCACATGTGAAATGTAGTATATAGTGAATTATCAGACATTCGCAACAGAGCATGTCACTAGATGTTAGATATTATTAAACCGTTATGAATTCCTATTTTTCCTTTATGATGGTTTCTAAGTGTGTATCTACGCTTATTTTAGCATTTCCTAAAGTTTCATCTTAAAATTCTATCATTTGTATATGTTTCCAATCGTTTTCATGATTTTACAGTTTTTCCACCGAAATTTTCACCCGAAACCGAAATGTTTGTTCATTTTTTTAGTGACCGAAATTGACACTGAAACCGAAATTTAAAACCTTGATTGGAGGGAGGCCGAGTTTTTATGGTATAATTATTTCCCATGAATGTATAGATTCTCTCAATTAGAACAAAAAATTGTGAATTTGCAACTTATTGAGAAAGCCTATGATCATGTAGACATCGAATTTTTTTATTACCGAATGAGTTTTGGGGAGGTGTAGAGGAAATGGATTTGGGATGTATCACTTCAACCCATCCTTTTTAAAGGCAATCCTATCATTTTTTTTGGTAGTAATAGGGCGTTCAGACAAAATCTCCTTCTTTATTCATGCAGAGATTGCTTAAACAAGAAAAGAGGAATAAAGAGAAAAAAAGAGAAGATTGAAGATAGAAGAAAATGGATGAGGAGATGAAGAATGAAGAGAAGAAGGGCAGAGGAGAGGAAAGAAGAGAATATGTTTTCCCTTGTGTCTGGTTAGCAAACCCTAACCCACCTATTATATTAATATTATATATAAGACTATAAGAGTGAGGCTAGAAAACCTATCTCACGAAAATAGGCCCCACTCACTCTAAGAGAAGTCATTTAAATGTCTTTAATGGCAAACTACAAGAATACCCTTCATTATGAAAAAAAATACCCATAAAACTTCCAACAATTCATATTCATAATTCTGGGTGAATCTATAAAACTTCCAACAATTCATATTCATAATCTGGGTGAATCTTTGTGTCGTAGGATTAATCAGGCAGAGGCTTGTGGGTTGTTTAAAGGAGTGGATATCTCCCATTCTCTAGAGACTGGAAGATTTCTGATGAATAGCCATGATTCAGATCTTAGGATTGACCTTTTAAATGTTCTTTGGTTATAGTGAACAGAATTTAGTAAGTGCAAGGACTTAATCAATATTTTTGTTTGTAAATCTGAAATTCTTCCCAATATCATACCTACCCCCTCCCTCCCGCTTCAGAATTGTGATTACTTCCAACAAACTGTTGAGTTAGGTTATTGAGAGATTAAAAACCCGCAACTCGTACGAAAAAATGCAACTCATTTGCTAGTCGAATCATGTAAATCCTCTAATCCAACTCACTTCAATATGCCAATCTGACACACATCAGGTAGCTAAGCCCATTCATTAATATTGTCCTCTCTTCTTCAGTGATACAGTTAATTTTCAGATCACTCAATTTGCTAATGCAGTTCATCAGTTTGTATGCTTTGCTCCACTTTGTTGATTTTATTTGTTGGTTCGATTTGTTTTATGCGAGGAATCTGATCAAGAAAGGTAAACCAATACAGCTTTGGTTGTTTTGGACAGTATTCCAATCCAATTTGGACTGTGCCATCCTTTTCTCAGAAACAGCAGTTTAGAAACAATTAATGTTAGTCTGACTTTATCCTTTGATTTGTTCATGGTGGAAGGAAGATATACCTAAGATATACCGATCAATTTTTTTTTCCTGTGTAGAAATTTGGCTTCACGTGTTATTACCATACCTACCCCATGCATGTATCTTGGTATCGTGCGTAATTCATGTCACCTTCTTGGCTTTCTCGTCTTCAGATATACATGTCATTCCAAACTGACCTAGCATGCGGTATTTTTGGATTTGATCTAATGGTTATTCCCGTACCAACGCAATGCATGTATCTTGGTTTCTTGTGTGATTCATATCACTTTCTTGGGCTCGTTCGTCATTAGATATACAAGTCATTCCAAACTGGCTAGCTTGCAGTATTTTGGGATTTGATCTGTATCTTTTATCCGCACATCTAGCTTCCCTTGTACATGTCTTATCTCTTGTTTTCCTTTGTTATGGATCATCACTTCTATAACTACCTTACCAACA
This sequence comes from Tasmannia lanceolata, assembly GCF_043159265.1. Taxonomy (NCBI): domain Eukaryota; kingdom Viridiplantae; phylum Streptophyta; class Magnoliopsida; order Canellales; family Winteraceae; genus Tasmannia; species Tasmannia lanceolata. Next base: position 56,009,447 of record NW_027518692.1, read on the forward strand.
TTGATCCATGAGGCTTGGATTAAGGAGGAACTAGTACTTTCTTAGAAAGGATCTTTAGCTTATTTGTTGCATGGTTGTTGAAGAAGGCTTATACTGCATTGCATACTAGAAGATCTCACGTTTTGGGCTGTCGGGAAGTGTTGAGAGAACAAACTAGAGCATATAATGTGGGCTCTCCCAAAAGGGGTCAATGTGATTGTTATGTTTTACTCTAAATATATTCTTATGTTTTATTCTAATTATATTCTTTTTGTTTTACTCTAAATATAAGAGTGGATTTTCTGTTTAGCATTGGAAGTACTGGACATATGATTTGTTGTCATGGTTCGTAAATCTCTCTCGTCTCACCAATTTCCTCTATTTTACTATATTTTTTCCTCTTTTTTGAGACATTAAATAAAAATTTATTAATGAAAAAAATTACAAAAGTACAAAGGAGCATAATAAAGAAAAAGCTAGGAAAATTGGCTTCAAACAATAGGCTCTTTGATCTCATCAATAATGTGTGCTAAACCTTCAAGGACTCTGTGAACAATCCTTAGCCCACAATATGATTTTCACATGAAGGACTCCACCAATGTCTCTTATGAAGAACTTGATTGAGTCTGGCCCAAAGTTACTGGGATCGCCCTCCCACCCTCCGACCCGCGATCCGGGGTCGCCCCGGATCGCCGACCTGAAACATGGGTCGTTTGCGACCCATATCACCAAAAAATGGCGACCCGGGCTGCCCGAACGACCCACACGGAAGGGAGAGATTCATAGAGAGAGGGAACACTTCGATGAACTAGGAAAATAGAGTTGCACAATAGTTCATTAGTTTGTCCATATTTTTATTTTCTTATTTCAGAACCGGGTAGTTGTTATTTTCTGTTTTCTTGCATTTAAGATCGAGAAGGCAATATATGTTGGTACTTAATTTAGTGATATTTGGAGATCTTCAAATTTTATATATTATGGATTGGATTGGAACTGGAATTTTCATTTTGAATATATATGAATGGCATACACAAGGTTTTTGGTTTTGTTTATTATATGAATGTCATACACAAGGTTTTTGGTTTTGTTTATTATATGAATGGCATAAAAATATATGAAATTATATATATGTAGAGTACCAGAGCGACCACCCAGATTTGCACTCCAAATCGACCCTTGATCTAAAATAGACAACCGAGTTAGCCTACCTTCATCGTACCGCGTACCGGGCTACCATCGTACCCCGTCCCCGTACCGAAACGAACCGTGTTCCGGTTAACCTTGGTCTGGCCAAAAGAGCCGCCTCGCAAGAATCTTTTTGTCCAATTGGCCCATAGAAGGATAATGCCACACCCCCAAGAGATTTAAAAACGCCCACTCCAAAGTCCAGGTTGCTTAAGGAAATGCCATCGAAGTTGAGTTTAAGAACATTAGGAGGTGAAGGGGATGACTTTGCTTTCCTTTTCTTCCAAACCCTGTCCAAAACAATAACATCCTTCTTACGATGAAGATCTTGGATTTCATAACTTACAAACCCCCTCTAGCGATAGCCCAAGAGAAAATGAAACTTCTAATCTCAATGATCTGAGCAAGAGATTTATCTTTTCCTTCAATAGTCCTCCCATTTCTTTTGATCCATTAAACCCAAGCAACTACGCAAGGATAATGGATCATCTACATAAGGGATACCATTCAAAAAAAAAAAAATCCATCTTCATAAGGGATCAAAGGCAATAATATTTTTCACTTCTCACCTAGATGTTGACGACTATACTCCAATAATGCGGAAAACGAAGATGGAAAAACACAAAGCATTGGTAACAATATGATGGCAAGATTGTTTGGCCCTCTTACGCAACACCCATTTATTCACCAAAAGGCATCTCTTCTCTTTGAGAAATCAATACTATTGATCTTTTGTTGAACCACCATCCAACAAAAACCTTTCCTCCTTAGACAGTGCACAAGACATCCAAACTCGTATCCAATTCGAGACGGCCGCCCCAAACCAGGCACCAGAAACAAGAACACGCCACAAAGATTTGACATGCAAGTCCTCCTATCCTTAAGGAAAGAAGATATAGAAACATCTTCCAACTGAGAAACAACGTCATAGTAATCTGTCGTGATGTTGTTCCTCTTGTTCATCTAACTACAATATATAATGTATGACTATTTTTGTTTGAATGGCAACAGAATATTATTAAAACAAGAAGAAACAGCAAGACTGAGAAGGTCTCAAGAAGAACGCAAAAAAAGGAAGAAGAAGAACAAAGCTACAATACAACAGAGGCCCAAGGAGATCAAATGCACTAATCTTTATCTCTATCTATCCCGGAGGTATGCTAGTCGGTCTGCCTCACAATTAATTGAATGGTTGAACCCCAGACATGAAGGATAGCTATGTTGTGACTCTCGGTAAGGTCCAGAATCTCCTCAATGGCATCAGCAAATTTCCGAGGGTAACACCCATCGTCCCTCACCCAGATTACATTGAGGGAATCACCATCGATGATGACCCAGTCTAGCATCTCCTGAGCGACCAGTCTGATCTTGTGAAGAAGAGCCTCAGCCTCTGCTTCCTTAGGGTCTTTCTCGCTGATGGTGCCCAAGAAAGCCCATAAGACCTCACATGAAGAACTCATAAGAAGGCCACAAATACTAGCAGGACCTGATTTCCAATACGAATTATTAGTATTGCTCTTCAAGTTACTTGTATAGGTTTTTTGTTTATCTTTCGCTCTTACATTTGTTGGTTTGTTAGACTATGATTTATTAACTCTAGTGTTGTTTGCACCTCTAATTACTGATGGCATGAAGACCGAGACCCCCAGATCGTGTCCAACCTCACTATTATTGTGATCACAATCATTTACATGAAACAATATATATTCTAGTTGTGCTCATCTTTAAATATCTTCTACCATGTTTGCTTCCTTGTACGCTTTCTATAACTAACTATTCTGGTTTCATACTCGCATGAAAAAGAAAAAGGCTAGTTTCATCAGCTTACTCACCCCTAGTAGTGTTTAGCATGAGACTATCAGTCCATTAGGACACTAATCATTCTGTTTGCCCTTTTAGGAGTGATTTAACTTGACATTGGTTACTAAGCCTGTTTAAGAAGATAAGTTGTCTCGCTCTTCCTGAAAACTTTAGCAAGACTGAAGTCTGAAAAAAATAATGGCAATTCCCCATAGAATCTGGAACATAGCTCCATAGCAGTGACTGTCCTACAATTCGGACTCTGCATTTTTTTATGTTAAAATCCCATTGTATGGTATCATATCCCTCCCATTCAACAATAATTTGTTGCCTATATGATCTAGGGAGCAAGATACCATAAATGACTTTTTAATTATGGATTTTCAATCATTCTTGGCTTCTACATTTATGCCTTGTTAGAGAAATTATTTGACAATAAAGTGGGATAAAAGGATCTCTTATCTTACTCATATATCCTCAAACTGGAAATTCTGAACCTTTTCATTTTTTGCAGGTGTGGCCACGAATTCTGCTATTCCTGTGGAGCCGAATATAGGGATGGACTGCAGACATGTCAATGTGCCTTTTGGGACGACGACAACTTTGAAAACTCAGCCACCTCCTCTCCTCGTCAAGACACAGAACCATGGAGTTGGGACTCTTATGATTCGCTCCCCATAAATACAGATGCATACTCTGACCAAGAAAGATCACAATTGGCTTTGATCCAAAGTTTTCTTTCCGGGGGATTTAGCCTAAGTGATCATCAACCCTGTGAGTCTCCGCCCCACTGTACAGATTCTTATATGGATACCATGAAGGATCTCCATCAGGTCCCATGGCTCGAGAAGTTCGTCTCTGTGATTAGCGATAATTATTATGAAGATTATGTCCAATAAATGCAGTTTAACACCGCACATCTTATCGCTGACAGTAAGTCGCTTCTCCAACATAGTTTAGATGGAAGGTAAGATACTCTCTGGCTCTCTCCATCTAATTTATTTACACATTTACAGCACGAAGTGGGTTCCCACAATTACTTTTTTATTTTTTTGATCTATCTTATAACTCAAATGTCTTGTGAAATGAAACTAAGGAGTAGAGGTTGGCAACTGATCTCTCTTAAATGTATGGATTACTATGCATAATAAACATGGTAGCCAAAAGGGTCTCTTATTATGAAAACTGCAAATTCTTATATTTTTCTTTTTCTTGATTATGTTTAGCTGTAAGAAAATCAGCTGAGCTAAAAAATGTTGAACCATTGAATTAAGAGGGAAATACAAGATTCAGAATCAAAGAACTGAGACTCAATGGTGGATGGAAAATTACAAGCTGAATGAGTCAACCCAATGGCTCGGAGAAGTTTCAAAAACTTTGACTTAGTTGAATCATAAACTGAATTCTTCCAAACCTACTCGTAAGCTAGGATCTGCCATGGATGGCCCATACCTTGATAATCTACTAAATTGTTCCAAACCACTCTCCTATTTGTGTAAACATCTCTACTAGATGTGGGATTTTACGCTTCTCTACTGGATGTGGGACATAATCCTTTAGATTTGCCTGAAGGTTTTGCTATGGCATGGAAGCTAATCTAAAAGTTGATGCGAATCCTTTTTTATTTGATCAATGGAGACACTTCTACCAGGGATCTACCATTTTAGTGCATCCTTTCCTGCTCTACCGAGGATCATCGCCAGTTTGGGCATATCAAGGAAAGATTCAATTGGGTGAACTGAAGAATTTGCACTTCTCATTCTAGTTTTCTACTCAGTTCTTTTCCGGCTATGCAATTGTTGTTCTTGTTCTTGCAACCACTAAAAATAGGGTATTGATAACAGCAAGACCAGCGTTTAATAACATAGTCAGAAGATTCAGAACAACAAATAATATTGTGAATTTATTGCGATATCTTCGATGATTTTTTAATGGTTATTGATATTGGCACTGTCATATTTTGATAATTGCACTAAATGACCTTGTCTTTTATTACTTAACCAGCTGTCAAGTGTCAAAGGTTATTGCAGTTCCCAAAAAACTCTCAAAGCCTATTAAAAAAAGAAATGACAAGGTTAGATCAATTATCAAAACATGGTAGTGCCAATATCAGTAGTTCAATTATCAAAACATGGTAGTGGCAATAACAGTAGTCTTTTTTTTTAAATCTCAGGAAATTTTTTATTTTATAAAAAAATTGCAAAATATTGTGATATTTTTTAAAATATCAGAGAGAGAGAGAGAGAGAGAGAGAGAGAGAGAGATTGATAGAGGAGGGGATTTGTGTGTTTGGTTGCACGAAAGCTGGGATGACATGGGGGTTTTGCTTGGGATTTAGGTGCCACATCAGCAAAATCCCTTTTTTAGTTGCCAATATAAGATTGAAATCACTGCAGACTACCGTGGATGTCTCCTGGATAATCATTGCATTGCATGTATGCCAATGTGCCGCCGTTGTCTCCTTCCTGTAAAATCTAAGCCGAATTCCACAAAAAAGGAGGAATTTAGCTTGGATTTCTTGGGAATGATGCCTTTTTTCTTTCTCTCTCTTCTTTCATCTCTCTCTATATATTGGTAATGACACCCATACAACTACTTTACGAGGTTGACAACCAAACACTATACCACATTATCACTATTCTACAAGGTAAGTTCCAGGTAAATCTAATGCTCGTGTCAAGTGGCACCCAGATAAACTCTACTCAAGCCTCACCCGTAGGGGTGCAACTTGGGTCCCATCGGGTCAACCTGAGCCGGACCTGTTTTTATGCGAACAGCTCATCCCGGAATTCCTAAAAATTGACTCGAGCACTCCCTGTAAAAATTCAATGTGAGTTACTGAGTTTATCTCGAAATCAAAACATGGCAATGCAAATATCAGTAGCCATAAAAAAATTATATAAGTTTCAATATCACGTACAACCAAAACAGACCCTTAGGAGTACCCGTGCACATTTCCTCATAGCTTCAAACTTTCTAATATCAAAACAGGAAGTTTTTCTTTCAAAACAAATTCATTTGCAAGAAAAACATTCCTGAGAAAACATTTTATCTGGAAAAAAATTTCTTTCAACAATATAGAGGGAAATAATATGATGTGGGCTGCTATCATTAAAAAAAATGATGTCGGCCGCTATCATTTTAAAAAAAAATGATGTGGGCTGCTAGCAAAACGGGATTTTATTTGGAAGATTAAGACAAAATCTCATGTTGTCACACATGCGCAAAAGACAAGGAAGTGAGCTCGGACCGCGCAAAATGGGAAAAAAAAAAGAGCTGTGGAATTGACTAAATCCTCGGTCAATTCCACTTTCGTCTTTATTTTCCAAACGAAATCCCATTTTGGAAGTGTGTTCCTAATATGATTGTGGTTAATTTAGGGGGATATCATCGTAAATTGAAGATCCCTCTAGATAAAAATTGAATAGGATTGGTTCAAGTTATCCTTTTCAAAGTGTAAAAGAAGTAATAAATTATAGAAACCATCACTTATTCGTGGCTTTTGGAAATGAGTATTGATGACTTATACATGGCTTTCAGAAACGACACAACCATATCACTCCTTCATCGCTTAACCCTGCTCCAGCCTTCACCTGCGAACAATATCATTGTCTCCACTCGCTACTCTCGCCATGTACCCCAATCACTCCTTCATCAGCGCACCTTGCTGGTAAGAACTTATGTTATCTTTCCACCTCTCCGTATGAATGGATTATAGACAGTGGGGCCATAGACCATATGGTCTCTGAACCATATTTTCTTTCTACCTTGCGTGTAGACTGGCAAACGGCCGGGCCCAGGTCAAAATGACCCGGAAATTTTTACGGGTAGACCCGCACCCGGCCCGTACGGGCCGGGTCACCCGTGTTTTTAGTAAATGTTTGCTTTTTTCTGTTTTTTTTTTGTTTTTATAGGTATCTGCTAGCCACCTTCTCCAAAGGCTACTTATCGCTCATCCTTTGCAACTGATGTGTCAAGAGATTTGTCTTATTAGACGTGGTGAAAACTGCAAGGAAATACTTTTTTGGAAAGGTGGCTAGCAATAATAAGTACCGAAAAAGCTAGCAATAATAATCATAATAATGTACTAAAGTTTTGGAGGAAAATTACGGAAAAAGTGCTATAAAGTAGAAAAATTACGGAAGAAATACTGTTCCTTTATATGACAATTACATAAAAAACTACAGAGAAGAGATATAGAAATATGACAATTACGTAAAAACTACCTTTTTGTTTCACTTCAACGGGCACCCGCAGGTCCACCCGGACCCGCCAAGTTTTGACGGGCCGGGTTGACCCCCGGGTCAACTTAGAAACGGGTCACAACATGTTGACCCGGACCCCGAAATTACAGGCGGGTCGGGTTGACCCACGGGTCTGGGCAATTCTTGCCAGGTCTACTTGCGGACTCTACAATCTTCTAAACCTATCATTCTACCAAACGGACAACGGGCCACTATTTCTCGTATTGGGTCTACTAACATCTCTCCTTTTTGAGACTTGACAACGGGTCACAATACTATAACTTGCTTTCTGTTAGCGAATTAATCAGTGCTATGAATTGCTCTACTTCCTTCTTTCTTGATCACTGTACTGTGCAGGACTTGTCGATGAAGACGTGATTGTTTGGGCAGGCTTAATGGAGGCTTCTACACACTCCAACCACTTCCAGAGCCATAGCACTTACCTCTACCACCCGGGACTGGATTGACTTGTGCCATTCTTCTGCTTATGTACAAGCTCTTTCTCAATACTTTTTCTGCTATTTTATTTTCCAATTAATTTATTTGTGATGTATGTCCTCTTGCAAAACAGACATGTCTTTCTCTTCTACGTAGCACTATTTCATCTGCCTTGACTTTTAGTTTGCTTCAGGTTGATATTTGGGGACCTTTCGGTGTTACATCACATTAAATGTTAGATTTTTTATTACCAACATAGATGACTTCTCTCGTGCTACTTGGACTTAATTACCTCATGCAATACAAGTCTTAAACTACTCATTATTTAAAATTGTTTGTTGCTCTTACTAACCCAATTCCAATGTCAAGTTCAAACTATATGAACTGCCAATGGCAGTGAATTTCTCTCTCACGTCATGCATATTTTCTTTTATAGAGAAGGCATTGCTCATCAACGCAGCTGCACGGGGACACCACAACAACATTTGTTGTGGAACATAAGCACGGACATCTTTTAGAAGTTGCTCGGTCTCTATAGTTCCAAGCACAACTTATGTGGTTAATATGTCCTTACAGTTATATATTTAATTAATCGCATTATGACGTCGTTGCTAAATAACCTCTCCGCATAAGAAGAAATTTTTAAATCAGAACCTCACTCTGACTATCTCCGTGTTTTTTGTTGTATTTGTTATGCTTTCGACATAAAACATCACAGTAAATTTGCCCCCACAGCTCACCATTGTATCTTTGTTGGTTACCCCTTCGCTCAAAAGGGCTACCGAGTGTATGGTTTGCTAAGTTATTTGCAAACACAAGTTATTGCACGGCCTTAGATAGGCCTTTCATAATTGGTTTGCTAAGTTCTCTCTCATGCCGTTCATCAGATGGTCTTTAATCGGTCCAAGATTGATAATTCTCTTCACAAACATTATGATAATCCATCTACATTTCTACCTATCTATGTTAATGATATTATTATAACCAACAACGATGGAACTTCCATTGCTACTAGAAAAGATTTTCTATGCACCCAATTTTATATTAAATAGCTTGGTCTACTAAAATATTTCTTGGGTATCAAGGTTGCAAGATCATCTGGATGCTCTTTTCTTACTCAAAAGAAATACACTTTAGAGATTCTCAATTATGTGAGACTTATTGCATTTCTTATAGAGCAATAATTAAAGCTTGACAATTCCGGTGAACTAATAGAAGATGCATCTATTTACCTACGTCTCATTGGAAGGATAATATATCTACCATCGCTCGGCCTGGCATTGGTTACTCATTGCACACCAACCACGTAAGCCACACATGGATGCCACATTCAATATACTTTGTTGTCTCAAAAGCACGCCGTGGCAGTGCGTCTTCTTTACTTCGTGTCTCTCTCTGCAACTTACTATCTATTATGACTCAAATTGAGTCATTTGCCCTGCGGCGAAGATGTCCACGTTCGAATATCGCATGTTGCTAGGTCAATCGCTGTTTTCTTGGGGAAGGAAAAAAAAACAAAAAAACAAAGAGCAGGCACCCATTCTTCAGGGCATTCATGTGAAGTTCGACGGCAAAAATACTTGCTCAATGACCTTAGTATTATTCTATAGCACCAACCTATCACCTTACACTATGACATCCAAGACACTATTTACACTGCAGCTAACCCTGTTTTTCATGAACAGACCGAATACATTGAATTTGATTGTTATCTTGATTTTATTTCTTTGTAATCATCTTGATGTACATTGGGCATTAACATCCTATTGCTCTAAAGGACACATAGATAGTACACCATTTTTTTTTTCAATTTTGCAACATTTAAAGATGAAAAAAATGCGGTTTCATATACCAAGAGTTGGTATTATTATTCTGCTAATGAATGATTTTTATTTTATTTTTTAATTAATTATTTTAATTTTTTCCATTCCATCCAGGAGGAATCGATATAAGAATCAAAATAATAAGATGCCAATTCCAATTCCAATTCCAATTCCGATTCCAATTCATGATTCTAGCAAAATCCAAAACGCATCCAGAACTAGTGGTGCACTTTGCTTATAAAAAGCAACCTAAACACGCGCGCTCATTTTAGGTTAGGGTATCCAAAACGGAACCTAACAGAGCTACATGTGTCCATTATCGTACTGTAGACAAAATCAAAATCGAAAAGATACATACCCTCCCTTTTCTTCCCCGGGACACCCCTCCATTATATAAAAGTTCACTATATATATCAGAGGTGAAGGGAATGCCCAAGAACGGGACAGAAAAGCAGAGAGCAGTTGAAAGCAAGAGGGAAATCGAAGCATAAAAATCTCCCTCTCTCTCTCTCTCTGTTGTATTTCGTTTGGGAGAAGAATAGGCAAAGAAGATGGGAAGACGAGGAGGACAGGGAAAACGAAATGGAGAGGGGAAACAAAACCCTAACGTGACTGAACCTATGCGCATCCAAATCACTAAACGCCTTGAAGAGTTCCGAGCAGGAGACGATCAAGGTTACTCTCTCTATCATTCGCCTTTCTCTTTTCATTTTCTTCCTCTAAATATCATTTCTTGGCACATTTTACGTTTTTTTTTTTTTCATTTGTTTTGTTGTTTTGATGGTGTTTATTTTGCGTTGTGCTAAGAAGTGGGTCTTGTTCTCTTCATCACAGTCTCTGATTGTTTTGAGTTATTCAAAATTAGATTGCCCTAAAATATTGACACTGGGTATTTTCATTCTCAAATCATGGATATGGATCCAATGCCAGGAAAAGATTTCCTCTGTGTGTATGTTTGTTTGTTTGTTTTATTTATTTTTAAGTGCACTGTGATGATATGTGCATGTAATCATGGTGTTTATGGGGTTTTTGTAATGTAGTTATTATGTAGCTGTGGGAATGTGTTTTAGGGTTATGGATGTTTGTTATTGGTTATGTGTCATGTAAGTGGGTTAATAGGTGGTGATGTGGCAATCCTTTCTATTTGTATTTAAGAAGTTGTACCTTAATGAAAATGAAGAGAATTTGCAACCAAAACAGTAACTTATGTTTGTGGAAGGTTGCTAGACATTAATGTCCCTAGCATAGTTTCAAAACTCCACTGCTTCATCGCGGACTCCCTCGAGTCGACTCCCTTTTGCCTTGGCCGTGTTCCGTGTTTTGCCTTGCAAAGTCAATAAAAACTCCTTTGTCTCTCTTGAGTAATAACTGCGTCAACCGAGTACTCCGCCACGTCAACTGCACTCTTCTCTGCATCCGTGCCGAGTCGAGAAAGATTTTTCTTGGCCGCATTTTGAATCACATCTGCGTTTTTAAACTTTGTTCCCTAGAACAATTTTATCCACATTATTCATAATGTCTGGACGGGGCATTTATTACTTTCTGAGGAAGGATAACTTGCTGATTGTTGAGTGCTCGTCACACATTTTTCCCACCCCTAATGTGAGATTACAATCGACTCACCACTGGGACTACAATGGTGCTGATTGTCAATATAAGCATGCCGAGAATCATCTTCTCCATCAGTGTGTAAAAGACTTGATTTGCCCATATTGTTTTTTCAAACTTGTCCCAACATGTCAGATGCATGATTTGATTTCGCACAATGCGTGCACTTTCTGTTTCCATGTCTTTGACTGCTAGCATGGCCTCCTCTTGACCTTCCACCACGTTCTTTGCTGAAACACTACTTCCATAGCTACCATTATCTCTGCCTATTGAGGATTTTATGGTGAATTCCTTTCTCACATTGTGCTGTGCATAGGATCTCGAAATACTTTTTTTATTTTACCTTTAGAATCACATCCCAAAGTATTTTAACTTTGAGGATCTAGAAATCCTAGCATGTTGAAGTCATGAATACAGGCTATTCAAAGAGGGAAAGCTCTTTGCTAGCCAAAATTTGCCAACAAACTGAATGACATTTTGGGCATGGTCCGGAAAGAAACTTAGCGACCTTATACACTTCTTGCTGAATTTTTAATAGCTCCAGGTTGGCAGTGTGAGGTTGATACAGATTCAATCTATCCCACATACTAGAAAGTGTCATATATTACTCACTCAAACAGTCAAACTCTTGTTTTCTTGTCTAAACAAGAATATGTTCTAAAATGAAGAATTCGTTTCCCATATTGTTTCTCATACCTCCTTGCCCGTGTCAAGGAACATCACATCTGCAATAGTGGTTCCATATTGTTCCATGACCAAGTTATAATCTGATAATTTACGTTGGGCCACTCTTCATACTCACAATCAGTCTTGATGACTTCCTTATGCGTCTTAGATCAAACAAGCAGATGAAGTCAAACTCATCCGATGGGTCCATTTTCAGTTAAGAATGTTAGTTTCCCATTTCCACTAAGGCTACCTTTACATGTTGAGACCATATAATGTAATTGGACACATTCAACTTAACAGAAGTAAGTTGCATCCCATGTATCTTCATGATGTTTAAAAAAATGGGTTTATTTTCACTCATTATGGAGATTCACACGTAGGACAGCAAACTGATCTACTCAGATAATCGCAAATAGGGCAGCAACTGATGTAAACTAACATTAAACACTGAGGTAGCAACCATAGTTAGCAAAACGCCCTAAGGAACGCATCCGAGATTTTTATTCCTCGGCAAAAAAACAGGACGGGAAAAATTCGAGTTTAATACGGTATTGGTTAAAAAAAAACGTAGTAAAAAACGGAAACACAAAAAAATGCGTTTAAAATTTTGTTATTTACAAAATTTGGTAGGGGTAAAATTGGAAAGTTTGGCCAAAAAAGCATGTTTAAAATGCGTATTAAATGTTTCCTAAATTCTTTTTTTTTTACTGCAAAAGTTTTAAACAGAGTATTAAATGGCACACTAATAAAACACTTTTTTTTTTTTTTTGAAAAAAAACGCCTTTTAAAACGGAGTTTTGCTAACTACGATAGCAACCAAGGTTTAAAATTTTGATTTCGGCACCGGTTTCGGACTTCCAAAAAACCGAAATTTCAACCGAAATTTGGTACTCAAGTTCGAAATTTCGGACAGAAATTTCAAAATTCCGGATTTTAAAAAAAATAAAAAAGGCATTTTCTCGAAATCGGCCGAAATTTGGTAAATGGCGAAATTCTAATTTCGCCAAATTTCGGTTTCGGTCTAAATTTAAAGCCATGGTAGCAACTAGGATAACAAGGTAACATAATCCACAAGTAGGCAGCGCGACCACAAAACAGGGCAGCAAGATTGCACACTCCACAAGTTGACAGTACAATCATGATTAGGACAGCAAGCACACTAGATTCACCACATAAAAAACTGAACACAGCTCCTGGGCGGTCCACATTTCATAACATAAAAAGAAAACTAAACACAGATTTACCACATAAAAACTGAATAAAGCTCGAGGAAGTCCTCACGAAGGCAGTCCACTCTTCATGCAAGGAAGCATCACAGCTAATCTTCGCAAAGTATTATAGGCACGAATTAGACCAGGTAGTTGTCAAACTCTTAAGTCAAGTCGCATGGGTGACTCACCCATGTTGATGACTCTTACAAGTTGTCTGGTGACTCTTATGAGTCGCTACGAGTCGAGTCGAAAAACTGAGACTCTTACGAGTCAAGTCGAGTCGCTGGGCTTGCGCTTTGCTGTTTTGATGATTGAAAACTTGAAAGTTGGAACTTAGAACTTCACCATTATTATTATTTTTTGAATGGTAGGCAATTGTTTTAAATGTGAAAAAGATCAAGGAGGCATGTACAAATAGATAAGGACAAGCCCCACTGCAAGGTTCAAGGAGGAACAGAGTCAAATAGCTCAACTCTCTCCCTAGAGACACCATCCCTAGCTAAATTGTCTGCCATGCCATTAGCTGGCCGCCTAACATGATGGAAAGAAATCGATGCATCCCCCACCCTGTCGTGGATCTCATCGAAGAAAGAAGCAAATCTCCAAGGGAAGGAATGAGAGCCACTACGCCACCTTATCACATTGAGCTAGTCTCTTACGACTATCTTATTCTAATCTTCATTCTCAAGGTACCTTATTCCTTGGTAGATAGCACGCACTACCTTATTCTAATCTTCATTCTCAAAAAACCATGTGCGGGAGGGTCCAATCTTGGACAATCTTGGGTTCTTGTTTTGAACCACCACAAATCTCCTTCCAACCATACCATAAATCATGGGCGTATACAAATCTAAAGCAGGAAAGGGTTTTCACCCATGATTAAGTCCAACCAGAAGTTATTTTTTTTGCATGCAATTTACAAGCACATAGTTATATTTTTGGCTTAGTGCTTTATCTATGTGCCGTTGGATTATTTTTTTACATGCTTTATCTTTTGATATATAATTATATTTTGTTCAACTAAATTTCTGTTATCGTCAAAAACTTTTACGAGTCACGAGTCGAGTCGAGTCGCGAGTCATAAAATTAAGAAATCGAGTCACTAGTCGAGTCATGGGTTGACAACCAGTTATCATGATGGCAGTGTCCTATGCATAGAAGCTGCACACACTTCTAGAATATCCACCTTGATTTACAACCGGAAGAGGAATCGATTCAATGATACATTACACACTAGGGCACAAAGACACAGAACCCCATGGGTTTCTGCCCCGACATGAAGAATGCCTTAGGTTTGCGCAACACAAGAGATTCAAGGACAGAAAGACAAGAAAATGGGGAAGGGAAGGTAGAGCTAGGATTTCAAGAAAACACTGAAATCAGACTGAAGGCAAAGATGGATCTTGGCATTGATACCAAGTCATGGAGTTAGGGTTAGAGAAGAAGAATAAAGATGAAGAAAGAAAAAAGAGAAGAGAAGAGGGAGTTTGTGGAATTAAAGGTGAAACCCTGCATTTTGTGACACCTATCGAAGTGAAAGGCTGAAAAATGTTCACAATATGCAAATCAATGGGAAAAGACATGAAGTTAAATGATTCACTATTTTATTGGGTAATCAATGAAATAAATCAGAAACATATACTAAATGTCTAAAACTACTTTTTTTTTTTGAGAAAAAGAAAATGTCTAAAACTACATGAAAGGTTTAGGCCTGTTAAGTGATAGAAAGTCACATGTTATTTTTAAGTTAATTAGTAGGATGGGCCCATCATAATGTGCCCTTGTGACATGTACTGTAATTTCCATTAAGCAAATAATATATATACTGTCAGCTTCACTAGCAAATATAGGGACATGGTATATTCGGCCCATTTTTTACTTGGGAGTTGGGACAGCCCTTTTTTTTACTTGGAACAGCCCCCTCTAGTGTAAAAGAGTAGTAAAATATACACTAGAGAGGGCTGTCCCAAGTAAAAAAAGGGCCGAATATATCACTTCCCTAAATATATTTCTGATGATGTTTTTCTGGAGTCAGTTATGATACTATTTATTTCTTATGCTTTTGAAGGAACAATTTTGGAAAAATTGTAAATCTTTGGGGCGTGTATCATTTGTTACTAACCGCGTGGATGTTACCTTTTTCTTGACTTGCAGTGTACACATTTGAAGTGAACTTGACCAATCCTGAGCGGGCTGTGGTGCATGAGATGTGCAGGAAATTGGGTATGGTGTCGAAAAGTTCTGGGTGAGTGTTAAGATGGCGGTGTTTTGAGATATTATCTGTTAGTGTAGAAACAAGTGTTTAGACTATTGTTTTATATAAACGTATTGCCAGCTTGGGTAACTTGATACAATTGAGCTGTATGTTCGATACAGTCGTCTTTCTTATTTTTCTTTTTAAAATTGAAAAGTCAAGAAAATTATGGAAAACTCAATATTTTTACTAAAATTGGTTTCCTAAGTGAGACATGACATTTAATGCGTAAATTATTTTTAGGGGGGAAATTAAAAAAATTGCTGAAATTTTAATAACTGAAAGAACATCAAAGAAAACTAGCTGGATTTTTTTTGAAAAGAATGTGGTAATTAGGAATTCATTGAACATTAATATTAAAAACTTTTTTTTATTTCTTTTCCCATCCTTTTGTTTATTTTTAAAGATGGGGAATGAATCATCCCAGTTTTCTCATATTGAATTTGTGGTCGCACCTTGATCAATCTTCCCCATCCACGTGATGGATCCCCCCTTGGATTGCTTTTTACCTGATATATGTTCTAACCTGAACGATTGCTATTGCTAATTCAAGAGCCTTAAAGTAGGTCCACATATTAGGGGGGAACTTTCGGAAACTGTCTTAAGGTGTTGCTGCATGGAGCTTTTGGGTCGATGAATGTGATATCCATCTACCACGGAAGCACCCATATTTCGTTGGTGGGTCTCACCTTGATCAATCTCAACCCTCCACAGTAAGCTCACCTTGGACTGCCCATGAACTAAGAGTGATGGAGATAGCTACTCAAACTTTTATTATTGGGCTTGGTCCCAAAAACACATTCAGATATCTTTTTGAGAATTGGAACAGCCCTAATCTTACTATTTATAATGGTTTTGGTTAGGGTTGCAAGAAATAAGAAACATGGATGGGTATTGTATTGGGATGCAGTCCCAAAAACACATTCATATATTTGTTTGTTTCCAAGTCATTTTCTTATAATTTTCCGCTGGGGTAACATAATTACATGTGTTATACTCACAAAATCATAATATGCATGCATAATAACAGTTATGCAGTCGTTACAAGTCAAATACTTGGTTTTTTTTTTTTTTTTTTTTTTGAAATAAAGAATTGTATTTAAAAAGAAGAGAAGGGTACCGTGTATTTTTCGTTCAAAAAAAAAAAAAAGAAGAAGAGAAGGGAAAATCCTGCGATTGAGGAGGTCTATCCATGAAAAACAACAAGATAAAAACAAGAAAACAAAAGACCCCTCGATAGCTATTCCAAAAAAAAAAAAAAAAACGACCCTCAAGTGGGAAGAAAATTAAAGATCTCCAGACTCTCCCTGGTGACCCCTTCTCTAGCTAGCCTATTAGCATCACTGTTAGAATGTAAACATGTGTTTAGGAAAGCGATGGATGATCCAGCCGCACAGTTCATAATATCATCTATCTAGTGTGCAAATTGCCAAGGGTGAGAAAGGCTTCCCTTTCAACAATCTAATAATGACTTGCCAAGTCAGACATCAAATACTTATTAGAATGTAAACATGTGTTTAGGAGCATTTTAGTCATTTTATATGTGCTTTCTCCAAAAGCTTAAGCTATTGGAGAAGGCGTTATTTATTCTTTTATACTTTAACACTCCCCCTCACTTGTGGCCCCTCTTTCTAGGCTTGGCCTACACCTGGCACATTCGGCCCCTCTTTTGGGTTTGGCCATTGCATGTTGATTTTTGCTATCAAGGAGGTTTGAACTCATGACCTTTGGCTCTGATACCATTTGAAACAACCAGTTGCTCCAAAGGCTTAAGCTGTTGGAGAAGGCATTATTTATTCTTTTATACTTTAACACTTACACTGGTCATTTCACCTACGATTTGGTTAATTAAGAAAATTCGTCGAGGATGACTTCTCCATGTTTTCCCTCTCTTCTCTTCTTCTAGTAATCTAACATGACTATAATATTCTGACATGATACTGTAGCGGATTATGAGTATATAAATGTTGGGTCTGATTCTAAGCGTGCTTCTTCTAATTTCCTTAAAATCCCTTTCATTTCATCCCTGAAGTCTGTCTCCCGTCCAATTATTTATGATCTTCTCCTTAAACTTACCAATTATTTATGATCTTCTCCTTAAACTTACCTTTTCTCTCCTTTTTAAAAACCCAATCCACCTTTCATCTAAATTTAGTACCGTTCAACACCTTTTCCTCACCCCCTTTATTATCTTCTATTTTTTTCTTCATTCCAAGATCCAAATTTCGAACTTCTTTGTCTTGGTTGTATTTCGAACTTCTTTGTCTTGGTTGTATTTCAAATCTGTATCTCCTAGTGGCAGGTTTACTAAAATTCATAGTATCCCAACTTGAAGTTAGGGTATCCTAGGGCCACTTAAATTTCCCTTTCCATTCCCTTTTGTGGAAGACCCAAAATTAAACGTACCACCCCATTTTGCTTTCTTTTTGGTTTAAAATTCATCTAAACCAGCTCCATACAGCTTTTGTCCCCTCTTTCACTTCCACCCTTGCTCTTGTTTCAAAAATTTAAACAGTGATTTTTTCCCTTCCTCTATTGTCATTTTCTTCATCTCTCTTTCCCTTTAACTTTTTAAATGGCGTCTTCATTTTTTTTCAATGCGGCGTTGTCTTTCACTTTCCTCTGCTTCCCCATCTCTTTCTTACCTCAACTTGTTTCCATCAATCCAATGGCAATGTCGTCCTTTGGCTTCATCAATCAATACATCGGGTGAGATTAACTAACATTTAAAAAAATAGTTTTTTATATTTATTTGATAAGTAATTTTCTGAAAATATAGTTTTACCATAATTTTTAAGCAATTTTATTACAAAATACATAAAATAAATAAATTTTGAAATGAATAAAAACCAAATCCTTCAATCGATAGTTGAGCAAGATTAATTCTTTCCATAGTTTTTCTTTATTCAAACCTTTCCTGGTCCTGAAAACCTTCATAATGCTCATCCCTTTTTCCCTCTTCTATGTCCTCTCAGTCTTTAGTTTCTGTCTAAGAAAGCAACTTGTCTTGATTTTTCTCACTTTTCTGGCGAACAAGAGAGAAGTCTTCTCTCTCCACGCCTTTTAGCATTTTAAATAAGAAGTTAAACTCTCTCTCTCTCTCTCTCTCCAAGTGACCTCAAGCATTTTCCTTAATTTCCATATTATTTCTTTCACCGTGTTCCTTTTTTTTCCACAGATGACAACTTTTCTATTTTCAAATATTTATGGTTGTTCTTATTCTTTCCTTTATTTTATGTTTATTAGTTTTAAATTTTTAATTCCTTTTCTTTTTCACAGATGACAACTTTTCTATTTTCCAATATTTACGGTTGTTTCTTTCCCTTATTTTATGTTTATTAGTTTAAATCTTGTTAATACACGTATATTTATGACTTCATAAACGTTGTTGAAGTGGTCTTCAATGTTATTTAATATTCTATTTTTCTTAGCCAAATGATTTCTTTTTCTCTTATGTTGATCTTCTCACTTTATTCAACATTTTTTGATTGGCTGTTGATGGCTTTTGTGGGATTGTAACATCTTTTAACTGCTGATTAGAAAAGTGTAAATTAAAGAGAGGTGTGTCATTATTAAAACAAGGGTGTGCATATATCATTTCTCTGTTCATTATTTCTTTGAGATTTATTATTTATTGATTTTATTTTTCAGGATTGTTGTGATGTAAGTTCCCTTTGTCTTTAAATGGCTTAACCAATGGTCTAGATCCATTTCTTTTTTAATTTGTCCGGTTGACATAATTGAAGATTCAAACTTTTGTTTGGAGATATTTAGTTGGGTGTCTATTATTTCATGTTTTTGTCAGTGAATAGTTTGATCTAATGACTAATTGCTGGAAATGACAGTACCGCTGAAATTGTCGCTCACTGTACCCTCCATGCTTTATTTTTGGTTATTCCAAAATTTGATTTGAGAGCCGTCTTCTTGAGTAACCGTCGTTTTGATAGATTAGACATTTAGACACTGATGGCAACCCTATTCCTTTTGAATAATTGATAGCCTGGATCTGATCTGTGAGCAAATGAATAGGCCTGAACCCAACCGTGAGCATCATGTTTAGTGTTTTCTGCTTTCTAGGACCAATTTTTGCTACTTTTCAATCATATTTATTTCATTTAATCATGGGTTCTTAATTATTAACTTCTCTGTTGTGGCATTTTGTTTCTTACGGACCTAGACTTTTCTGACAGGCGTGGAAATCAGAGATGTGTCTCTGTTTACAAAAGTAAAAGTAAGCAGGAACCTGTTAAGAAGGGGAAAGAAAATCTTACCTGCTTGACATTTTCAGAAGAGACAAAAGTTGTTCTACAGGATTTATTTACTCGCTATCCTCCTGCTGAAGGGGAGTTTAGTGAAGAAGCTTGCAAGAATAGTAGTGAGAAGACTAGTAAGAGACATGGGAAGAATGATACTACCTTTTGCAAACCTTCAATGAAGAAGGCTGAAATTGCGAATAAGTTGGATTTGCTTACTTCTAGAATGAATGAGCCTTCAGACTTACAAAAGGTTCTCTTCTGTGATCAAATTCTTGGAAGTTTCAACACTCCTCTTGGTTTCACATCTACTATTTAGTACTGCTCGCATATCATAGTTTCTGGTTCCAAAAGTTTTTACCTTCTGCCACTCACTTTGGCTTGGTATGAATGTTTGCTGTGGATTCATACTTGCAGATTGCTGAAGTGAGAACTAAGCTTCCAATTACATCCTTCAAAGATGCTATTACGTCGACATTAGAATCTCACCAGGTTCCATTACTCCTATTGCTTGTTCAATTCCCCTTCTCATATACAACAAATTACGTTTCACTTCATATATACTTAACCTAGTTTATTATTACCCATTGCCTTCTTTCATGCTCTCTCTCACACACAGGTAGTATCCTGTATACTTGCATTAGTATATACTCAATCCAAGGTTTTGTTTCTTTTCCATAGGTTCTATACATCATATTAACCTTTGTTTCTATTGTAGCTTCTGTACATGGTGTAAACCTGATGTTCAGATTGTCAAATGCATTCTAATGGTGCAGTATATTCTAAGTTCTCTTTGCTTCTCTACCATCTAAACCAGGTGGTGCTGATATCTGGTGAGACCGGCTGCGGGAAAACCACTCAGGTACCTGTTCAGCTGTTCTTTGCTTTGTCTTTTCTCTGGTACATTTGAAATTTCTTGTATAAAAATCATTCCTTCTAAATAGTTTTGCCATAGAATTACTGGTGATATACGTATCTTTGGGATTTTGGGAAGTGAGAACAGCTGATCCGAATTGAATCTCGTTTTATAATTTTTTGAACTCCTGGTGATTTTTTAATTAAGAAGTTTTGTTTCTTCAATATTGGCTGAAAATTTCTTATTTTCGGTTGTTTAATGCCATTAGTGCCATTGCCAATGATACAACATTTATTTAGGTCGTATTTTCTCTTTTCAGTGTTTGGGAGAGTGCTGGTTATATAGATAAACTCGAGATTTGACTGTGCAAGCTGTGGGATTATTTTCAATTGAACTATTATCTGTGGTCATGGATTCGTATGTTGAGTGTCGACATGGATACGAGATGTCATACACGGCAACTCCTAAAAATATAGAAACAAGGACACATCCGTACAATTACTTACGTATAAAACTACTGATTACTAATCCTAACTTGTGACAAAATAAATATGGTATTCATATAACAAACTAATAAGCATGGTTTTAAACGTTTCGGCCGAAATATTTCGGTTTCGGTGGAAAACGAAACGAAATTCACAGTGAGTCAGAAAAGTACCATACTTCGCCGAAACGTTTCGGAAATTTCGGTGAAAGGTTTTGGAAATTTCGGTGAAATTTTTACAAGATTTCGTCCGAAATTTCGTACCGAAACCGAGATTTAAAACCTTGCTAATAAGTCTTAAGAAACATGTGATAATCAAATAACAATGCATTCATCAATCTAGTTTAGCTATCGTCAGCCTCCAATATGCATCAGAAAGAGAGACCAATATGATATAATGAATATAATATTGGAAGAGTATTTGTCTAAACCATTAAAAAAAGAGAGAGTATTTGCTTAGTGTTTTAGATTTAGGAGAGGAGGGATAGTAACAAATATTAGTTAAAGAAGAGTTAAAAGAAAAGTTAATAATAAAATAAGAGTTAATGTTAAAAAAGAAGTTAAACACAATGCTCGATAATAAATAGTATTTCACTTGACACGGTACAGTTGAGACGACGTTCTCACTTTAAGTTAGACAGTGCAACAATACCGTTACGACTTAGCAGTGTCAAAAGGAGTGTCAACACGTGTCTCCCGAAAATTTGAAGCGTCGGCTAAATCATAGCATTGAATCATTATGGGTCTACATTTGGGAGATAGCAGTGGCCATATATATATATATATATATATATATATTGAGGAAATGGTTTGTGAGCAGCTGCTCAGATAAGCTTATCTGAGCAGAGCTCACAAACCATAGGGGGCCCCACATTTTGGGGTGATCCTAAGCATTCATTTGGAAGGCCCCATCATGGATGGCGTGTTACCAAAAATCAGCTCCATTGGATCATCTTAGGGTGTCCATTTGTGGAGGGAAAAATGGACAGAAACTGTTTGTCCACCAATATACCCATTTTTTCCCTCAACAAATGGAAGGGTTAGGATGATACAATGGAGCTGATTTTTGGTACACACCCCATCCATGATGGGGCCTTCCAAATGAATGCTTAGGATCACCCCCAAAGTGTGGGCCCCTATGGTTTGTGAGCTCTGCTCAGATAAGCTTATTTGAGCAGCTGCTCACAAACCTCATATTGATATTAATCGACTTAAAGTAGGGATTTTTATAATTACATTGGTCTAGAATCTAGATACTTCTTTTAAGACAGTGCTCATTGTTTCTGTATGAAAAAGTGACGGGGGCTATTTGGCTATTGTTTGTTTGTAATTGGGTATGTTTTATATATTAAGTAAGCAAGCCTACCGGTGCCATTCTTAAAATGAATCTTACATGCATAAGATGTGCTTATTTTAGTTGAATATGTGTATGCTTGATGGTGAAACCCAAAAGGATTACTGTGCTATAAAATGAAAAAGATAACTCTAGAGTGGTCCATCCTCCTTTGGTTATCGACTTTTTCTCTATCTTTCAAATCGATCCTTTCTCTGTAATGATCTTGACTTCGGAGTAAGTCATCGTCGACAAGTTTTAAAACTAAAATGGTTATGGTTATGTGGTTTTGCAAAACTCAACCAAAATATGCTTTGATATTTCAAAACATGTGTAAATTTCAATTTTTTGTTCGCTAAGATATATGGTAATTGTTGAAAAATATCAAGTAATTATCATTTTGATGCAAGTTAGGCCACAATTGTGACTTTATTGATTAGAACTAACTATGCTGTGATTTGGTCATTCCTTGTGAGTTACACCTATTCCCAAGACCTTCGGTTTTTTGACTTGGATCTTCGATAAACCAAGTCAGATCATGCTATAAGGTAAGGTCTCAGCCTATTTGTAAGTTTCACAAATAATTATACAAATTGCAAGAATTCCTTATGGTTTTGCCTTGGAAGGTTTTTGAAAATTTGATCTTGAAAATTGGTGTAAGTTACCAGAAATTGACTTGAAACTAGAGTTTGTACCAATCGTCTCCTTTAAGCAAAAGCGATTTGTACCAAGTTTTCAGAACTTGACATCCAATTTACTATCCATAATTTTGACTGTAGCTTTGTGCATCAAGTACTAATCAAATGTTTTGAGTAAAAATAAGTGATGGTTCGTTAATAATGTTGGGCAACAGACACATTTCAACCTATGTTGAATGTGTACAAGAGTGTCGGAATCCGACATGGGTATTGAGCGTCTAGTTCGGAAAACCTCAAGAAAATAGTTTCCTTGCATGGTTTTAAATTTCCACCAAAACCGACACAAAATGACCGAAATGTTTCCTTTTCCATGCCCCTTCCTTTTCCATGCCCCCCACCGCTGTTGCCTCAAAATTGGTTCAGTCTTGCTCCATTTGTTAGTCCTTTGGTTTGATCTGGGAACTATGATGGCCTTCTGTAGGTCCAGGTCTTTTCTCTGGTTTTTCTTCTTTCTTTTTTTCTTATTCCAAGCATTCCAACCTTGGTCCTTAGCCATGGTTTTTCTTCGTTGAACCTTTGACTCGGTGCTGTTCGGTGAAGCCTTTATCAGAAGTGAAATGTCTTGCAGCTAGTTTTATGTCCCACTGAAGAATAAATGTTTCTGAAAATGATTATTGTGAAATTGTAACACCTTAGTTTGGGTGCAAAGACCAAAATGTGGACGTATTTGCTAAAGCCATACGTAAGGTGTGATTTGTTCTACTCTCAAGCAAGTTGGGGATGCTTGACCTGCATTCTTCAACTTGATGATAGTTTGAAATTATAGATGATATCATGTAATTTCAATTAATGTTGGGTGTTCTAAAGTTATAGGGATCTTTTAGTTTCTTTAAGTTTTTTCTATTATGTAACTCACATCATGTATTTTACATTTAGTTGAGTAATAAATCACACGTGCCTAACTTAAAACTGAATTTGAGAGAGAGAGAGAGAGAGAGAGAGAGAGAGAGAGAGAGAGAGAGAGAGAGAGAGAGATTTGCTGGTGACCTTGGAGGATTCAGATTTCCCATGCTTACTGTCGCCTCAGTGGCTTGACTAACAGCTTCACTAGATGGGGTGCAAAACAGTCCCACTCTTGGATCTCTTTCCTCAGCAATGCAATTACTCTTTTATTTATTTTTCTATTAACAATTCTTGATTTATCAAAACTAAAATAATTTCTATCATATATTCCCCATTTTCTTTGAACCCTGACTCCCACAATATTTGTGGATGTGACTAGGTGGTATTGGCCTTAGAATAGATGTGCATATACCTGGCGATGTATAACACGTTGGTTTTTGTATTTCCAGCTCTAATACCTTTGTTGTTTGCATTTCCAACTGAAAGACCTATTCATATCTATATTGGCTGATACCCTAATCCATGCTCCGAAAGTTGATCCTCTGTACACGCCAATCTCACGTTCCTTCATATTTTGTGAAACTGGCAATGCCATGAATGGATTCTCACGCGTGATAATTCATTCATATATTTCTGCAACAAATACATGTTGGACTGTTGATCAAACCATTCAATAGTCTGGTAGTCTAGTTCTGCAAGTATTTTATTTGGTAATGGTGCCCCCATGTCGCATGATTTTGCCACCGTGACACATTGCAATACCTGGATTTAATGTGCCGTTGTTCGCCGGAACACACAGTCCTTCCAGTTTGAAGGGCTTTACCTCTCTAATCAAGGTTAGAGATAATGGATGTCCAAAACTACATAATTTTCATAAGTTTGTTATGACTATGTTCATATACTGCAATTTCATCTTTATGTTACTTTGAATAATATTAATTGAGTCTCAGGAATCGATCATTAGATTTTGAGTTTAGGATTAAAGCTTCCGCTAAAGTACTTATTCTCGTTATTTATGTGTCTGATAGTTTGCATAATTCATATTGAAATTTGCTTGTGTGCATGAGTGCATAGAATTAACTATATACATTTTAATGGCTCCACATCCGATGCCTTAACATTGTCTTCCTACCAGAGGTTTTTGATTGAAAATAAAAGGTTTAACAACAAAAGAGTTTTGATATCGTGTTCTTATTTGTCAAATGTCAACAAATACTTTACAACCTTGTTATGATTCATATTTATCTTACTTCTTTTGATCTTATGATGATTTTCTTTTTAACTAACATGACCCAGGTCCCACAATTTCTTTTGGACCATATGTGGCGTAAAGGCAAGGTGTGTAAGATTGTGTGCACTCAACCTAGACGTATATCAGCCATATCAGGTTTCTGCTATGTGACTTTGCATTCTAAAGATCGTGTGTTTTTATTTTGCTCTTTTTGCTTCTACACTAGTTTTTGCTCATGGTTAGAGATATGCTGTGTGCAGTTGCCGAGAGAATCGCTTATGAAAGAGGAGAAAATGTTGGAGACAGTGTTGGTTACAAGGTATATCATAACCTACCTAGATATATTAATACTAAGAAACACGTCCCTTCCGAATGTGCAGATGGTTGATTCTTTTATCATTGCATGCTGCCCTGCTCTAATGTGTTTAAGCAATCACGGGCCATATTAACTTGAAGTCCTGTATACATACATTTATATGTGTGTGTGTGTGTGTCTTTGTATATGTATTTAAGCAATCACGGGCCATATTAACTTGAAGTCCTGTATACATATATTTGGTGCATGTGTTTTAGAGCTTTAACTATACATTGAATCAGTGGATTATATCATAATCATCTCTAAGAAAAGCATTAGCTAACTTTGTTTCTCCATAAATTGGTGAATGTCTGCCCACCAAAAAAAAAAAAAAAACTGGTGAATCTCTAGGTAAAATGATCATGCTTGTCCTTTTCATTCTTTAAGTCTGTCAGGAAACTCTTTTTAGTTTTTTGAAAGGGACTTTGCATTATAGTTTGATTATTGTTTTTTGTGAGGAATATTCCCTGAATTCTTTTCATGTTTAGAATCACATCTCTAAACCACTTCTCTTGACAATTGGGTTGAATGCTTTTTGTGTAACTTCTTTGGACAATAAAATTTCTAGCCATTTGCTTATAAGACTGCCTATTTTGTGACAATTTTATATTTTATTGATGAATTTATCAATTTCTGGAAACATTATCACTTGTCAGATACGCTTGGAGTCTAAAGGTGGGAAGCAATCTTCTATAGTGTTTTGCACGAATGGGATTCTTTTGAGAATGCTTATTAACATGGGCATGGGCATACCAAAGACAGAAACCACACCGGAATCCTTGAAAAGTGGTATTTTTGAAATAACCCACATCATCGTGGTAATGATTTTATCTTTTTTTTTTATAAAATTTGGTTTCTCTCTGAGTTTAGCTAGATTTCTTTATTGGACCCCATAATGCCTTAATTTATATAGGATTCTTGCCCTCCTTTGCTCACACTCAGTGGAATTACTAGACTGTCTTGTTTCGTTTTGTTAGTGTTATTTTTTTATTGCTCATGCCCATGTTCTAATACGTGTCGACATTTATCCATGTATGCATGCATATTATATGCATAGAGGGAATACTATTATCTCATGCTTGTCCGTGTCCATCCAGTCGTGCATGCAACACATTGTTTCACAAAAATTCTGAACTGTTTAATTCCGGTATTCCATGTAAATCCATCTATGCTGATTTTCTACTCTCTCTCTCTCTCTCTCTCTCTCTCTCTCTCTCTCTTAAAGTGGCAATTTACATGTTAGTTCAGTTGGTATCGTCCCTCTTCTTTTATATTGAAGTAAAAAAAAAATAAAATTAATTCTCTAGTTCAAATATATAATAAGTAAAGCATGGGAAAGACTTCTTTTCATGGAAAGTATAGGTTATCTGATCATCATAAGCTGCTTCAGATGCTATGCGGCGGTTTCCTTTTGTAGCTAGGGGTTATGCCAAGGACTACTCTTTCTTAGAGGGCATCGACATTGGGGAAAATTACATTGGGCATATAATTATATGAATGGAAAATTCAAATTGAATTGGTAGATGAATCGAATTGGCGATCCAGTTTGGGCCTTTTGAAAAATTGAAAGTACTCTAGAAGATTCTTCTGTACAAATGTTAAAAAAAATTGTGATATTAGCGAAAATATTGTAGGTGGAAGATATTTTCTAGGGAAGTGTTACATATTATGGGGATATTAGCTGTTCCCAGTCATCAAGTTCCTTCTTAAATTGGTAATTTACTTGTCTTTAAATTGAACAAGTTGGGTTTATACTTGCTTCAATATCCTAGCTTTGCTCAAGGTAAATCAGATTCTCCGCTCCATTTTTTCTTGCGTTTTCACATATTCATGCCCACACAATTTTGTTGCAGGATGCCAATTTACTTCCTATTCATAGCCCTAGGTCACTGGTAGGAGCTCCCTGGGATTGTGGTCCAATAAACCGACTTCAGTTAGAACTCATTAATAATAGGTGTTGTTGTGGTATCTTGCACGCATAGTTGTGCTCATGTTTCTTCTGCACATTTTTGTTTTGCCTACAGCTAATAGATCTTGGGTGGACTTTGAGGAGGTTTTCCATATATCGAGTGGCATTTTTGGAAGGTCCAAAAATAATCTTTAGTTTTCTTGAACTGCCATGTGAAAAAGCAATTTTATAAAATTTCGCCACGGGAAATAATAGTCCACCCTATTGTTTTGTATTTTCCTGAAAATAACTTCATTTTTAGGAAAAGACAAACAAAGAGGGGGTAGAAATGCGGCCATGTTTAGGAAAAGACAAACAAAAATGCGTGGAAATGCTAGAAAAGGGGGTAAAAATATAGCACTAAATTGGTTAGTTTTATTTTTTTCCATTTTTTTATTAAGGGTAGAGGTGTACTTTTTAATCCAAATACTTTTCCAGACTGAAAATGGAAAATTGCAGCCATGTTTAGGAAAATGTGAATCTTGAAGAAAGTACTTGGACTTGGATGGGTCTCAAAATTTGTGGAAGAGTGGGTGGTGAAAATCCTTCTGCATGTACCACACTTCTCATGTATATATTTATTGATTGGGCCCACTTCTCATTTATTGTTGGTTTTTCCTTAGAAGCAGGAACCTCCTCTCGGGGTGCCACTCCCACCTTTTGGCGCTCCTTAGGAAGGAGCTTCCAGGGAGCGCCGACCCCAGAGTGATGGGAACTGCTCTAATGATGCTCCCAGCCTGCTTCTATTATTCTATAAGTCCTACCATTACCAACTTCCTTATATCAAACTCCTCAAACTCTTCAAAGTAATTCGTTGGAGCAAGCAGAAAGGCTTGTGTATCTTCAAAAGGCATGAGGAACGAGTGCACACAAATGAAGATGGTTAGAAATTAGCTTTTAGATGTACTTAAAATTTGAAAGATACATATGAAAATAGTTAGAAACTATTATTTTTTGATGTGCTTGAATTTTGAAAGATATATAAAGAAAATATTACATACACGCTCCCATGGTGCTCCCAAACTTAGACTCTTCTAGACCCCACGCTTCCCGCCCCCGCACCCGCTTCGTGCTTCTAAGGGTCTTACGGTTGGCTCATGAAAATAACCTCATTTTCAGGAAAATACAAACAAGGAGGGGGTAGAAATGCAGCCATGTTTAGGAAAAGGCAAACAAAAATGCGTGGGAATGCTGGGAAATGGGGTTAAATTTTTTTTTCCTTGCACTAAATTAGTTAATTTTATTTTCCCATTTTTTTTTATTAAGGGTAGAAGTATCTACCTAATCTAAATACTTTTTTTGACAGTAGTCTAATCTAAATACTTTTCCAGGCTGAAAAGGGGAAAATTGCAGCCATGTTTAGGAAAAGACGAATCTTAAATGAAGTACTTGGACTTGGATGGGCCGCAGAATTTGTGGAAGAGTGGGTGGTGAAAATCCTTGATGTCCCACACTTCTCATATACGTAAGGATTTTCTTGAAAATACATAAGAGTCCCACTTAAAAGCTCGGAAATGAGGCCATGTGATGTCTCTTAAAATGACCATAAAAGTCGTACGGTTTGTTCATTTGCTATTCTTTTTTTTGAATGGTAATTCATTTGTTATTCTTGAAAAATAAATCCTTGTGCATGTCCCACACTTTCGATTCTCTAAGAAATACTTAGAATCCCACTGGAAAGCCTTGGAAAAGACATTTTAAAAAAAAGCTTTGGAAAGGAGGCCAATATTGGTTTTAAGATGACTGTAAAAGTCTTATGGTTGGCTCTTTTTCTTTTTTTTTGTGAGAGATGTTGAAGGTTTGAGGGCAAGAATGACTTTTAGTTCTAGGCTTCCAGACATAATTTGGACACCATGCTGCACTTCCATGTTTGAGTGAGATGACCTTAAAAGTCTTATGGTTGGCTAATTTATTTTTATTTTTTTGTGAGAGATGTTGAAGGTTTGAGGGCAAGAATGACTTTTAGTTCTAGGCTTCCTGACATAATTTGGACACCTTGCTGCACTTCCATGTTTGAGTGGATCAACAATTTGAGAGTCCTCTTGCTTATTATGTATTGCAGAATGTTTTGTTTCTCGGTGTTATTTGTATTTTTTTCCTTTTTGAAAAGACTTCATTAAAAGAACGAGACAAGAACAACAAGAAGAAGAGATGACACCCCACGCCCTCCCCCTAAGGAAAAAAGGAAAAACGAAGCCAACAACAAAGATCTAACAGAAAAATGTGGAAAAGGAAAATGCCGAAGGGGGCTTCAAACGGGGAAAGTGGAAACATATTGTCAATTAAGAATTCCATACCATGCCTTCTGTAACTTGTCTATTCGTTGTGTTGTTTGTATTCCATAGGATGTGTGGCGTCTCTATCCAATTCCTCAACTTGGGAGAACTTCACAAGTCTCCAACATACTAACCAAGTTCAAATTAGGGAATAAATCAGCGAGGCAAATGTCCAAAAACTCAGGGAAAAATAAAAAATATTAAGGACAATATATAACAGATATAACGTACAACCATTCTAACAATGTTTTAAGTAGTAAAAAGTTTTTTTTTTTTTAATGGCAGCAACTTAATTAATAGAAAGACAGACTGAGATGGTCAATACAAAGAGAGATTGGAATTAGAGCCCAATAGATGATCATCCCAACGATTAAGTGGTAAAAAGATATTATCATAAACAAAATTTATCATCAAATGTTCATCTCCAAACCAATATCCCACTAGGAATGAGCAAAAATGTTGAAAATGTAATTAAATTAAATGTTAGATGGCAACATTCCATCATGATGATCAATTGAATCCATAAAATCGTTTGTATTTGAATCATCATTACTCATATCCAACAACTCTTCATCATTTTGGTATTTAGGGTGATCATCACCTCCAAGGTCAGCTTCCACATCCTCCGTTTTTGGCAATGTTGTAATCAAAATACAACAAAAGAAGATATGAACTTGTTACAAGAAGAAATGGATATTCTTTTCTTTAATCTTATGAAACTAAATAGATCAAATAAAATATCAAATCTCAAAGAGAGAGCAAAGGGAAAGAGGATAAATATGATTGCTTGCTTAAAAAGATTATCTAGTGAGATTGGTTGTGAATCTTTCTTTTTATTTCTTGCACTAATCCTATGCTCTTCATCTACATGTTCATACGTACAAAAACTATGTCTTCTAGGTTCATAGGTTCCAATCTATTTCCCTTCTATAATTGAAATACTATTACATTGGTATGCTTTCCATGGAGAAACTTAATAGCCATATCTCCAAAAAATTTGGTGTCCATTTGCATGGTACCTTTTGATCTGTTGAGTTATTTTCTCAATTTATTGTGTAGCCAATCAGCACCATCTTATGAATGACCTTTCTAATCTATCTTTTATTACTTTATCTATCTTCGGATGTTTATTACAAAACAATTGCAAATTTAGATGGACGTGACACCGTGTAATGGGCTATTTAGACTTCTATTCATTTGTGATCTACGATATTCCACAGCAAATATGTCAATCTGGTCTTGTAGATGCTCTTGATTGCTTCCTTTGCCTTATCGGCGACGGCTGAAGGGGGTCATTATTTCCTCATCTCTAATATCTTTAGTAGGCAGAGCACGATTGAGATTAGAGAACTGATCATCTTCTATGTAACGATTTGAAGCTTGTTGAAGACCTTGATTGTTGATGTTAGCTCCATGCAAGAATCCATGGTGGAACCATAACCACCTACTAGTCACAACACCCTGTTCAAAGTTTAGTACTGTTTGTAAAATCTGATTCAAACATATGTCATATCAATTGTAAAATTAGAAGTTAGAGAAGGGAGAATAGAGTGGAGACGAGTTGTGGGAGGGGAAGATAGATATTTCCCCCACAACATGTTTTTCACTTAGTTTCATTGGCTTGGAATGTCTGATGACCATTATCATCTTATTTATCTTTATTTGTAGGATGAAATTCACGAAAGGGATCGTTTTGCTGATTTTATGCTCGCAATTCTCAGGTATTTCCTTGGCAAAAGGACACTTTGTTATTTGTTGTTTATTTGCTTTATGTTACTGGACATACAGATACATGTTTCATTATCAGACAAAAATGTGGGGTGCCTAATTCACATTTTTAAATTGGTGGATACGCGGATATGTGAGGGGTAGACATTCATACCACATTTAGGGGTCATTTGGATGCACTGATTTTGATTTTGCTAAAAGTTTGAAATTCACTGATTTTAAAAACCCTGCATTATAAAATATGTTGCTTGTATTTGATCCTGTAATTTTCAAGGATGCAGTTTTGCTCTGCTTGGAGGAAACCCTATTTTGCTTATCATTAAAAACATACTAATTTTGCTTTAGTGTTTAATTTCATGAACATTATCAGTTAACCAAATGAATTGGCAATGCCAATGACTACTCCAATGTATTTTAAAATTACTACTCAACTCTCCAAGAGGATTTCTTTGATTTTTTTATAGAAGGATCTCACGCTGTCAGCCCATGATTATCTATAGCATCATGGAACTCCATTGGGCGCTCCCTTTCGAATGCCTGCCGGAATTCACGTTCATGTTGTAAATTCCGGATCTCAAAAAAAAAAAAAGAGAGTCAAGAGGCCTTCCCCTCAACCACTTCGAAAACTATTCATATTATTAGTCCAACAAAATATATGGAAGGAGTATGTTCAAGATAGTATTGTTAATTACAATAATACATAAAACAACAGAAAGAACACGAAATTAGACATCCACAAGCTATAAATTATGCTTTTCTTATAGAGACATACACAAGCTATGAATTTTGCTTTTCTTATAGACTACCACATATAGATTGTCTCTTGCAAGCAACGACGTCCATGTTTGCTTTTCTTGAAGCCAACCAATGTCTCCCTCTCTTTCAAATTTATAAAGATGTTCCTCCGCTTCGTGCAATGAGGGGAATGCGTGATAGCAACACCCTTTGTACTGATTCACTTACATGTGACACTCTTCCCATGATAGCTAAATTCTAAGAGCAAAGGCCTCTAAAGAGAACATAATATTTCCGTCTTGCCATTTTATTTTAAGATCTTTCATTTACAAAAATATTTCAGCATTCTGGATGTTACCTATATAACGGTAAACGACAAGTCTTTGGTATGAAAGCATGATAACAATATGATACAAGCCTACAATGAAGGACTTCTGGCCTTATAAATATATTATAGTGGCATATATGTTTGCCACACTACATTCTTAAACATATAGAATTGTAAATGAGATGATCATGCTTTATGCCTTAATAAGTTCTCCCATAAAATCTACAACAAACAATAATATTTTGCAAAAAACATAGTAGCTATATATTTTCTATAATCATGGTTTTAATTTTCTACCAAATTCAACACGAAATGACTGAAATGTTTCTATTTCCATCACCATCGAAACAAATACTAAAACCAAACCTCTAAGTGCATTAGTTGTATGGAGGGACATTATCAAGCAGAAGTTTAAGTTTGAAGAAGGGATTAGATTCAAAGTATACTCGGGTGAGCGGATCCAATTCTGATCACATAAGTGGTGCGGGGAGTCACCCCTTAAGGAGGCCTTTCCGTATTTGTTTGCGGTAGTCGTTGACTAGGAGGTGTCTGTGAAGGACTGTATCGTGAGAGAGGGCTCCTAGCTATCTTGGAGGATTAATTTCAGGCGAAACTTCTTTGACAGGGAACTGTATTGGGTGGCTCATCTCTTGGAAGTGATCTCAGCAGGTTAAATTAAGGGGTCAGGAAATGCCAAAAGGGTTTGGATCTGGAGCTCCTCCAGGTCCTTCAACGCCAAGCCCTTCTATCATGAACTAGCACCGATTCCTGCTTCTTCGCCTCTTGCCAAAGTATGGAGCATCCACTCATCCAGTGCCACCTAGGGTATGTGCTTTTGGTTGGTTGTCCCTTCTCAATAAAATCCTCAATGCGGACCACCTTCGAAACCGTCAGATGCTCATCATAGATCATTGTGCTTTGTGTGTGGAGGCAGGGGAGGCGGTAGATCATATGTTCCTTCACTGCAAGACAGTGAGGTATGTATGGTGCAAGATTTTGGGCAGATTCTGTACAGTGTATGTTTTGCCTCTGAGGCTGTGCAATCTATTGGATTGCTAGCCGCTTGTCCCTTGGAGAAAAAAAAGGTAAAATTCTCTGGCACATGATATTACTTGCCACTCTCTGGTTGCTGTGGAAGGAGAGAAATACCACGGTTTTCAGGGGTTTGACAAAAAGCCCCCAATTCTTACTCTTAACGATTCTTGCGTTGACGATTGCGTGGGTGCGGACTCATCCTTCTTTCATGTTCACGTCAGCTTTGATCTATGGCATCGATGGAGGGAGATTTGTTTGGAAGGAGAGATCATGACTGTTATTTCTCAGAGTGGAGTCCTCCTGAGTCAGGTCAGCTTAAGCTAAATTTTGATGGCTCCAATCTTGGCAATCCTGTCCTTCTGGCATAGGAAGTTTTCTAAGAGATGAGGGTGGGACAATTTTCTGGTCCTTCTCGGGGCCCATTGGTATAGCGGATTCCAATGAGTCGGAGCTTAGAGTGGTTCTACAAGGGCTGAGGACTTTAGACCCGTCTCGTCTAGATATGGTTGTGGTAGAATATGATTCTCTTAACATCAATAGATGGTTGAAGGGCGCTTCTCCTCCCCCTTGGTGATTCGCGCATTGGATGGATGAGATTTCGGATCTCTTAGCGCATTCATCGATTGGCTTCCTCCATGTTCGAACTGGCGAATCGTGACGCTGATAGGTTAGCTAGAGGAGGATGAGTCGGAGCTTCCTTTGAGATTTTTGATTTTCTGCCCCTTGAGGAGGCTTGACTGCACTCTATTCTTTATCTTTTTCCCATATTTCTGTACTGACCATCTCAGTCTCCCCTTCTTTTAATCAGTGCAATTCAATCACTACCATTAAAATAAATGCAGTAGTTACATTAAATAATTATATTTATATGAATTACATGTGAAATGTGGTGTATATATTGTGTATAAATATGTATATGATATACATGTGAAATGTGGTGTGTATTGAATTATCAGACATGCAACAATGCATGTCACTAGGTGTTTGATGTTGTTAAACTATTATTGGTGTTTTTTTTTTGCTTGGGTGATGGTTTTAGTGTGTATTTGTGCTTATTCTAGCACTTCCTAGGGTTCCATCTTAAGTCCCACCATTTACGTATGTTTCCATAATTTTACAGGACTTAGACCAAAATTTCCATCTAAAACCGGCATGTTCATGTAGGTCAAACAAGCACTCATGATATTTAGGAAGCTAGCCATTCCTTGTAATATCACATAGGCCAATCAAATACTCATGGTTTTAAGGATGCTAGCAAACCTTGGATAAAGTTATTAGACTACTTGAATTTGATGCAAGGATGCTAGCAAAGCCTGTATAAAGTTATTAGACTACTTGAATTTGATGCAAGCTCCTGCCTTCTTTACTGGACATAGAATGTATTAATCTTAACCATGTTAGCTACCAACAAGTCATCTAATTCATCAATTCAATAACACGTATAAACTCATTCTTTACAAACCAAATCAGTTTCCTATTTCAGAGAAGTCTTTTTATCTTTCTTTTTTTCTTCCACTAATTGGATTCCTTAATCAGTAGTTTTCTAGTTTAAAAAAGATATGGGTAGTAGAAGTCAATAGTTCACAATTGATTTGAGATTAGGATGGCCTTAGTTAGCTAGTGATTCAATGTCAATTTAATAATGAGGTTTGGACAAAGTCAGACCAAAGAGAAGAGGAAGCCCTTTGTGTTCATAAAATACGTCAGGTATAGAATCAAGCATAAAGCTGGGAAGCTTGATCAGACATTCAATGGTGATACCTAAAGTCAAGCCCAACCTCCTTACCCAATACTCTCTCAATCTAGACCCCAAATGCACAAAACAAGAACCAAAATAACCAACTTCCCATATCTGAATCAAACTCACCATGAAACGGATTAATAGAGAAAAGTAAAATAAGGCATCATGATTTCTAGAAAATTTTAACCCATCTCCACACAAAATAACCCTAACCCACTCAAGAAAAGCCCTCCCAAATCAAGTTTAATGAACTTGAATTCACCCATCATTCAAAAACTCTATAAAGATCGAGATCAAGTAAAGATGAGGGGTCCACTATTCAAAAAAATAAAAAAAGGTAAAGATGAGGGTACTTGCAAAGATGAGGCTATTTCAAAAAAAAAAAAAAAAAAGGGTACTTGCAAAGAGACGACCTTACACAGATCCACACATGCTTTGTTGTATATGTGCTGAAAAAAATAATGATGTAACAGTAAGAATATCTAGGAACCATCTTGTAAAATCCCAGAAATCATCGCCTCAGATCCAAGACAATTCGAAGATAGAATGATATTTCTTGCCTTAAGAAAGCAAGTTTCAGATCTGTAAAGGTGGCTCCTTTGATGTTGGATATGATTCCAATTACAAAGATTTTCTTTAGTCAAAAGAACGAGAAGAAGAGTTCCAATATAAAAAACAAGGGATCTCAATGGCAGAAGTAGAAGAGACGGCTGTGGGTATTTTCTAGTCAGATCAGATCTTGATGTGGGGAATGAAATATTGTAGTTGGAGGCGGACGATATGGTCTGAGATTGGAACCGATGAGCTCTGTTATGTTTTTAGTAGATAGAATCAATATATATATATATATGAGAGAGAGAGAGAGAGAGAGAGAGAGAGGAAAGTGAAGCTACACCGCCGGTGTAGCTAACTTAGCTACACCGCCGGCTTAAAATACAATGGGCCCACATTGTTTTGGTGATCCAAACCATTCATTTGATTGGCCCTCACATAGATAGGGTGTCCCCCAAAAATCAGCTCCATAGGATCATCCCAACCCTACGATTTGTGGAGGCAAAAATGAATGTGTAAAAACCTTCACAAATTTGTCCATTTTTGCCTCCACAGTTTGAAGGGTTGGGATGATCCTATGGAGCTGATTTTTGGTGGACACCCTATCTATGTGAGGGCCAATCAAATGAATGGTTTGGATCACCAAAACAATGTGGGCACATTGTATTTTAAGCCGGCGGTGTAGCTAAGTTAGCTACACCGGCGGTGTAGCTTCACTTTCCTCATATATATATATATATATATATATGTGTGTGTGTGTGTATATTTTTTTAAATGAATATATATGTGTGTGTTGATATTGTCTACAATATAATAGGGAAATTACATTTCCACCCCTTTACCATATCTTTTCCTGCAAAATGACTTTATTTTCTGAAAGAACCAAACAAAAGGGGGTAGAAATTCTGGACATTGGGTGGAAAAATTATTGGAAATTACATTTTCTCCCCCTCTTTTCCTGCGAAGTTATTATATTTTCCAAAAGAACCAAACAAAGGGGGGTGGAAATGCTGGATGTGGGGGTGGAAATATCATTTCCCTTCATTATATAGTATATAGTTTGTAGGGAGGTGATATTTCCATCCCTTTTATGCATCGGACAGAGAAGGATGAGATGTGTTGCATCCATCAAAAGCCCTTTTATTAATAGAAGGAAGTACTGCAGTGACAAAGCTGCCAATGCTGGGAAGTCATTTGTGGAAGGTTCAAGAAGTGACCAATAGCAGTAGAAATGTCATCTCCTACCCCGCCCCTTCCAATTGTCATGCAAAGGAAAATCTCCCTTTCTCAATAACGACCCTTGATAAGACCCACACAATTCCTTAACAAGCCTGTCGCTACCAGTGTTTCACAGATGTTGTCTGAGCCTTCGCCACCTCGGTGCCACTTGCAGTTGAAGAATCAGTGCTCGTTGCTGGACAATTGATCCCAAGTGAGGAGTCGACCCTCTCTCTCCATGGTGTTGACTGTTGTTTTAACCTTCTCCATTGATTGTGGTGTCATTGTTTTCATCACCCACTCCATGCCCACCCTCTGCTTCTCCATCCTTCTTGCATCGCCACTCATCTGCACCTACATCCATCCTCACTGTGTTGCTTGGATTCTTTGCGCCCTAGCCAAATCCGTGTTGATATGTTTCGACACTCGAATTGGACATGGATTCGTGTGGGACACAATCAGATTCTTGGAGTAGTCGTGTCCCGCACGAATTGTGTATTTTCGGCCGAATCCGACTCACCATTGTCTCTTTTAAAATATAAATCTTGAATAGTTACCATTTAAATTTGTTTTCTTCTTAACATATTTTTATAAAGGAACATTTCATCCTCTCTTGATGAAAGCCCTGATGCATCTACCCTCTACTCTCTACCCTTGAACATTGACCCCCCTTCTTCGGCTCTCTTTATAACAACCCCAATGCCTCAAACCTCCACCCTCAAATTATATATATATATATATATATATATGAGAATAGTGTTTCTGAGCTCTAGCTCAGATAGCTTATCTGAGCTAGAGCGTCAAAAACTCGTGTGGGCCCATGTTTTTGGGGGGATCCAAAGCATTCATTTAAAAGGCCCTATCATGAATAGGGTGTGTACCAAAAATCAGGTCCATAGGATCATCCTAACCCTTCCATCTATATATATATATATATATATATATATATATATATATAGAGGAAAGTGAAGCTACACCGCTGGTGTAGCTAACTTAGCTACACCACCGGCTTAAAATACAATGGGCCCACATTGTTTTGGTGATCCAAACCATTCATTTGATTGGCCCTCACATAGATAGGGTGTCCACCAAAAATCAGCTCCATAGGATCATCCCAACCCTTCAAACTGTGGAGGCAAAAATGGACAAATTTGTGAAGGTTTTTACACGTTCATTTTTGCCTCCACAAATCGTAGGGTTGGGATGATCCTATGGAGCTGATTTTTGGTGGACACCCTATCTATGTGAGGCCCAATCAAATGAATTCTTTGAATCACCAAAACAATGTGGGCCCATTGTATTTTAAGCCGGCGGTGTAGCTTCACTTTCCTCATATATATATATATATATATATATATATATATATATAGAGAGAGAGAGAGAGAGAGAGAGAGAGAGGAAAAGGATTGTGAGCTTGAGCGTACCATCCTTATGGTGCGCTTGAGCTCTCAAACCCATGTGGCCCACATTGTTAGGATGATCCAAAGCATTCATTTGAAAGGCCCTTATATAGATAGGGTGTGTACAAAAAATCAGCTCCATAGGATTATCCTAACCCATCCATTTGTGGAGGTCAAAATGGACAGACCACAAATCTGCGCATTTTTTCCCTCCACTTTTGGGGGGGTAGGATGATTCAATGGAGCTGATTTTTGGTACACACCCTATCTATGATAGGGCCTTGCAAGTGAATGGTTTGGATCCTCACAGAAATTGTGGGACCCATGTGATTGGTGCACTCAAACGCACCATTTGATTGGTGCGCTTGACACATTCCTCATATATATTCGGAGGGGTTAGGTTGATTCAATGGAGCTGATTTTTGGTACACACCCTATCTATGATAGGGCCTTGCAAGTGAATGGTTTGGATCCTCACAGAAATTGTGGGACCCATGTGATTGTTGCACTCAAGCGCGCCATTTGATTGATATATATATATATATATATATATATATATATATAATCTATTTAATAAAAATTATCGAATCCTACTTTTTGGGATTTGCCGAATCTGGCACCTCAAATTCGTGTCGGATCTCGACACACGAATCCGAATCCATGCAAAACACCTCTGTTAGTCATCAAATCCTTCTTTTAGTAAGCTACTCACCTCGTGACTGCCGCTTGCGTCCCTTTTCCTCCGCTTCAGTATCATCCATCCTCAACTCTCTTATTCTTGTCACCCAAAAACCTAGAAAAAAAGTGGAGAGAGAAAGAACGGATTCTCCTAGAAAAACCAAGGTGTGAATTTGACATCTCCATTCTGAAAAATGAGAAAAAAAGTCTTACTAGTTGGGAAAAGTGTGCCTCCCCATCTTGTCTGAGACAAACGATACAAATAAGTGTGGAAATATGTGTTCCCATTGTATATAATATGCCATGTTCTTATCTGTATCCATGGAAAACATCTTTATATAGTTTGAAAAGGTTATCCACAAAGTCTTATCTACTTAGCATCTTACCTAATTTATTGCTTTTCTTCAAGTATCAAGCAAGGATTTTTTTTTTGAATGGTATCAAACAAGGATATTGATGTCAATACTTGTTGATGTCAATGTGGCACTAGTTTTTGTGTCTAGGGAACGTAAGTTTTTCTCCTAATTTCAAATATTCACACATATAGAGTTATACATCCTGACTCTGTTTGTCTTATTTGCAGAGACCTACTCCCATCGTGTCCTCATCTACGTCTGGTTAGCATAGTTCCTTATTCTCTATTTCTAGCTTATATGTTTTTTTACTTTGACATTTACTTTCTGCTCTTCTCATTTGTCTAGTATTGGTGAATGAATGTTCTGACCTTTTCTTCAATTCAACAGATTCTTATGAGTGCCACTATTGATGCTGAAAGGTTTTCACAATATTTTGGAGGCTGCCCTATTATTCGGGTACCTGGGTTCACTTATCCGGTAAATTTTTTCGAATTAAGTTGGGATATCAATTCATTTCTTGTAATTAATTAATAGTTTGTTGTAATTCGGTAGCTTTCTTGTTTTAGGTCAAGACCTTCTATTTGGAAGACGTGCTCTCTATCATGAAATCTTCCGAGGATAATCATCTAAACCATGCTGCCTTAAGTGGCGTGGAAGAAGATACTGAGTTAACGGAGGAGTACAGAACCGCCTTGGATGAATCTATTGAGTTGGCAATTTCAACTGACGAGTTTGATCCCCTGCTAGAACTAGTTTCTACTGAGGCAACTCCCAAAATTTATAATTACCAACACTCATTAACTGGTGCGTCACCACTGATGGTTTTTGCCGGAAAAGGTAAAGTTGGTGATGTGTGTATGCTTTTGTCATTTGGTGCTGACTGCTACCTACGTTCCCAAGATGGAAGCACGGCACTGGATTGGGCTAGGCGAGAAAATCAGGAAGAAGTTGCGGATATTATAAAAAAACACATGGAGAATTCGAAGTCGGAAGAAGAGCAACAACTACTTGAAAAATATCTTACTAGTGTCAATCCTGAGCACATTGATACTGTTCTTATAGAGCGACTTTTAAGGAAATTATGTACCGATTCTAAGGAAGGAGCTATCCTTGTTTTCCTACCAGGTTGGGATGATATAAATCAAACCAAAGAGAGATTACTGGCTTCCCCATTATTTAAGGACTCTTCAAAGTTTCTGATAATCGCTCTTCATTCTATGATTCCATCTGTGGAGCAGAAAAAGGTTTTTAGACGTCCACCTGGTGGTATTCGTAAAATCATTCTTTCGACTAACATTGCCGAGACCGCAGTTACCATCGATGATGTTGTTTATGTTATAGACAGTGGCCGAATGAAAGAAAAAAGTTATGATCCTTATAACAATGTGTCCACGCTCCATTCTGCTTGGGTTTCAAAAGCTAGTGCAAAGCAGCGGGAGGGGCGTGCTGGCCGTTGTCAGCCAGGAACTTGTTACCATCTTTATTCAATAACCCGTGCGTCATGTCTTCCAGATTTCCAAGTTCCTGAAATCAAACGAATGCCAATTGAGGAACTCTGCTTGCAGGCAAGCATTCATTCTGTTGTTTTATTATCTTTTGTTCGTATTATAGTTTTAACACATGTATTTTATCTTTCCACTGGTAACTCAAATATAAAACAAGTACGGAACAAAGGAAGGTATTGGTAATGGAAGATTTTATATGGTGTAAGCCCTTATAGTCCCGTATTTTTCAAAAGGTACTGTACAGACCACATCATAGGATGATCCAAACCGTCCACGTGATGGAACACAACGTAAATAGGTTGTGCCCCAAAAATCAGTTCCATAGGATGATCCTATACCTTCGATCTATTGAGGTTTCCATAATATGTAGTTCCTCTGTAGATCGGAGGGTTGGGATCATCCTATGGAACTGATTTTTTGGGCACAAACTATTTACGTTGTGGCCCATCACATGGACGGTTTGGAATTGGATCATCCTATGATGTGGTCCGTACAGTACTTTTTGAAAAATACGGGACTATAAGGGCTTACATCATATAAATTCTCTGGTAATGGATCGAACTAAAACAAAACCCTTTCCATTTAATTTAATATATGAACAATCTACAAATTAAGTTGAAGCAAAATGGATGTGATAACAATACAAGAAGACAGAACCAGGCCTTATTTTTATTTTATTTTGGATTTCACAGGTAAAGTTGCTTGATCCATGTTGCAAAGTAGTAGACTTTATTCAGAAGACTTTGGATCCACCGGTTTTTGAAACTATACGCAATGCTATCATAGTCCTTCAAGATATCGGTGCCTTAACACATGATGAAAAGCTCACTGAACTTGGTGAAAAACTGGGTTCGCTGCCTGTGCATCCATCAATTAGCAAAATGCTCTTTTTTGCTATCTTGATGAACTGCCTTGACCCTGCACTGACATTAGCGTGTGCTTCGGACTACAGAGATCCCTTTATTCTTCCCATGGCCCCACACGACAAAAAGCGAGCCTCAGCAGCCAAAGTTGAGTTAGCATCATTGTACGGTGGGCACAGCGACCAGCTAACGGTAATAGCGGCATTTGAGTGCTGGAAACGTGCAAAGGATAAGGGTCAAGAAGCCCAGTTTTGTTCTCGATATTTTGTCTCTTCAAGTACTATGAATATGTTATTTCGCATGCGTAAGCAGCTTCAGAGTGAACTGGCTCGTAATGGGTTTATTCCGGAAGACGTGTCTAACTGTAGCCTGAATGCTCAAGACCCAGGTATCCTACATGCAGTCCTTGTGGCGGGTATGTACCCAATGGTGGGAAAATTGCTTCCGCCCCGTAGAAATAATCAAAGGGCTGTTGTGGAGACTGCTAGTGGTGCGAAAGTTCGCCTGCATCCTCATTCCTCTAACTTTAAGTTATCATTTAGTAAGTCTAGCCATGGCCCACTGGTCATATATGATGAAATAACCCGTGGGGATGGGGGCATGTACATAAAAAACTGCACAGTTGTGGGTCCCTATTCTTTATTGTTACTTGCGACAGAGATGGTTGTAGCTCCTGCACATGATGATGATGATGATGATGATGAGAGTGATGAAGATGTGGAAGCTTCTGGAAGTGAGGAAGATGAGATGGACATACACACATCATATTCTGGACAACAAGGAGAACGGATAATGTCCTCTCCTGATAATACTGTGTCAGTTGTTGTTGATCGATGGCTCACTTTTGAGTCCACAGCACTTGATGTGGCTCAGATTTACTGCTTGAGGGAGCGATTATCGGCAGCAATCATGTTCAAAGTAAGTTCCTTCGATTATGTTTAGGGCATGTTTGGGTTTCAAGAATTTCGTGGAAAAGTTTGGAAAGAAAATATATTTCTAAAACGTCCTACCTTTTTACACTGAAAAAAGATAATTGGAACCAATCATATTCAAATTTTTTTTTTTGAAAAGCGACGGGTTTATATATATTATAAATGAAATCGAAAGTTACAGAAGATAGGGACCAGCGGTCCCTTGCATATTTACAGTCGTCAAGGATGCCAACAAACCAAAAAAACAAAACCATCGTTGCTCCATCGGAGACCACCACTCCAAAACTCAGAAATTATCTCTAAAAACACTATGCACCAGAACTCTGAGATAGTAAAAAATTAAGAACTTCTTAAAGAGACTCCCCTTAAGATGAGCACTTCTGTAAATCCAATAGGAGCCCAACAATCTCAGGGGCGAATACCTCCTCGTCAAAGCTGATGGCCGAGAGTTCCTCATCAGATGGTTCTCTCTCCTGTTGCTCAACCCTATTCAATTTTTATTTAGTAGGGCCTTCAATTTATGATGATATCACTCTAACTTAACCATAATAAAATCATTTCCCTCTAAATCGTGGAAATAAAATATGTTCCCAAGAATTTCTTTTCATCAGAAGTATTTTTCTTGCAATCCAAACAGGGTCTTAGCTTTTGGTTTTTAAAAATTCTCACATATATAGGTATCAACATAAGGTTTTCTCAAGTTATGACTTCAAATCTCAAATATTATTGGGGAAGCCTGCTGGTAACCTCTCAAAGCCTTTGTATACATCAACAATGTCAGTCATTTATGGATGAAGGGGACAGAATATCATGCATCTGTTATTGTTGTCTCTTAGACAAGGGCAGGCAGAGGTTTTCCTGCATGGGGCTGTTGGGGACAAAATGCCTACATGGAGGCATTGGCTTAGGACAAGACCTTTTGCTTTCCACTCCGTCATTTCCAGGTGGAAGGTATCCTCTCAATTTTCTTATGGAGGCTAAGGGGGAGCTTTGGTAGCTAATTTCTCTCGGAGATTTGATTTTCGTAGGCATTCTACCAGCGTTGTAGTGTTTTCTGTTGTGCTTCTTTTGCTTTGTTGTCTCTTTTTGGAGTTGTCTGGTTTTTAAATCTAATTTTATATTCAATGAATTTTTCAATCTAGAATGAGTATGCACTCTTGTCTCTCCTAGGTTCCAATGCTGCATGGGAGGTGTAAATTAGCAAGTAGTAGGATGGGAAGAATTAAAAACGCACCAATCAGCTGGATTCTCTGTAGTTCTCGTATGGGATTGTTTTCTTCAGCCCTCCAATTGTACCCGCTGTCCTTCATGTGGCGGGTTTCAATTAATGTCTTGAAATCAGTGCGTCTTATTGGAAATGATTACAGAAGATTGCTTTTATAGATCTTTCGTGTCTTAATCAAAC
The DNA here is from genome assembly GCF_043159265.1 of Tasmannia lanceolata. Taxonomy (NCBI): domain Eukaryota; kingdom Viridiplantae; phylum Streptophyta; class Magnoliopsida; order Canellales; family Winteraceae; genus Tasmannia; species Tasmannia lanceolata. The sequence continues at coordinate 56,053,411 of NW_027518692.1, forward strand.
TGTGCTTAGGATAAAATATTTAAAAATAATAATTTTGGCAGGTAAAACATCCACAGAAAGTTCTACCACCAAATCTTGGAGCCTCTCTTTATGCAATTGCCTGTATCCTCTCTTATGATGGGTTATCTGGAATATCACTAGCCTTCGATTCAGTTGATTCACTGACATCAATGGTGAATGCTGCTGGACTAGGCAAGTCAGCTCAAGGGAAGCAGTTTAGGACGCCAATTTCAGGACAAAGGAGAGGGATGGGTGTGGCTCCTTGCAATTCGAGTGGTTTTCTGCGGTCGCTAATGAGTGATGGCCCACACATCAACTCGCCTTCCCATTTTCACAAGTCTAGGACGCAACATTCCAAAGGTAATCACTTTATCCACTCATCGGGCCATGTGAATTCACCAGCATTTACCCCAATTATTAGAACCCCACATCAGAGGACTCCATTTCAAGGTCAAGGTTCTGGTGGAGCCAGTTCAACTAATGGTTCTTTTAAACGACAACGTGGAAGTGGTCCCCGGTGAAAAGCAATGTCAGGTTTGTTTTATAAGGGATCGAATTCTTGGGAATCAGTTCTAACCCCACAAGTTGGGAGGTGAGGGAATGAGATGTCCCTGGTTTTTGAGGTATATATGTTCCATGGAAAATATGAAATGGAGAGAGTAAAATGATACATCAATCAAACACACCATTGGTGGTATGGTCAGATCAATCCCACTTTATACAAGGCAATCTTGAGTAAAATACAGAGTGAGTGCCAATATTATCATTTGCTCAATATGAGATGCTCACATCACTATTGCCAGTGTTCACAAATCTGGAATCAAATGCGGGAATGTTCTTCCACTTTGCGAGGCAAGAATTGGATTATGATCCAAGTGTTGTTGCAATGTGGATGTTTTGGGTTTGATACATTTATGCTCTTATTTACAGGCCTCCATGTGTATGTGTTACCATAAACTCTCAGGAAAGAACACATTCTATCTGTTTCAGTTATACTAATATTTATGGTAGTTTCGCACTTGAGAAACACTGACAAGATGAACTCGGCTGTCAAAGAAATTTGCCACTTCCTAAATGGAGAAGCTCAAACGCTCAAGCAATCTCGGCAGTGGATGAGATGCAAATTCCGGTCCTTTGGGTTCTGTTTTGAGTGATGCAAGCTTCCAGAATACTCTATTACCGGAATCATCATCTTAACACTCCATTGTGGCGAAAGGTATGTTCATGTTCCCATTTCTGCTGACATTTGTGAACCTTAAACTCAAACAGTGATGAGCTCTGGCCGAAACTGTTTATTATATGGATTTGTTAGTGATTTTATCTTGTGGAAGCCCAGAGTTTTATGGTTCAGGTTCTGTTAGAAACTCTCATGGGCTCATCGCAATGGATGCGAAATTCATTCTCTAATTTCGCTGGTCTGGTCCATTGCGCTTAAACCCATGTGGGATTAATTGACCAGTTCATTATCCAAGTATTCCTGTCATCCAAATGACAAATCAAAGGTTTAACAAGTTTAAAGTCAGGCCTTAGAACCAAATTTCCCCCTTCCCCCCCCCCCCCCCCCCCCCCCCCGAGAAACGTTACATCTCAAAGACCGACAAAGCTATGTTTTAGAATGCAGGAAAGAGAAAAGGAACACTGCCAAAAAAAATTAAGAAAAATAAGATTAGAAATGACCGTAGAAAGTAGAAAAAGAACGATGAGAGGTATTCACCACGTTTCTCTCTATCCCCGTTTGTGAGAGGAAGCCCCATTCTTAAACTTTCCGGGAAGCAGTAGGATAAACCTTCTCTTAATTTTCTCACTTTTCAAGAAGCAATAGGATAATTTATTTTTTTTCTTCCCTGATAATCAAATTCCCTTCAAAAGGATTGATCCCTATAACATTAATGGTTTGGATCACTGAGTGGAGCCCATTTGTACTATTACCCACTAGTACTTTTCCTAGGAAAAAAATATGTGCATCCATCATATAAGAACATACTGAAATGGAGGGTTTCAAACACAGTTGCAGTAAATAATGAGGCAAGCAGGAACACAATGCTCCCACTGTTCATTTCACGTAAGATGTAAATTACATCTCATGTAGGGGTGCAACTCGGGTTGGGCGGGTCGGGTTTTGAAGAACCATGCCCTACCCGAGAAATATCTCGGGCCGGGTTGGGTTTTTTTATTTTAATATAAAAAATCAAATGTTGCATGTGAAGGATCATCTTGTGAAATACACATCTATATATATAGAAATTGCATTAATGTTCATGTGGGTCTCACATATCGGAGAGTTTCAAAATGTGGTGGCGTAACTCGTGAAGTCAGGTTAAGTCCTCTGAGAATCCAATGTATGGTGCTGTGTAGATAAACTTTTATCAAAACAGGTGCCAGATTAACTTAGGGTAACACTTGCTCTAACACCATACATTGTATTCTCGGGATTAACCTGACTTCATCAGTTAAACAGCATCACATTTTGAAACGCTCCAATTTGTGGGATCCACATTGTGTATTTCACAATATGATCCTTCAAATGCCAACCTAGACACACCCTTGAGTTAAAATGTAACAGTAGTTAAGGTTCAAGTGGTAGGGTTAAGGTTAAGAAAATGATTAAATAAACCCAAATCAATGTTAACTCAAGGTAAAAATGAAAAACCCATAATCAATTTTCTCAAAATATAAGTGTCATTTTAGGCAAGTGGCAGCCTACCCAGCCACTTAAAGAGTTAAAATTTAACAGTAACTAGGGTTTCAAGGGGTGAGTTTAGGTCAAGAAAATGCTTAAAGAAACCAAAATCAATTTTAAGTCAAGTGAAATAAGAAAAAATCATAATCAATTTTCTCAAATTATAAGGTTATTCATAAACTTTCCGGGAAACAAAGGATATTCTATGTTGATCAAGGGTAGTAAGGGTTGGATGGAATTTGAAACATGTTGAATGGAGTTCTTCCAGATGGACAGCCGTGATATGAGTGCTTAAAAGTATAAGCAGGGGACACTAACTTAATGATCAAAACCGTTTATTTCCTAGGGCTTGATGTGGATGTGTCATGGAGCAAAATCCACCACCATCGGATGATTCTAACCCTCTACTGATTTGAGGGTTATAATCATCCAATGGGGGGGAATTTTACTTCATGGCCAATCCATAGCAAGGCCTATGAAATAAATGGTTTGGATCACTAAGTGGATTACCCACTCATTTTTTTCCTAGGAAACAAATATGTGCATCCATCATATAAGAACATGTTGGATGGAGGGTTTCAGACACAGTTGCAGTGAAAAAATGAGGCAACCAAGGGCTGAACCAAAATGAAAGTATAGTGGGCAACAAAATGCTCACACTGTTCATTTCACAAAAGATGGTAAGGATCTGTTATACTCAACCTAAGAAACAAGTCATCTTGCCAACTTCTGAGAGACCTCTTCTTTCTTCCAGTCTATTGACTTCTACACACGTTAGACTGAAACTTGAAAGCTTATTAGTGTTCAGGAGAGACGGAAGCGCAACCCAACCCATTGATCTTTGTTCCACATACGAGCTAAGATATCTTCCTGAAAAAATGGAGGAATCAATCTTAATATTTTACATATCTCTATGATTGAGTCTTTGGGTTTCTGAAATAGTGTAGTGTAAAAATAAATGCTTCGAATCATTGCTATTTGACTCGGACTTCTCCGAGAAAAAGTCCAGGTATTTCGAATTATTGTTTTACATGGACGATTGTTTCCAAACAGGGAACAATAAAGCATGATTCAATGTCAAAGCTACATTGACAGATTCATTTTTAGATTGTCACAAGCAATGTTTCAAAACATGGATGCAGATCAAATGACAGCCAAAGCAAATCCTATTCGACTCAGCATGAGTCAGTACTCGGCTGAGTCTACTCAGCTGACATGGTTATAACTCGATAAAGGAGTTTTGATTGATTTTGTAGGGCGAAACACGGACTCGGACAGGAACGCGGCCAAGGTAAAAGAGAGTCGACTTGGGGAGTCCACGACGATGCTGGGGAGTTTTGAAACCATAGTCTCTAGAAAAAAAAAGTAATGCTGCATGATATTTTTACACAGACCTTTACAAACTGGTTGTGATACAAGTTCCCATTCCACCTTGGACATCACTGACTTTGGCAGCGGTTATCTGTTGGCCGGAAATCGGTTATCCAATTCTATCCGGCAGAAGCCATTGGTTCAGATGGACTTGGGTGCTCCAAATATAACTGTACACACAAAGGCTCACTGCTCATTGATTTGATTGGGGTTATCATTGGCGGTTGTTGCCATTGCTTTGTGTCTGTGGGAATCCAAAGCTGTGCTTCCTTGCTTTTATCCTTAGGAAGAGAACGGAAGTAAGATGTTATCTCCCACCTGCAATCTGTCAAAAGTTGCAACAAAGATTTAGCTCCCATCTCCTTTATATTTCTCCAACATAGCCAAAATGCAGGGTGAACCAGGAAGAAGAACGAATATAGATGATTAACATTGTGTTCATACCAGGTGGAAGAGATCTGGTAACGGGTGCAGCCACTGAAAGCTTAATCAGGAAAGACCTCAGAGCAAATTCCAGGTCTTTTTCTTCCACCTTTGACTTGTAGTTCATTGAGAGTTTGAATACAAATCTCTCAGTTGGGATATGTTCCTTGTCGTAGAAGATAACTGCTACCCTCTCCACCAAGCCCTAGTTTGGAGAACAGGCAATATGTTTAATACATCACAAGACACAGTGTGTGTGCCAGAATCAATGTGGTTCGCTTATTCAACTAGAATTGGAATCAAACTACTTAAATAACATTACAAAATTATTGTAATTGGAATGGCCCAAATCGGTTTCATACAGAATGGACCATACCAAGAAGGGAAGGTGGTGGGTGGCCAGTAGAAGAGGATAAAAGGTATTTTTGTTGTTGGAGAGATGGGAGATGATACGAGCTCATCATAATGACATTCTACCATTATATAAATGCTGAAAACAAGAAACTTCTCTTCTAGTTCTACCCCTCTTTGTTCTTCCTATTTCTGATCTCTGAATGCATACCCCCAAAAAATAGCCCCCAACATACTCAACAGAATTTGAAACCACATGCAAAGAAAGCTACCACAGAAACCATGCATGGAACACTTGCATTATTCAACCTATTTTTCTTCTGGCAAGAAATAAATTGTGCAAATAAAGATGATAAAGGAACCATACTAGTGAAGCAAAGTTATTTGTAAGATAGACAATAGCAGAATTTCAACCTTGGCGCAAGGCAATAGGTGTTAAAGTATAAAAGATAAATAACGCATTTCTCCGACAGCTTAAGCTTTTGGAGAAGTTGGAAAGTTAACATGGTATCAGAGCCAAAGGTCTCGAGTTCAAACCTCCTGGATAGCAAAAATTCACATGCAATGGTCGGCCCAAAGTAGGACCACATGTGTCACGTATTTGCCAAAGTGGGCCACACGTGTGGGGGAGTGTTAAAGTATAAAAGATAAATAACGCCTTTCTCCAACCGCTTAAGCTTTCGGAGAAGTTGGTAAGTTAATAATAGGCAGGTCAAGATGACTATCAGAAGACATGAGAATCTGTATAGCTGAAGAAATAAAAGCAACACTTGAAATTAGATTTGAGGTCACCATTAGAGTATCATTTTTTTATGCAACTAGATATCACATGCATGTTAAAAGAACCAATTGCTCCAAAAGCTTAAGGTTTTAGAGTTGGTGCTATTTAATCATTCATACTTGAACATAAAATTCAAAGAAAAGATATGGGCATATAATAAAGCATGTAATTGAAGGTAAAAGGAATTGAAGCTATGGGTAGAGATTCAATATTAGTAATCATAGAACATAAAACCTTAAGGATAAAAGGGTGAAGGGCAGAAATTGCAGAATGGATGTAGTCCCTGAGCTCAGGGTGGCAAGCACTCTGAACAACAACGTTCATGTATCGTCGTCTCTCGAATGCTCCTTTAAAAAGAAATGCGAATTTAGGGTTTTTCAATAGAATCCAAGAGAGAGAGAATCTGAAAGAAGAAATGAGGAATAGGGTTTAGTAAATGTAGAGATTTGTACCCGAAGGATAGACCCCTTTGAGAAATACGATGGAGTTTATGGCGACTTCGAGGAATTCGACCAGAACCCTAGTTGTTTCGCCTGCAAGATGAAAAGAGAAATGATCAAGGGTTGTTGTTTTCGATCCTAAGAGTTCCAAGTGAGAGAGAGAGAGAGAGAGGGGAAGGACTTTGTTGTCGAGGTTGATTAGTCCTTCGATCATCCATCAAGCCGAATTCTGAGGGTTCTCTGCCGAATTGTGAGGGTTCTCTGTTATAAGTTTATAACAGACCCAAAAAAGGAGAAAAGGGGCTTTTGCCTTTTGCAAAGAAGCCCTGGGGAAAATAAAAAAAAAGGTCTCCTAGTTTGGCAATTTGCAAATAGACTCATCACATCTGAGTTAGTTTTGCAAATCACGTCATTCCATCACATTTTTTAACTCTTATATGTCAAAAGACTAAAATTTACCTTGTGAAAAAGACCAAATTATAAATAGTATATTCTGATGGGTAGGTCCCACAGACTCAACTCAAACCCATGCATCAGGTGGGACCCACCATTTTGCCTCATGTTTTGATGGGGTTATGTCTCACGATCTCCACCCGAGCCCATGTATAGTGTGGGGCCCTCCATTTTACACCCTTATGTAGAGCGTGATGTTCCCCTACATTTGGTCCAAAATACGTCATTGGCCGTCATGGGTATTGTTGTCTTTTTACAAGGACATTTTGGTCTTTTATGAGAAAACAAATTCACCCTCGGCATTTTGGTAACAAATTGATGCAATCCCCTTATTAGCAACACTCACACAAATGTGATGACTCTATTTGTAGATTGTCAAACTAGAAGACTCTTTTTGCAAATAAAGCAACGTACAAGACTTCTTTCGCAAAAATCCCAATGGAAAATGACATGGGAACCAAGTTTATAACGAACCGGGAATCCGTGAGGCGGAATCGGAATTCCTGTCACACTTGACAATGATATGGTTTCTGTTTACTTTCTATAGAGTTTCCTTATAACTAAACAACCATCTCACTGTTTCCCTTTTCAATTCCTCTACATTTCTTTTCCGTCTCATTTCTATTTGTCATTCCTAGTCAAGTGAACAAACTGAAAGCAGATTACTGAGTTGTCTTTTGCTTTTCAGAATGGTAAATACCAATCCCATTGTAGTACTCTTTTCCATTCTCGCCAACACACCTATATTCACCTCCCTTGTCTCCTCTATTCGGCTTCTTGTCTCTCTACAGCTTCTGGCTATCAAAATGTGTTTAACAAGTTTTAAACAAGTTTTAAACATTTGACTAAAAAGAATAGAGTTTTTTTACTCAAAAGTTTTCAACCGAGTATCAAATGCTGAACATACAAAACACATTTTTTTTGTTTAAAACGAAGTTTTGCTAACTATGATGCTTGCGACAACTTATATTTTGGTCTTTGTGAGAGTGTAGTATAGTGGGTGGTCCGTATTCCATGCCATAATTGCTCACATGCATTGGTGGCCTCATAATTGGGTCTCTAATGGCGTGGAAATCACATTGATTGCATGGTCCACATCACCTAACTAAGAGCCTGCAATTGGATATATAATAGAAACCTGGTTTGAAATTTCGGTTTCGCTACCAGTTTCACCCCCCTCCCAAACTGAAATTTCGGTCGAAATCTCTGAAATTTCAGTAATTTCGGTTGAAATTTCGGGATAATTATAAAATAATTAAAAGCTCGAAAAAAATGGTGGAAATCCCTAAAATTTCGCATGAAATTTCGACCAAAATAATGGCACGTTTAGGGTAAGTGCCATTTCGGTTTTGGTCTCCACCGAAACCCGAAATTTAAAACCAAGAACAGAAAAAGAGGGTTGCTGAGCAAAACTGAATTTCATTACAAAAAACAGTGGGAATGAACGAATCGACGAGGGTTGATCTTGCTTTCTTCTTTATTTTCCAAACGAAATCCCGTTTTGGAAGTGTTTTCCATAGAAAAATAAAATGTCACATAACATCTTCCATATCTAGAATACACTCTATGTAGCTACACATTAGGATGAAGGAGGAGAAATAGGATTTTATTTTATTTATAAGAGGAATGCTAAATTGAAGCGTGTCATTGGAAAAAAAAAACCTTACAAAGGCGCTCCCTCTGACATCTCACCAAGTGCATTTGTTATTCATCTAATTTTACATTTTTTTCTGTGGCATTACAAATGCACTTTGGTGAGTTCAGTTTAGCATTCCTCATTTTCTCAGAGGAATGCAAAACTATAGGCCGTTTTTGCAAAAACCCAGCTGCAAGTGCACCCATTCTGATGCAAAGGCGCTTTAGTTTAGCATTTATCTTATATTCAATAAAGTTTTATCCATCCTAGTGAAGCTTGATATTGACTCATCTGTGTTAGCGAGTCAACTCATTTATTTTCACGCATGGGATCTCATCATTACAAAGAACATTGAGTCCAAGTTTCACAGCTGTCTTACGAATAATAAAGCGGAAAACTAACAAAAAGCCACAAAAAACGATAAAGAGAAAAAGAGTGCAGAAACAAACCGAATCTCTCCAGTCGCGAGTGATAGAAACAAAATGCAGAAAAGTAGAAAAAAAGAATGTAGGCCTTTAATTTGTACGAACAAGATATAAGTTCATGGTGGGACCTCCAAATCAATGGTCCGGATTACAAAAACATGTTCATTGGACTTTTAGCCCCTACCCTTTTGTTTCTCCGTCACTTGATTTTTAGAAGTTCTCTTTCATCGATTTTGACTATGCACTCTCGTCTTTTCTCTCTCGAAACTTCCCTAAACAGCTCTTCGTCTCTTTCTCCTTTCAATAAAACAAAATTTTGGAAACCCCACAAAAATCTCATTGTGAAATGACTTCTTTGCCCTTTTTTATTTTTAAGGGAAAGTAGGGGCATGGGTTGGTAGCTTCTGCTACTACTATTTCAAGTAGCCCACCCATTAATTGGACATGAATGGGTCCATCGGTCCTGCCCAAATTAAAATCTGTCCTGTTACTCTGGCCCCACCTTTTCAGACAATCCTACCCGTTGATCTTGATTTTTTTTAAAGCGTTGATCTAATCTTACGAAAGATTACTCCTCTATGTAATATGAGAGAAATATTATGTGGGCCACATTTTGATAATCCACCAAATCAACGGTCCTGATTAAGTAAACATCCCCCTTATAGGAACCCCATCTTGATTCTAATTAATGGTTGTAATCGGACGGTTGAGGCACTGTGGGATCCACTTTTTGGCTGTGGGTCTCAGCTGCGAAATGCCTTTCTGCGAAAGTCCCTAACAAATCTCAAACTATTATTATAAAACAGGGTGTTTTAGTCATGCAAATCTCCCTCCCTCTATAAAACTAAGCCTCGTGTTCTTTTGCTTCATACAACGGAATTACCACCTCTCGTTTCATTTTGAAAATGGAAAATCACGCTAGTAGGGCACGAGGCACAGGCTATAGAGGGAGAGGGAGAGGGAGAGGAAGAACAAATGCAGAAAACCCTAATCATCCAATCAATTCACCGAATTCTGGCCGAGATCGCCCTTATTATGAATCACCGATGGTGGATTCCGGTCACTCTAGGCCGAATTACGGGGAGGGCGCAAGCTTTTCCGGCCGTGGCGGAATGCGTGGAGGCCGAGGAGGAAATTTTCAGTACAGACCGGTTGGCAAGAATCCTGCTTCTACTGGAGTTGGTAATTTTTTCTTCTTAGATGCTTTGATCTATTTTATTTTTGAATTATGCATTTGGAATCTATGAAGTGGATTTTTAACAGTAAAGAAAAGAGAAATAGGGTTGAATAGAAAGAGCAAAACTAACACACCCATTTTGATCCTTTAATCTATTTTATTTTTGTATTGTAGGTTTTGAATGTATGAATTGGATTTCTGGGAGAAAGAGGAACCCTAACACACTCTTTTTTATGGATGATATTTGTTTGTTTTGTGGAATTTTAGGGTAGAGAATGAAAGGGGAGAGGGGCTTTTGGCCTACTTTCATGGCAGATTTTAGAGATCTTAATCCCCAAAGGCCCTGTTTGGATTGCAAGAAAAAAAATTCTACACTGGGGAAAACTTTTTCATTCAACAATTTAGAGGGAAATATATGATTATGGTTAATTTCGATGGATATTATCATAAATTGATGGTTCCTTTAAGTAAAAATTGAATATGTTGGTTCACATTATCTTGTTTAGGGTGTAAAAAAGTTGGAAATTTTAGAAATATTTTTTTCCTTTTTAAACTTTTCTAGAAAATTCCTGCAATCGAAACAGGGCCAAAGGGAGAAGGTTGATGACATACCATGATCATGAAAGTGTCACGTGTGTCCACCAACCCTCCGATGGTTACTCTCTTTTCTCACTTATGGGCGATGCTGACACCTCTGTATCAACTCAACCAAACCCACCGAGTCCAGGCTATTTGAGTTGGATACAAGATTGAAAATTCTCATAGTTAAATTTTAAAAAGTGACTAAGGATCGAAGAAAAATTACCAGGTGCAATAAAAGTAGGATTCTTGCCAATGGGCTTGTATTGAGGAATTTATCCTATGCCTCTGCGGGCTCTGCCACAGCGAGGAAAACTTGTGCCGTCGCAGTAAACTGACCTCGAGTGACCGTAACCCACCCTTGGTGCTTCACGAGAAGGCCGATCTCAGTCGGAATTCAGTCATGAAAAACTTGCAGTGTTGCCGTAATTAGGCCTCAAGTGCATGTATTCCTCCGTGCGTGATTCGCAGAAAGATCTAGCTCAACCGAAATCCATCCAGGAATCATTCGAGTGATGAGGGTTTTCTGCATTTGTTCGTCCTCTTCCTCTCCCTCACCCTCTAGAGGAAATCCTCAATACAAGCTCGTTCGCAAGAATCCTGCTTTGATTGGACGTGGCAATTTTTTCTTCGATCCTTAAACCCATATTTTTTTCTATAACTATGAAAGTTTCCGATCTTGTATCTGACTCCAATGGCTTGACTCAGTGGGTTTCGTTGAGTTGGCTATTTAGGTGTTTCTTTATAGCTATTAAATAGCTAAAAGAAAATTTGCATCTATAAGAAAATTTACCAATGTATGATATTTAATAATCCTGCCTGCCTTTGCATCTCTTAGGTAGCCTTTTGATGCTCCACGGAAATTTAGTTTGACCCAATTAAGAGGGGTTGGTTTTCATTTAACAGGAATTGGAAACTTCAATTTTATCTTGAGGTTTGTCTGATTCCAATGACGAAGGATGACTACGTCTGCATTAGAATTATATATGAAGGTTTGCTTGAAACATGTCTGAGCTTTGATCTGGAACCACAAAGACTGGGATAATTGGTTGTCCCCATATCTTAAATAACTGTTGTTTTGCTGTTGCCGAAGCAAATGGACAATTGCTGCACTAACAGGAAAATAAGTTGTGTTAAATGTTAGGAGCGGTACACAACCATTGAGAAATAAATTTTGATCAAGGGAGAGAAGTGAAGTTTTCATTTATCACTTTCTCAAAGCGCTAAAACATCGTAGAGAGGTGTTGACATCACTAACAAGAGAGTAACCATTAGTGGGTGGGTAGAGATGGGCCAACAGCAAGCAGGAAAGGGCTTCATTGCAACTCTCGACCAGCTCATGATTGTTGTGTGCCATCGTCTTCTCACTTCGGGGAATGAGATCTCTCCGCAAGTCTGGGTGCCCTTTATATACATATTTGGTTAAACCCTATAAAATCCCCCTCAAAAGTAGGCCCAACAATCCTATCTCTATCCTACTCGCTCCCCCTTTCGTTCTCCACCAAAAATTCCCCAAAACAAACAAATATCATCCGAAAGTCTTCCCTTTTCCTCCACTTGCTATACAATTTCTTACCTCATACACCCAGACCAGAAGGCTGTCTCAAGCTTCCTGTCATCTTTGGGCTAAATTACTCCATTAGCTCATCCTCTATATGTACCATTCAACCATCTTTTTCTTCTATGCTAGTACAAATCCACTCCACAGATTTCAACTGCATAAGACAAACATAAAATCAACACACATCTAAATCTCAAATTTCATCTACTGCATGCCCATCTTTTTTTTTTTTTTTTGAAGATTGTAATTTGCATTCATTTAGCCGACCCCAACTAATTTGGGACAAAGGCTTTGTTGAGTTGAGTTGAGTTGAGTTGTAATTTGCATTCATAACATAAAAATTACAAAGGGTGGACGAGGTGTCCCAGCAAACAAAAGCTACAGAAAGAAACTAAAAAGGTCAATCGACAAGGAATCGGTTTCTAATCAATAATGACTAAAACATCCCGATCATTGCTTTTCTTAGCCAATATGTCAGCTTCTTCACTTGCTGCTCTTAAGCGGTGATTTAATAAAGGCTTGATCACAATACAAAGATCAACTATCTCAAGGATGATTGGAGCTAACTGTTCTCTAAGAGTCCTTTTGCCTTAGAAATCATGTTAATGGAGTCACCTTCAATCATACACATATCGCCAAAACATTCCTTAAAGACATTCAATTCAGATAATAAGGCTCTAGCTTCTGCTTCATTAGTTCCCGTCACACCACAAGGCCTAGAAAAACGTTTGAGAACCTCCCCTAGTGCATGCACATCTAGGTGAATGGAAAATATTACCTATGTAATCTAAGCATTGTTATTGGCAACCCTTTGAAGCCCCCAATGTGTAATCTCCCTGCAGTCTATTGAGGCCAAAAATCTAAATCCCCCACTTGATGTTAACCTCAGAAGAAGATACTTCGTATGCATCCCGCCCAAGGGTGTGTCGACCACCACCTCCTCCCACATACATCCCCATTGATCCCCACCCGACACTGTGTGTATCAAGAATCTATGGCTATTGTGGAAATGAAAACATCCTTGTCATGTTTTTGAGAGCTACATGAGATCTCATTCTGCCACTTCCTTCAGAATATTTTGATTCCTCATTTTTTGGGTCTCATTTCCAGATCGGCCATTTGGATTTTGGAGTGCTTGTACATTGTTCTCAATGTATGGAATGATCGATGTCATCACTGAAGGCACAATTGTTCCAACTTCCTTGTTTTCTTTTTCCTTTTTGTCGTCCTTTTTTTAAACCAGTTAGGGCAACTACTACTGCCCCAGTCCGTTGTGTCGAACAAAACGACAAAGAGCATCACACAATTATTAGTGCAAGGTTTTGGGATATCAAATCCCAAAAATATATAATAATAATAAAGGTGTTGATAAATGTGACCTCGCTTTAACTATGAACATTCCTCATATAGTGGTTTAATGTATTAAAATCCTCCTTCATTTGCAATTAGAATACTAGAAAGCCATGTTCATATGCACATTTATCATCTCCCTCATGATAATAGTAAAAATTAAAGTCGGAAAGCATTTTTTTTACTTTAAATTGGCAGTATATATGATAAATAGGCATATTGATTACTAATTACCAATAGGGGTGTTTTGGGATTAAATTTTATAAATAAATAAGGTGGCAAAATTGGAATCTAATGGGTGAGAAGCTGTTTGGTACATTAATAAGTAGTATAATAATCTGTATTTCAAATTTGTAGTATGGTCCTGTCATTTTGTAAATAAATAGCAAAATTGGAATTTCAAGTTTGGTTCTGTTTGCAATTGCATTTCAATCACTTTTTCCTTTCTTCAGTCTCCCTGGTAGTGAAATATGAGTGTCGGAGATTACCAAATATCCAGGTTACCAAATAACCAGTTTCTGGGCTCGGTTGCATCACAATCCTTGTCCATTATGTAGTATCCTTTATTCATTATTTGAAATTTCATTGCCTCGTCGAGCTTTGAATTTTGATTCATGACTTTACAAGCTTACCTGATTTATCTATCTATTTCACAGATCTTTTGGCTTCAGAAGTAAAATCCATGAATATTTCTCAATCGCAACGGCCACCACAACCAGGAAGTAGTGGCAGAGTACAGATAAGGCGACCGGACAAGGGTGGTGAGTCTGCAACCAGACTGATCAAGCTTCTCATCAACCATTTCCGGGTCGAGTTCAAACCTCAAATGATTATCCTCCACTATGATATCGACATTAAACCTGAGAAACCGTCCAGACCCAATGCTATTACTGTTTCCAAGTCAGATGCTCTTATGATAAAGGACACATTATTTGCTGAGAACCCAACACAGTTTCCAAAATCAGCAATAGCCTATGATGGCGAGAAGAACATCTACAGTGCAACAGAACTACCATCCGGAAAATTCAATGTGACAGTGTCCAAGGGAGAGGACACCAGTCCCCGTACCTATGTTCTTATTATAAAGCTGGTAAATTCTCTAAAGCTTAGCAGACTCTATGAAGGGATTCAACCATCAATCCCGCGGGAAATCTTGCAAGGAATGGATGTGGTCATGAGAGAAAACCCAAGTAGAACTCGGATTTCAGCCGGTGGGTGCTTTTATTCTAAAGATGTGGAGAATGATTGCGAACTCGGTTGGGGAATCATAGCATCTAGAGGGTTTCGACAGAGCCTGAAGCCCACTTCTCAGGGTCTAGTCCTATCTCTTGATTACTCTGTTATACCGTTTCGTAAACAAGTACCAGTGCTGACATTTTTGCAGGAACACTTCGGCGATTCTTTTGACAAAAATAAACCACTAAGTAATAACAAGTTAAATATAGAGAGTGCCTTGAAAGGATTGAAGGTGACCGTGGTTCATAGGAAGACTAACCAAAAATATGTGGTTATTGGGCTAACGAAACTCACGGCGAATGATTTGAAATTTTTGCTTGATGATCCAAAAGAAGTGAATTCCAAGAGAGAGGTAGGACTTGTGGATTATTTTGCAGAGAAATATGAAAAGGATATTGTGTACAAGCATCTTCCTTGCTTGGATTTGACAAAGAACAAGCGGATGAATTATGTGCCTATGGAGTTCTGTGAATTGGTGGAAGGACAGAGATATCCAAGGGAGTCCTTGGATATGGAAGGTGAAAAGAAGCTAAAGCATATGGCTTTAGCTTTCCCAAGCGTTCGAAAGAAGTTGATTTGTGACATGGTTAGAGCAAGTGATGGACCTTGTGGGTACGTACAAAAGGACCTTGATCTTTTCTATTTGAATTTTGTTTCCTTTTGTTATACGTTGATTTGTTCACTGAGGAATAATCTTGATTTATATATGGACTACTCACTGTATCTCAGTGCATACACCGTCTCAATCACCCATGCAGTGCACATTCCCATTGCTGTAACAAATCTCTGACCATATAGTTTAATTATTTGATCAGTGAGACTTTTAGGCGATGATACATGCAAGAGTAGGCATATTTGATTCGATGGTCTAAATCAATGAGGCATGTGCAACAATTGGACTATAGTGATGGCTCTTACAAAGTTATTCACTGTAAATTTATTACACGGGATCATTTCTCTTTAGATTCTGATTTGGCACTTCAATTGTGGATTCAAGTGCTCAATCCGTGCATGTAACTGGAATTTCAAGCCAAAATTTGAAAATTGTATGACTTCTTTTAGTTTCTTATGAGAATGATAATTGTAAATTAATAATATAAACTTGATATATAACCTAATGAAATTTAGAGTGTGTAGATTTTGGTAATTTTCATACTACAGTTTTGGTCAAAATTCATGAAGGATTTAATTGCATGAACCATGGCTGAGCTAAAATTTGTCAGATCAGATATAGATCAGGGAACCAATGGAAACAAAGAAAAGTGGAAAGAAAGAGAAAAGTCGACATTGCATTTGGGAAAATCTGTGAGTAGTCGACCCAATTAGGTCGACCAACATAAGTACTTACTATTTAGTAAAAAGACTAAAACACCCTTAGGGACTTAATCCAAATACAATACATTATACTTTTATAATTTGTAGTTCTTAATTATCATTTAACTAGTGGAGTTTTGTTGTCATCTTGTTCTCCTATTTTTAACAGTGGGGAGATAGCCGAGAGTTTTGGTATTACTGTGAGCAAGGAGATGACGGAAGTGACTGGACGGGTTCTCAAACAACCGAGTTTGAAACTGCGTGATACCAGGGATCAATACAGCCAACTCATACCTCAAGGAGACTGCCAATGGAACCTCCTCCATAACAAGGTTTTGGAAGGAAAGCAAATCGAACGGTGGGCCATCCTTGACTTCACCAAAGAAAGTTTCATCAAGAAACAACTTATTGTTCAACCATTTGTTCAGTATCTTGCCAACAAGTGCAACAAGCTCGGTATCCGCATCAAAGATACTCCTCTATTTTACCAGCCATCCAACATGAACGTGCTTAACAACCCTAATCAACTCTATGAACTACTTAACCATGTGCATCAACGTGCCGGCAGACGATTACAGATTCTTATCTGTGTGATGACAGAGCGCCACAATGGGTACAAGAATCTCAAACGAATTTGTGAGACGGAGATCGGAATCGTAACCCAATGCTGTCTGAGCTACCTTGTTAATGAGCAGAGGGACCAATACATAGCCAACCTTGCCCTAAAGATCAATTCCAAGGTTGGGGGCAGCACCGTCGGACTCTTTGATCCCCTCCCTCGGCTCGACGATGGCCGCCATGTCATCTTCATTGGTGCAGATGTCAATCACCCGGGGAGTTTGAACACTTCGAGCCCATCAATTGCTGCTGTTGCGGCTAGCATGAACTGGCCCGCCGCAAACAGATATGCTACTCGGTTCTGTGCACAGCCCCACCGAACTGAGAAGATTCAGAAGCTTGGAGAGATGTGTTCAGAGCTTATCGAAGCCTATGCTCGAATGAACAAGGTCAAGCCGGAAAAGATTATTTTCTTTCGCGATGGTGTTAGTGAGAGCCAATTCGACATGGTTCTCAACGAAGAGTTGCGGGATCTTAAGCTGGCGATTGAGTCGGACGGGTACTCTCCGACCATCACACTCGTGGTGGCTCAGAAGCGACACCTCACGAGGGCTTTCCCTAAGGATGAGAGGCAAGGTGGTAGGACTGGTAATATCCCTCCGGGGACGGTTATTGACACGACGATTGTTCATCCATATGGGTTTGATTTCTATCTTTGCAGCCATAATGGGACCCTTGGGACGAGCAAGCCTACTCACTATCATGTCCTCTGGGACGAGCATGGGTTTTCTTCAGATGAGATACAACGGCTCATATACAACCTCTGTTACACATTTGCTCGTTGCACTAAGCCGGTTTCATTGGTTCCGCCAGTTTACTATGCTGATATTGCTGCCTATAGGGGACGGCTCTACCAGGAAGCAATAGATCTCCGTTCGCCACATTCGAGTTGGTCATGGTCTCCGTCGTCCTCATCATCATCTTCATTGTCATTGTCTCCGGCTTCTTTTGATCACAGCAGCTTCCCTAAGATACATAGAGAGATTGAGAATCATATGTTCTTCACTTGAGATCATGAAGGGATGTTTGGTAAGTGCTCCTAGGATCCATTCTTTACAAATTTATAACATATATCACATGAACTGTTTTAGGAAAGAAGATTGAAAGTTGTATTTATAACAGAATTTACATGTAACTGTTTCAGGAAAGGAGATAGAAAGTTGGGAGTATTTTGGGAAGAACTGTTTTAGTATGGATTGAGAGTTTTTATTGTTTGAATGAAGTCATTTAGCAGATTTGAGGTTTTGATTCTTGAATTTTTAGGATGCAGCTGTTTCTTTCGCAAATCCAACTATACTGTTCTCATGTGGACTCTGATTAAATGAGGCTCGATGGAGTATGGGGCTAGGATCATCCTATCACGATGCGATCAAGGGCAATCAATTGGGTTTGTGGACACGGATCAGATCAGTAGACCCATCTTTTTAGCATTTTTCTCTGTCCTGTCTTTCTTACTATTCGAGACTTGCTTTGAGTGTCTCAGACAAACAGATTTCATTTTCGGTCAGTCTAGTAATGCATAAATAAAGAATGACTAACATCTATAGTCCATCTGCTCTCTCTTGATACCTACACCTAAGAATTGCATCAAATGGGCAGTAACCATTCAACTGGTGCAAATTTTACTCAGATTTTACCCATCTTTCTTTTAAAATTATCCATTTCTGGGTCATCGGTGAAAGGTTAAGATAATCCATTTGCTTTTGATTCATGGAATTGAAGAAAGTTTATATCTTCCAAATATCATGCTTTTCTTTGACAGATCATGTCTTAGTTATTTAATTCATCTGACATGCCTGTCATCACATGCAAAAGCTGGGCGCAAAATGGCTTTCTGCGGAAGTGGCTAGCAAATCCCTAAAAAAACTTTAAGAAAATGGAGGTGTTGAGGGGGGAGAGGTGGATGAGAGATTGATAGTGGAGTTGTGATACCCAATGTGGCAGAGAGAGCAAGAGAAGATGGGATTTGCTGCCTGCTCTTTTGATAATTGCACCCCCAACTTCACTTTCCTTGAAATTGAACTACCAAACAGCCTCAACTTTCACTCTACTTCTGTTCGGTTAGGCCCGTTATTTCCCTGTTCGTTTAAGATTATGACAACAGATTGTGAGTGCCAAACTTATTATTGAACTCAAATTTACATGGCTTTAAGATTATGACAACCGATTGTGAGTGCCAAACTGATTATCGGACTAAAAATTAAGTTTAAAATTTGAGTCCAATAATCATATTGCCACTGAAAATCGGTTGCCATAATCTTAAGACCCTGTTCGTTTAAGATTATGACAACCGATTGTTTGTGGCAAACCAATTATTGGAATCAAATTAAAACATAATTTTGAGTCCCATAATCGGTTTGGCCGTCACAATCGTCTGTCATAATCTTAAACGAACACGGCCTAAACTAACGGCTCTAAGCCCGTGTTTATTTTGGATTCTGATAACTGATTTTGAATCCAAAACTGATTATTGGACTCCAATTTAATCATATTCTTGCACTGAGGCTTGCAAAAATTAACATCCTAAAGATACAATTAGAATTTTCTTTTCATCAAGATCGATCAGTGGTCTAGACTCATCCAATGAGTGTGGAATCAAGTGCAAATGGCCAGGATTGTGATAGCTAAGGGTACCCTATGGGTAAAAATGGCAAGATTCAGTCAAAATCAGAAGACAATGACTTAAATCGGCAAAATATCAGCTTAAATAAAAATTGAAAAATATTGATAAAAATTAGTGAAGATCGGGTTCAATAGTAAAAAAAATCAAGTTAAATAGATCAAAATTATTTTTTCCCCCAATTGAGCATGATTTCTTAACTTGCCTCTTGTAGTCATTTTATCAACCTAATATGATTTCTTCGTCAAAAGTCCCTTCAGCATTCATGGCTATGTAAGGATGGGAATTTGGGATAAAACTGACAAGAGAAGAGAGTTTCTCCATCATTTTCGTACTTTGACCCACGACCCATATCTTTCCCATTCACAATTATGAAATGAACGTAGACGAAGCAACTAGGAAATTGCACTATTACGTTCACATTCACGTGTGAGACTACTGATGGATAAGACTGAGAAAGAGAGACAAGTTTTCTTAATTTTTCCCACCCCCAATGTTCCCACCGCGACGCCCCTCTCCTTCCTCTTAAACTACAAAGCTATCAATGAGAGGAGAGCGGTGAGAACAATTTTAAGGCAAAAGGACACATTGATTGTGTACAAATTCTGAAATTTGTGGCAAATGGCACTCGTAATAAAGTTGATTGGAAAGTAGCACCCTACGAGTAAGAAGTCCAAAATTCTCCTATTGGGGTTTTACCTTGTTTCTTTTTCTTCTTGAGCTCCTCTCCATTTGGATGCCGATTTGTTTGGTTCTTGGGACTTATGTGGAATTTCCCCAGGAAGCCCACATTTGGTTGCTGGTTATATAGTGGGCCCAAAAAAACCCCATGAACCAAAATAACCAAAATAATAACTTTTTTCTTCCCAACAGTTTAAGCAACCAAGCAACGAGATTATTATTTTACCGGGATTTTTTTTTCCCCACCATAGTCCAGTCAACCAAACATGGGATTTTTATTTTACCGGGATACTTTCAGGGATTTTTTTTTCCCCCCAATCTCCCAGGAAGTTTTTTGTTCCGCAAAAGTCCCAAGAACCAAAAAATTACCGGCAACCAAACGTTATATTTTCATCGTTCACCGCTGCATTTTTTTTACTGTTCAAAGAGAGGTGGAGGAAAAGGAAGGAAAAGAAGAGGAAGATGATGAAGAAGGAAAAAGAAGAATCTGCACTGGAAAAAATGGAAGGCGTTGGAAAAATGAAAAAGAAGAGAAAAGAAAGAAGAAACAAGAATTGATGCTTGAAAAAAAAAGAAAAATAAGAGGAAGAAGGGAGAAAATAATCAATGCTGGAAAAAATGGAAGATGAGAGAAAAATGAAAAAAAAAAAAAGAACTTAGAGGTTATCCCGTTTTGACTCGGGGTCATCGCTCATCTCAGTCCGACTTGGGGTCGTTTCTGAAACGACCCCGAGTTCGACCGAAACAACTGCAAGTTCGACCAAGATGAGCGATGATCCCGCGTTAGACAGAGATGACCTTGAGTCAAACTGAGATTAGCGATGACCCGGAGTCAGATGAGGATGACCCCAAGTAGATCAAGATGACATCCAGTCACACTAAGATGACGCCAAGTCAATTCATCTGTTTTCCCTTCTTCCTCTTCACCTTTCCTATTTTTTCTGACGCCTTCTATTTTTCCGGCATCGATTCATTTTTCTGACACCTCATATTTTTTGGCGCTGATACTTCATTTTCCTCCTTCATCCTCTTTTCTTCATCTTCCTCTTCTTCCTCTTATTTTGTTCTACTTTCTCTTCTTTTCCTTATTCTTCCTCCTCTTTTGTGCTGCAAAGATGAAAAACTGAGAAAATGAAAAAAGGCCAAGAAGATAACATTTTTCTGTGCTTTAATTGCATTTGAGAGGAAAACTATTTTGGACTGCACTTCGTCACAATCCATTCACCTTGTTTTTTAGTGCCATTCACTGGAAATTTCATATTTTTACGCAATTTTTGAGTCCTTTTAATTTGCAAAGACATTGTGTTATATTTCTACTATGACAGCATACATGCACTTATTTCTACTATGACAGCATAAATGCGCAGTTTCATCCCCTTGCTTCTTTATTTCTTTATTTGTTTTTTCATCTCTACCACCACCATCGATCGGTGCTACAAAAGAGGAAGGGGGAAGAAAACGAGGAAGAAAATATGAGGAGGAAGGAAAAAGAAAATTCGACGCGAGAAAAAATAAAAGATGCTGAAAAAATAGAAGATGCAATAAAGAGGAAGAATCGAATTTAGAAAAAATTGAAGGGATGCTTAAAAATATGGAAGGTTAAGGGAAAAAAAAGAAGAACGGATGCCAGGAAAAATGAAAAAAAGAGAAAATTGAGGTAGAAATAAGTCTGTGTGATTTGGGGTCAAAACGGTGAGATTTGGGAGTCATCCCAGTAAAATGTGAGGTCGTCTCAGTAAAATGGACCCCTATTTTATCGAGTCAACCCCAATTTTTCCGAGACGAAACCTTATTTTATCGAGTTGACCCTACCATCCCAAATCTCACCGTTTCAACATCAAATCTCACTAACTTTTCTTAGCCAACCCCTAGTTTTCTTTCTTTTTCCTCTTTT